>NC_060148.1:45933183-46243685 GCF_021461385.2 Schistocerca piceifrons | reverse complement strand
CCCCCCCCCGCCCCCCTTCCTGAAACTGTGTTTCTCACTGCAGCCGGTTTCCACCAGCCTCGCCGCGTGACGTCACCCGCTGACCCTGGACTGGCGACCCGCAGTTATCTGCACTGTGCGGACGCCCGCTTCCTGCCCACAAACCGCTGTTCCGCTGTTCCGCCGTGCCAGCGCATCTCCTCGAAGCTTCCAGGCTTGCAGCGAAATCACAACGACGAGAAAAATCGAGAAACTGCGGCCAATAAAGACGCCTTACGGAGGATCACCCTACCCACGCGCCATTCGTGGGCGGAAGAGGAACCTAAATTTTTCCTGTCTGTTCCGTTGTGCTGCGCCGAGTACGATGGCCAGAAGTTATTTTATGGCGGCTGTTTTTTGCAGTAACCCTTATATATTTGCGCTGGTCACTTTCAGCGGTTCCCAGTAAGTGGCTGTTGTCTGCGCTCTGATTCGTTGATGCAGAGGAGACTGACCGGTCGCCGTATTCGGTTTTACACTACCGGAGCACTGGTGCCACATTTAGTGGCTTTGTACTGAAGAAAGAGCAAGGAAAAAAATCCCTCGAAATCCCTTAGTTAAATATACGAATTCTTACAATCTAACCGCGTAAAATATCGTTATATGACGTCATCCCCGCAAGCTGCAATTACTTTAGGTTCAAATACCAAGTTTAATTTCTGACGCTTCAAACTAAGCACAGTAAGAAACTAACTACAGTAAGGTCCGCACTGTGGATCACTACACAAAAACTGCCAAGAGTGGACGCCATCGTTTTCTTTAGTCCTGTCTGAAATATTTCGGTCGAGAAAAGTCACGTTAATAAATCTTTGCGTGAGTTTATAAAAAACTGCACCGTTCATCATGTAATGAATATATTTTTAAAGCACCTACATGAAAGAGGCTACAAAGATGGTAGTAATTCTCTTTTAGCCAATTTAGAGACTAACCGTCCACAGATATATTTTTCATGTTTTACGTCCATCTAGGTGGTAACGATTATTCGCATATTTTTAAGTAAATAAGTAAAAATGAGGAAATAGTTTGTACACGCGGTAAGTATAAAGAAATACGCAATACTAATTTCTGTAAGAGAAAAAGAAAGAGAAACAGCTGTTTGAAACTCAGATAAGGAGCCAAAAATCCCTGACTTGCCGGTCGTCTTGTTTCCTTGGAGTTGGCAAAATTCACACGACAAAAGAAAGAAGGCATGGAACGTCGGGGACATATTTTGATGAACAGTAAGGAGAACGATATTTGCTATCAGCAGATTTGCCCAAGTATTAAGCATTTTAATCGTCAGTAAACGAGAGACGGAATTATTCGTGAGTGGTAACGAAAATTCATTGTATCAGCTGTGCAACTCAGAGACAAGCAAAGGTCCTGCAGTGCTTTAGAGAGGGCGTTACTTCACCTACTGTGGCATTTCGTAACTTGTAATCGCAGTTTTACGTACGGAAAGGAACGACGCTTCAGTGACACTAAGTGAACTAAGGGTAGGTAGGGCGTGAATTACAAGTTAATGAACAGCAACACTGACAGCTCACCATACACTAGGTATTTACGTGTTAGAAAGCACTTGTGTATAAATTTCTCAGCATTATTTTGAAAGAAGAATAAAGCCACTGATGCAGTGGTTTCCGTACTTGGCTCTCCACATAACGAACTTCTACATCCAATTTTAGAATTCAAACACTTACACTCGACGTATTAACGATACCTGCGTCTTCGTATACGTCAGTTACACGCGGAACTGCATCGGTTACATGTACGTACATAATTAACTTGTGTACCACAGAGGAGTAATATGGGTTCAGTAGAAGTAGGCATATACTCATCGTTTACGTACATTATCTTTCATTGCTTACGGAAAGATTCCCGACACTAAGGTACACAGTGTATGTACTGGGATTAAAGTCAGCACGTGAAGTGTAACCAAGCGCGTTCAAAAAGTAAGAGATTCTGTGAATTAAAATTAGGCGCTGCAGTGATTAATTGTAAGGGCACAGAAGTACTTTGATGGTTAAAATTTCGCGGGTGTTCCTGGAGGCACATTACGTGTACAGATATTACGTACGTTATTGAAATAATTCGTAAATGCAATGTTGTCAACCAGACTGACTAAGAATTTAAAGACTTCTTGGCCTTGTGTAAAATGAGCAAGGGGATCGAGACCATGAGTTGGGCTGCTCAGCACCGTACTGGTGTAGAAACTGAAGACGACGGGTAAAAGGCGAGACAGAGGGCTACCATCAACGATTCACTCGTTTCCAGAATTCGAATTTTTCCGCAGTATTAGATGTACGAATATGATTGCATGCCATTACGAATTCAGCGCCTTGCCAAAATGCCGACAAGGCAAGGGAAGACTTTTCGTGTGTTGTAACATGCGTGGTATTTGACCAAATGTGGCAGGTGCAAAAAACCGTGTAAGGGGTGGGGGGCTGAACGAGATTTTTGTACGCAGTCCACACAAGTCAACAGCACGCAAAAGCCACGAACTCCGAACGCCGCAGCAAAGTGTGTGGAAGACAGTGCGTCGGCGGTTACACTCCAAACCGTACCGTCCGGATCCCTTACAACAATGAAAAGCGGACTGTTACGGCCGGCGCCTTCAGATTTGAGCCAAATTGGAGGCAGCAACTGAGGATGGACATTTCGCCCCCACGCTGATATTCAGCGACAAAGCAACTAACACTTTTCTGAAAAAGTTTACCTCCGCAATGTGAGAGTGTGCCGTACTGAAAAACCTCAGGTAATTTCGGCGCATGAAGGAGATTCGCCGACGGTTAATGTATCCTGTGCAGTGTGACAGGCGAAGCTGAATGGGCCGTTTCAATACTGTGAGACAACTGTAGCGGGTACATCTTACCTCGATATGTTGCAGTTGTGGTTGTTTCGGCTACTCATTCCTTCAGGGAGCATCGATGTTTGTTGCTACCTAAACGACGAAATTTCGCATCGCTGGATTGGCCGTAGGCGGTTAACGCAAGTACTGACCAGCTTGCAAAAGCACTTAACAATGGATGTTTGAAAATCTGAAACTGGTCACGGGTTTGTGTAATTAAACTGTGTGTGTCGTAATTGCGGTTGTCTCCTACACTTTAGTCATAATGTTTATAATTGTACTACAGCCCTGTTTCTCTTAATGTTTATTTTCGAAAATCTAGCGATTAAAATAGGGTTTCATTGCACTGTGGCTGACTCAAATGAACTTGAAATATTAGCAGAAGGCCACTCCATCACTGACTACACAAAGTAGAGGCCATAATGGATGTTACCGAGAACTCGCGCCACAGGTATGTATGCACGATGATCTTCAGAGCCATTTTGTTTCTTTTTAGACCACTCGGCCAATGGGCTTGCGAAAATTTGAAAGGGCGCGAAACACAGGAACGTAGCAGTGAGACGCAGTACAAAAAACAGAAAAAAACACCGCGGGCGGGAGAGCGCGGTCTGCGCCCGTCCTGAGAGTGGGGGCTGCCGCTGTCTGCCGTGCTCACGTGTCGGCTGGCCGGCCGCACAGGCTGCACAGCTGTGGACCTGACCTGCCCCCACACCACGGGGCAGGCGGCGCCCAGCACCGAACCTGCCGATTCCAACTGTGCGTCACCAAAACGGACATACAACACTCTTCGAAAGCTAACATGCGTGAAGTACGTGCCACACAAAAATTGTTACTGTAACATTCAATTTCTTTGGCTCCGCCGAGTGACAACCATACTGTAACCTGACAACCTGTACCACAACTCTGGCCAAGCAACGGATCACTTTTCCACCACAACACTTTACAGAAAATAATATAGCAGCCACGCGTTCTGTTGTATCCGTGAGTGTGTGTGACGTCACGCAGCACACCATTACGCCACGGGTCTATGTCGACGGCCGCTATCAGCAGCTGCGAGCTGCTCCAGTTTAGGCAACCGCCTGTACTGGAAATACGGGTATTTGCAGAGCCTTGATGCTTTGAGAAAAGTTAAACACACGACGGAAGTCTGAGAAAACTGCAGATTTTTTTAACTGATTAACTACTGAATGGTGTATCACCAAATGGACCACCAAGGCGACAGCGAAATTTTCGCGAACCGTTTTTATTTCTTCATCTGACACACTGAAGTACCGGCTGCTCATAAGTAAAATGCAGCTACTGACCCAAGTCCACTGTGGTCTGTGAGTATGGTAAGGCAGCGAAACACTGTAGACATGCTATTGCGTTAACGAGAAACCAGTTTGCGCCGGAGGAAATCAATTCCAATGTTGGTTAGCAGGTGCGAATCTGTCACTGTGCAACACCTCGCGGAAGTCTCCGGTGCTCATACTGAACAAGTTCTGCAAGTGGCGGTTAACAATATCGACATTCTGCCTTTCTCACTTGTTTGTCCCTTCCTGTCCACATTCCGTTCCCAATGCATTAGATATGGGAACATTTCTTTCCAGTGTAAATCGGTTCCGCAAGGGCGCATTAGCATACCAGGTTTCGCCGCCATACACCAGTTACAGCCCACGATGGACCTCTGTGAGTGGCTCAACTTCAGATTACAAGCACACAGTGGTACAGCGAATGAGTGACATTTGCCACGCTGGACATTTGCCACACTTGCCCCTTCGCCAGGTAGCTTGACTAGCGGTCCCTCAGGTTAGGGACGCCCTTCCTCGTACTACTTCTGTCCGCTTTCAAACCGGCGTCTTCCCATCTTACTCGATGCAACCAGTACGTAAGGGGGAAATACAGACCTGCTTCTCCGAAATCGAAACATTTATAACATTTGGGAAACGAAAGCAATACCGACGACTAAGTCAGTATGTGATTAGTTGTGCCAAGTATAAATACAGATCCCTCTATCTGTACGGGCCGGCCGGTGTGGCCGTGCGGTTAAAGCGACACCCCCGGGATAACAAGGCCATCCAGCAGTGTTAGTGACGTCACACTAAGCGGCCCACAGCCGACGCAGCAGTCCACGGACACCTCCGTACAGACGCGCCTGATGCTAACGATCTTCTGTCCGTCATACAGAAAGGAGCGAACTGTAATTCGAACCAAAGACCAAATTATATATATTCTTGTAAACAGCATAAAGGTTCATAACGAAATACCGATTACATGTACGGGCAGGAATAGGTTCTAGAACTCCTCTGAAAAGTGTTTATTTTCAGGACCAGAATGAACATCAAATTGTCAGGTTTTCTAAATAGAAAAGCATTTTGTTAGTAACAGACAGCAATAATGAGACTTGCAGTTGGTGATTTCTACGTGGAAAAGGAAATAAGCTGTAGAGAGATTGAAAATGGTAAGTAAAGAGAGCCTCAGCCTTTTGCTCACATTCTTACATGTAATGCACTTGGTTGTTTTTCATTTCCTTACCTTTCATAACATTTTTAATATTGTTTCAAGAATTGTATCTTCAATAGCAGAGCGAACTTCAAATTGTCAGGCTTTTCTTAAAGGAAAGAGCAGTCCCTTAGTATCACAGTGCAAGACAGAATCTTGTGTTCAGTGATGTCTATGTTAAAAGGAGAATATTTGATATCTATCTTTTGTTTCCATTCTTTATTACTGGGGATACACTTGTAAAAATTCTTGAAAAGAGCTGTCACCATGAACATATGAGTAAATTCACAATAGTCATGTGTTTTATGAGATAAAGCGAACTCTTGTTACCTTATTGTAAACGAAAGTTGTGAGGGTTTTGCTATGTATGACAGTGTTTAAGATAATTTACTTTCAATGTAATAGCTTGAAAATGTTATGTCCTGCTGTCAGTTGGCATTTGTCACCACCTGTATGCGAGTTTTAAAGCTAAATAGTGTTCTGACAATTATAAAATAGTGGCAAAGTTCCTCAATCGATTAAACTTATTCCTGCCCGTACATGTAATCGGTATTTCGTTATGAACCTTTATGCTGTTTACAAGAATATATATAATTCGGTCTTTGGTTCGAGTTATAGTTCGCTCCTTTCTGTATGACGGACAGAAGATCGTTAGCATCAGGCGCGTCTGTACGGAGGAGTCCGTGGACTGCTGCGTCGGCTGTGGGCCGCTTAGTGTGACGTCACTAACACTGCTGGGCGGCCTTGTTATCCGTTAAAGGCGCTCCAGTCTGGAACCGCGTGACCGCTACGGTCGCAGGTTCGAATCCTGCCTCGGCTATGGATGTCCTTAGGTTAGTTAGGTTTAATTAGTTCTAAGTTCTAGTGGACTGATGACCACAAATGTTAAGTCCCATAGTGCTCAGAGCCATTTGAACCATTTTTTTTTGTCTGTACGGTAGCTTCCTTTCACGCTTACTTATTGAGATAGAAACAGTATTGCCATGGGAACAACAAGAACGGAAAGATGTAAAAGAGTGCGAATGTACGCTAATCATTTCGTTTTGATCACTGCAATGTGCCTACTTTAATTACTACAACTGCATGCCCAAAAGACAATAAGGGAAGAAGAATTGGGTAAGTGAACGTTTGAAAAGAAGAACGACATACTCCATATTAATTTACTCTCTAAAATCCGGTATCTCTTGCGGCGAAACATTAGTTAATAAAGTGTAGCGGGACAATGTTCAAAACATGACTGAAAATACGCTACTAAATAGAGATAAGAACTTCTATGATTGACGTGTCATCTAAAGTCTACGTACAATTTTAAAATGTTAGAGATAAGGAACTGTGGTAATACAGAATGCTATGCTTGTAACGTACGTTGTTCTACATTGTTTAGCTCTGGTATTTACAGAGTCACAGAGAAAACATGCTAGGTTTTGGAGGGAAAAACCGTAATTGTAATGATCTACACTAGAACAGAAACAAGAAGCACAACGTAAGGAAAAATAATGTAATGTGTGTTCCAACTCATAAGTGACATTGAAGCAGATAGTTCCTGTGACAGTGTGGGCAGAGGTTATATTCGACAACCTGAATAAATTAATAACTGGCTCCTTTTGCCGACCCCCAGTATCAGACGAAACAGTTGCTGAACAGTTGAAAGAAAACTTGAGTCTCATTACAAACAGGTACCCTACTCATACAGTTATAGTTGGCAGTGACTTCAATCTACCTTCCGTATGTTGAGAAAAATACATTTTCACACCCTATTGTAGATAGAAAACAACTTGTGTAATTGTTCTAAATGCTTTTTTAAAAAAAATTTTAAGAATTAGTGCACGAGGCCGTACAAATTGTAAATGGTTACGGAAACACACTTGACCTCTTCGCCACAAATAATCACGAGCATCACGACGGATAGAGGGTTACTGAACACACAGTCATAGCGAGCATCAATTCCGTAAAAAAGAAATTCACCAAAACTAAAGGCGAAATATATCTATTTATAAAAGCTGCTAAAAATTCGGTAGACTTCTTTCTAAGAGACACTCCCCAATCCTTCCAAACCATGTAAGTGAAGGCCATATGAGGCTTAAAGGTCAAAGAAATGTTATCAACAGCACTCGAGAGATTCGTACCAAATAAATTAATAAGAGACGGAACTGATACCCCATAAATGTGGCGGAAAATCCAAAGAGATTCTGGTCCTATGTTAAGTAAACCAGCGGAAAGGCTCAGTAAGTAGCTTTACTACGCGGCGGGTGAGGGGGAGGAGGAGGAGGGGGAGACAAGGGACCCAACCCTTCGGAGCAGCTAAAATCGTGGCGGATGTCCGCACACCGGCACAGCACGGTTCCTCCTGCACGCAGGCTACCCTCAGCCACGTGTCAGGGCGACACCTCGCCACCGTCTCCACGTTGAGTCACGTTTACTGCCGGCCCAAGTATCCTGTGAGACACCACAGTGAGAAATTTTATGCAACTATCACATATTTTACTGGTGGACGGAACACCTAATGAATTAAAATCACCCGGAAACACTGTACACATTCCTAAGCCACGAGTGACCTTACTCCCTTATTATTGGATATCTATGTGTGACCTAAAGAGCTGATTCCACACAATCGCGATTAAATGGAGGCCTTTTTAGGAAACTTTTGGCTGCCGCTACTGTTCATCCGTGAACGCCACACTTTTCTACAATTCAGCAAATCTTATCTCGCTACACACGACACGTTTCAAACAGGTCTTTAATACGGCGTGCATGAATTGCGTTGTACATTTTGTGATAGGCGAGTATAAATACGAAAAACACCACACATAGTTCCACGTCACGAAAGTGAAGGGCATTTACAGCACCGATTCCGGGTTACTTATACATAAAATCGCGCAACTTTTATCAAATCATCGTGTCCCTCACGTGTGACGACAGTCACTTTTCCGTGACGTCACGCGTTCTTTGCTGGCAGTGGATGAGGGGAGCACACTGAACAGTCGTCGTGTTGATCTACCTGTTTCCGAAGATAAAATTGTCAATTTTATGGTTTTGGTATTCAAATATGCGTTTTACGACGATGTGCAGTCTAACTGACACATGCCATTTTTGAACTCTTCAAGACGGGTCGTCTTCAGTACTTTGTCATGCCCAAGTGTCGGTAAATGCGACGTCAGTGGCCACCCACGATTCCGAAACTGTGACTTACCATCAATAACGGGTAAGGCTTCTGTAACAGTATCTGGCTAAACGAAATAATGTTTACTGTAGGTTTCTGTCAAACATAATTACCAAATGCCCCCACAAATGTTATAATTTTGACGTGATTCAGCCCTCTGACGGAAACTGAGAACAAATCTACCTCGACTCTCGCAATTGTTGCACTGGAAATGGCACAAATTAAATCTAGATTCTGCCGCCGTTACAGGCTGCACATAGAAATCTACACTGCACTTTAATCGTGTCATTTCAACGTCAAATAAAGAAGCTGGTAAGTGACGGCGTCAGAATCACCGACATTCATTCCTCCCTCACATAATACACGACTGAAGCGCAGGCCGCACAAAACACGGCGCGCCTCACAGATGGCTGACGCGTTGCTTTGTCGACACACCGGGCTCTCATCAGACAAATAGTAACACGAGAACAGCCAAACAAAGCGATGCAGCGTTGTAGAGTGCTAAAAAAAGTTTCATCAGCAAATCACAAACGAGGAGACGTGACAGAGCGATAAAAAATACGAAATGTTTATTTCGTGAAGCACAAACATTACGATAAATTCTCAAGAATTCGCCAACTACTACGCAAATGGTCGCCTCTGTGTAATGAGGGTGTTGGGGAAAGCTACAGATTGCTCGTTGACCATAACCTTAATTCCAGAACATTGTGAAAATACGGAAATGAACGCGAGTGCTGCGTCTCCTCGCCACAAGCGTGTCGGCGTGACGCCACGAGTTGTGATTCGCGAATGGAGTTCAGGATCCGCAACGCCCGCGCACGAGACAGCTTCCTACGTCTGATTATTTTGCAGATGAGTAACATGTGACGTCAAGCATCTAAGCGAGAAAGTTTACAAACGGTTTTAAATTGTTCTTAACGTGTGTTCGGAAGCAAGTGCTCATTCTGAAATACTGGGTGAATACAATCTGGCTAATTTGCGCTCCTTTTTAAAGAAAAGCCCGTCTATCGCGCGTCTAAATTTTTGACACGTCATGTCTACTGATGTGTGGGCCGTACGACGATGTAATTTTTGCAGATACCCTACGGGGTGTGGGGATACTGTCTGCAAACTGCGTCGCGAATAGCTAGGTACCGACAAACTACAACGATACGTCTGATGTCTAAGTTGACTCCATGAACAGCGACAACGTGGCCGGGGTAGGGGGGGGGGGGGGGTAGCGGAAAAATCTCTCCCGTTTTCGTAGTCTTGCGAGCAGTTTCTTGGAAGTCGGTAACTGCCCTCATTCTGAAATACTTTCTGACTAACGTTCGCGTATTTCGGCGCCCTTAGTCACGTTACCTCGCGACGCGCAATGTTTCCAACTGCGGTACTTCTCTTACTGTGTGACGACCGCAATTTAAGATTATACCTCTGAATGAGTACATCTTGACAACATTTCAGATGTCTGAATTCGGCCACATTACGCGAAACATTAAAAAATAAATTTCTGCCACGCCTGCAAACCGCTACACGCCTTGTCGCACTAAAACTCGCTTACTCCAAAAAGTTCTGCGTTTGATGGTTTTCGTAAAATTGCGTCCTGCGAACTTAAGAACGCGAGGTTTTCATTTTAAATGCCTGTTGTACGTGAATTCCGTGGAAATCTACACTGGCACATCGAAACACTAGCCGACTGAATGTGGCGTTATTTTCCATTCGTTCCACGTTATTCTCGGTCAAGTTTTCATAGACTGGAGCAAGGCCATAAGTAACGACCAATAAATCACTGAACACTTAAAACGGTAATTTAACACACTGTTAGCCTCCCCCTTTGTTCGTAGCGGTCGTAATTTTTCAAAGTAAGACAAAGTATTAGACAAGACCAGTAAGTGAGTTACGCGACAAAAACCACACAAAAGCGTGCAGAACATCCGCCGCTCCCATAAATTCCTGCCTTACCTTTCTGAGGTATTCCCGTGGAGATACAAGATACACGAGCTCTGTCTGGGCAGGCAGGACAACGTCGCACGCTGCTTCCCTCCAGGCTGCTGCGTCACAACTGGACCGCACAGACAGCCGGCTGCCCCCCCCCCCCCCCCAGCGCTGACGTCACGGGGCGGCGTTGCCAGCTCGCGCGGCAGGCGAGGGAACGGCTGCAGCAGGGCGTCTACGTCTGTGTCGGCACTGCCGGACCGCCTGCGTCCCACCCACGCCACAGTCAGTTATCTCGAGCCGCGCTATACAGCTGGCAACACACACCCCCTTCGCCTGGCGCCCCAAAAACCGGATTTCGTAAACCGATTTCCCAGTACCGCTTTTGGTGAACGCAAAGATGGAACAAAGACGCTGCATTTTGGTCACGGGATGAGGAGAGGTGTGAACACAACATCTTCCGTCATCGTGCTGAGTGCCAGTGACTTACGCGCGAGCTTCGCGATTCGTATCGATCATTTGCTACTCCAGAAACGACGGACGAGTGTGACAAGTTTTCGTTAAAGAAGGTTACAGGGATATCAATGCTGAGGTCATCGGTGCCTGGGCTCACGTACTACTTTAACTTAAAACAAGTTACACTGAGCACGACACACATTTACCCTCAACGTGTGGACCAACTGAAATCATTCTGTGATTTCGTTGATAATGGATATGGGAAAGTTCTAGGTAGTATTAAAACTAGATGGTTGTCATTGTTGCCAGGAGTTACGAAAGTTATTGAACCTTTGAAATCTTTTTTTCTATCTCAGAATAGGTGTCCCACGTTGCTGAAACAAATTTTCGGAAACCAACAGTCACTTCTTTGGCTTCATTTCACACAATGCCCATTGAAAATGTTTTTAAATTCAATCCAAAAGTTGGAAATAACCACGGTTTCCGCTTGCTTCAAGAAATAATCAATACCATTTTAATTAACTTGGAAAAGGAAGGTACTTACACTCGGTCAAAATACGAGCCTTTTACCAATTCTAAGACACTTCGACACTTTTGTGACTTGTTTGGAAAAGTAGAGTTCTCCACTTCAACCTCTGAAATCATTTCATTGGATAATACCAAAAAAAAATACTGTTTCTTGGGCTGAACTAAATTTTCTGATAATTCTTAAGGTAGTAGACTCATGTGCAACATTTCAGACGAGGAGGATGCGTGAACAGCATTGTATCCCAGAAACTTGAATTGGAAAAAGCTAATTTGGAAACAGATGAGAGACTATGCGATGTATTCAATACACTTAAAAGTACAGGTATTTCATGTAAAAATATAGACACGCTTGTGAGATTTGCTCCTGTTATACCAGACAAATATTGTCGTGGAAAGAATATTTTCAATTGTGAGTTCCCTTTGGAGGGTGGAATCTGTAGTACCAGAACCACTTCATTCCCACAGGTGTTAGTGTGTCTCATATTAGAGGCCAACACCGAGCATAAAATTCTTTGACAAGTACAGAGTAGAGGTGTTCTTATTCGGTAACCACTGTCTAATTATTGGATTTATAGTGAATTCTTGCAATGGGCCTTTGTCCTCAGAAGTTGACTGTCGAAAGTAGTTGCTCTCTGTCCCAGTGTACTTAAAAGCAGAACAAGCAAGCATTCTTCAAAACTATATAATGTATGGATGGTCAGTGTCTGCATCAAGTAAATCCTACCCCATATTTAGCAGATTGGGTTCCGCATTTGGAGGCTGCATTCGAGAGACACGTACCGTATGTAGAAGTTTAAGCACCATTTAATATTTTCGTGTGTTTTAATTCAGACATAAATGTCGAGTGGCTCTTTACGTAGCACGTCATAGAACCACTCTGCTTCCTAGTCAAGCTCCCTAAAATCTTTCAGTTCTTATCTTCCCTTAATAGCGATTAATCAATAAAATTGTAATATGTTGCCTTGTGTATCCAGTACGAGGATATTTCATTCCTTAGCTCATACAACAGCCTGACAGGTGGTGGTTTTCTCTGCTATTTTTCCAGTACATGAACGAATTTCAGCCAAATCTAAGTTTGTGTGTCTGGTGTGTGCTCAATGAAACGAAAATAACCTCTGTTTGCCTGGTGTCTGTTGGTATTTGAAGTCAGGAACAGGTTTCATTCGGAACACCGACTTTGCCATTAAATCTGAATTTTGCGGAGAACAGGTAGCCTTCATAATGGCGAGACCCTTTTGCACAGGATTTCGGTCACCCCAGGGATCTTATGTTGATGCTGTGACATTGTTAGGGTGTACTAACACGTAAATTTTATTTTCTACAGATCTCTCACAATTACTTCATTGTGGTTGATCAGCGTTGTTGCTTGCTTTATGAAAGTGTCGTCTTTGATGTCTGTTTTGAATTTTGTGTGAAGTGTGTTTATGGTACTTTGGGAGCTTTTCGTCGTAATCCTTTTCATTGGGGAGTTTTTTAAATGTAATTAATGCTCGTGTGACGATAATTTTGCGCTGGGAATTGCGTGTGAAGCTCATGTTCATTCTATTAGGTTGCTTGTGATGA
Organism: Schistocerca piceifrons; assembly: GCF_021461385.2. Lineage (NCBI taxonomy): Eukaryota > Metazoa > Arthropoda > Insecta > Orthoptera > Acrididae > Schistocerca > Schistocerca piceifrons. The sequence continues at coordinate 46,230,738 of NC_060148.1, read as the reverse complement.
ATACTCTTGTTTAGCCAGTGTGATGAACTTAGTAAAAATTTAGCATGTTATTTAAGTGAATCTGTTTCATATAGTGTTTTTTCTGTATAAGATTTTCATTTGTGTTATTCGAAAATAATTACGTGTAGTCGCTCCAAAAGCAGTACGAGGAGAAAAGAAAAAAGGTGGTGAGTAGACGAAATGCCCAGAAAAGAGACTTCGAAGGTACAGAGAAGTGTAGGGACATATTCTCCCCACTTTTAGCGACGAAAATGTGCAAAATGAAACAGTAGGTTCCTCCGATGCGAGGCAAATGAGTGAGCCAGACTTCAGTGGTGCAGCGGAGATGTTTAGATTTAAAAGATGTGCACAGCCTGTTCCACTCACAGCTAGCAGTGTTTCAGGTCGAGTGCACAACTTACTGAGTGTGAGTGCGAGCGAGGCTGAAGCAACGATAAGTGAACAGAGGGCAGCAGTGCATGTAGCTCTGAGCAGAACATGACTGGCCAATTTGGCCACGCTGATAAAAAGAATAAGCACACAGCGAAGAGTTGAAGGCACACTTGCTGGCGTCACAGGAGGAGCTAAACTGAGATTTAGTTACCGAATATGGCACCTTAACGACTACAGTAGAATCACTGAGCTCAGAAATTGATGATATAGAAGAAACGTTCAGAACTTAGCAATCAAAATGAAGGACGACACTGCGCAATTTGAAGAAGCTACTAGGTCATCGGTCTCTAGACTTACACACTACTTAAACTAATGTAAACTAACTTATGCAAAGAACAACACACACACACACACACACACACACACACACACACACACACACACACACACACACAAGCCCGTGGGGGGACTCGAACCTCCGGCGGGAGGGGCCGCGCAATCCGTGACACGGCGCCTCAAACCTCGCGGCACTTTGAGAGGTAGGAAACCGGTTAAATGGGATAGAAGGCGAACAGAAAAGAGTGAGCGGGAAAGGCTGGTTGCCAGGTGGCTAGAACAGGAGCATGGGGGATGTGACTGATGGTGATCATAGGGAATTCTTTAATCTACTAAAACGAATGCCCATGTTCACTGGCAACATACAGGGTGGCGCACGAAATGTGTTACCATTTTGTTTTTGAATATGAACATTACTGTCAATACGATCTGAAAGGAACATATACTATAATCAAGAGTCGTCCATGGAGATTTGTTCTAACTCAGCGCATACTCAATATGTCCACCATTTCGTTTCCGACCTTCCTTCAAACGAATACTGAAGTTAGTGATTACCCTACGGCACATGTCTTCCGTAATTTCACTGCAAGCTTGAAGAATAAGTCTTCTGAGCTCCATTAAATCAAGTGGACGTTTCGGGGAAATTTTTTTCTTTAGGAACCCCCAAAGAAAAGAGTCACATGGATTGAGGTCTGGACTATTGGAGTTTTTACACGGGCATTTCGACGTGCGGATCATTTCACTCAGGTTTCCAGCTCGCTTCAATCACGGACAAAATTGGCCCCCCAATGGCAGACATATTGAGCATGTGCTCATTTAGAACAAATCTCCATGGACGGCTCCTCATTGTAGTATATGTTCCTTTCCGATTGTATTGACAATAAAGTTTATATTCAAAAACAAAATGGTAACACATTTCGTGCGCCATCCTGTATGTAAGCCAAGTACGGGCATTATCGAGACACTTGGGAGCGAATAAACAGCAGGAGTTTTGGAACTGGAAAGTACAGTTAAGGAAACGCTCGATGTTGCAAATACAGTACATGCACAGAAGCCTTAGGCAAATCATAACAAATACCTACAGGCAGTCCACTTAAACTGGAATCTTTAACATTTTATAGGAATCCACAGTACTTGCGAGCTGAAATGAGAACAACATTAGGTAATTTTGAAAGAGAAAATGGGAGCTCAACTTGGAATCGACCGAAGTACACGTAGGAACAACTGTGGATGAATAGGCCAGGTCGAGAAAGTGCAGAAGAAATCTACAGCAGAATTCCTGTGCCTGTGATGAAACGAAAATTAAGATACACTGCGATGAAAAAAGAAAATGACAACGAGAATTGCCCGAAACTACGGAAGACGCTGTGATAATTCGATGCTAAACAGCATCTTCTACATTTGCATCTGCATCTACGTCTATATGCTCTGCAAACGACCGTGGCAGAGAGTACGTCCCACAGTACCAGTTGTCAGGGTTTGTTCCTGTTACATTCACGTATGGAGCGCGGGAAGAATGACTGAATGCGTTTGTACGCTTAGTACTTATTGTAATCTTATCCTCACGATCCCTATGTGAGCGGTACGTAGAGGGTTGTAAGTATATTCGTAGCATCACCATCTAAAGCCGGTCCTTGAAACTTTGTTAATAGACTTCCTCGGGATAGTCTGGGTGTGTCTTTAAACAGTCTGGAAGTTCAGTTCCTTGCGTACTTCCGTTACACTCCTACGCGTCAAACAAATCCATGACAATTCGTGCTGCCCTTCTCTGTATATGTTCAGTATCCCTTGTTAGTCGTATTTGGTACTGGTCCCACACACTTGAGCAATATTCTAGAACCGATGGTACGAGTGATTTGTAAGCAAAGTCCTTTGTAGGCTGACTGCTCTCCACCAGTATTCTACCAGTAAACTGAAGTCTGTCACCTGCTTTACCCATAAATTCCATTTCATACCAGATACTTTTTATGTGTCTGCCGATTCCAACAGTGACTCCATGATATAGTCTTAGAGTACTATTTTTAATTTTCTGGAGGCACAGTTTTACATTTATGAACATTTAAATCAAGTTGCAGTCTTTCAACCGCTTTGAAATCTTATCAACATCTGAGTGAATATGCAGCTTCTTTCAGACAATACATCATAGATAACAGGATCATCTGAAAAAACTATGAGGTTAGTATTAATATTTCGTCTTCCGCAGACATAGCGATGTGGTGTGATCTTGCAGCTGTGTTAAGGGCAACCTACAGTTCTCAGGAGTTTCTGAAAACGTGACGTCATTCTGACGCCAGAAGTTTTGCATTCATGTGGACCAGGCTGTGGATAAGTGAGGGATTAAAACGTTGGCAAGAATTAGCTCTGAAACATACTGAAAAAGTTGTGCCAACTGCTTTTGCTAATACGCCTTCGTTAACATCAAAAGTGAGACCACTTACTGACTTACAAGCAAAAAGAATCTTAAGCCAGCCAGCACAGAATCCAATAACCCGCTTATTAACGTTTCTCAAGAAAAGTTACTTTTTTAAAAAAAATCTGAAAACTGACGTGTAGAGCTGGAGTCAGAAAAAAAAAGGGGGGGCAGCCATTCTAACAAGTGAGGTAAACCATCAGCTCACTCACCTTGCGTCCAGTAAGTAAAGCCGTTTCGAAACAACACAGCTAGCATCTCTCGAAAACACGTCACTATCTGCAGCATTTGGTATAATAAAATGAAGAAAAGCGTAATATAAGTGGTTGAAGAGGTACTTTAACGGGAGATTTTTGTCTGGGAAAGAAGTGGCCTAGAAAAACTAGCCCGTAAATTGTCTTTTGTACACTTCACATACGGCTACATTTTATGTATAGCTGAGACTACGCCACCTTTTTATTCTGTTGCAAATGTGTCAGTCAGTTCTATGCTTTTTATTTTGAATGGCAATTTGCTTTGCCAGATGATAAACGTGTGAATATTTATTACCATTTGCGAGTTTCACACTTAATACGTAGATTTGTAAATTGACAATGACAACCCAGAAATGATACGCACACCTCCAGAGAAAGGGAACTACTATATGTACACAATATCGAATATTTAAAAACTAACTGCAATTAACGTAATAAAGAAGTCCCAGAACCTTTACAAACGTGAAGGTGAGATGGTAGGACGCGAAGTCACCTCCATAGCTACCCTCTGCTCTGTAACTCAACGCTTACAATCGCTGCCTCACAATCAACCGCTGGAAGATCAGCCCCCGCACCTTAAACTGAATGTAATGAAGGATTTAGCAGCCGATACTTCCTTACATGACGTCTGATTATAAAACATCGGAAAGAAAGTGACGTTTTTACAAATCTTCCATATACCGTTGCCTTGAAACGGTGCTGTTTCATAATACGGAATTTAGGGCCTCATATCCAGTAGCGGCAATGACAAATGATTACTTTTTTTGATGCATAAACAATTATAACGGTCACGGGCAAATGTCGTCAACTCACGGGGTAACAGTGTGATAAGTTTCTTTTTTTTTAACCAGTCTTGACGGCCCACATGAAGTCTGGTCTTCCGCCATTTCCTTTTTTGTCTTCACAGGAACACAGCCGACCAAGCGAGCAGAACCGTTCTTCCAGCTCCAAGTACTGGAGACACTGTCCAATGCTCTTACTGCATGCCTGGACTGCACAGTTGCGAAGGACGTCTCCGTTTCGCAATACCTGTGTACCCTAAAATGTATCACAGAGTTTCGTGGTGTGCAAATGTCCACATTTCCTCCTCCTCCTCCTCTGTCGTGACGTGCTGTTCTGCAGTTCGCCATCGTTAGGCAGTGGCGCGTCACAAAGCTTCGCGCATTAGTTGCAGTACGTTTGACAGCGTAGTGTCTTGTTATTCTTCGCGACAAATCCCTTAACTCTGCTCCATATCAATTCTGTCGGGTTCAGACTGCAGTGTTACGACCACAACTCTAAAAATAATCCATTTGTACAGCGTGCTCGACGCCATCAAAATTGTCTTCCATCGTTCTGCGACATTTATCACTCTGGCTCATGTGATACCACATCTGTCCTACAAAACAATGGGCATATTCAAACAGTACTTTTTAATTTTTCTCCAAAAAATTTAATCACGTAATGTTTTATCTTCAACCATCTTTTGCAATCTTTTATAATATATCTGTAATTAAGAATGTATACTTGCAATGATCACCAGAAATTTTCGCGTGATACGTAATTGTAAACTACGGCATGTGCATTTTTCTTAAAATTGGTGATGCACAAGTTAATTGCCATATATGGCTCAAACCCATATCAACCAAAACCACTAAAAATAAACGCAAAATATATCTATTTAAAACAGCAGATAAAAATTCGCTTGATGCCTTCCTAAGAGAGTCTCCATTCCTCCCAAGCTAATTATGTAAGTGTAGACCAGATATGGCTCAAATTCAAAAACACAGTATCGACAGCAACAGATTCATACCATCCAAGTTAATAAGAGAGGGACTGATCCATCACGGTACACAAAACACATCAGGACACTGTTGCAGAAACAACGAAAAACGCATGCCAAATTCAGAAGAACGCAAAATCCCAAAACTGGCTAAGTTTCACGGAAGCTCAAAATTTAGTGCGGACGTCTATGCGAGATGCTATTAATAGTTTCCACAATGAAATATTGTCTCAAAGTATGGTAGAAAACCCAAAGAGATTCTGGTCGTGTGTAAAGTACACCAGTGGCAGAAAACAGTCAACACCGTCACTGCGCGATAGCGATGGAGAAGTTACCGACGATGGTGCCACTGAAAAACCACAGCAGCTGTTAGCATGAGTGGCATAAAAGTAGGTATCTTAGGTGTTGCGACACAACTCAAATCACTTAAGAAAGGCAATTCTTCCGGTCCAGATGGTATACCAATCAGGTTCCTTTCAGAGTATGCAGATACAATACCGCCTTTCTTGGCAATCACATACAACTGCTCACTTGACGAAAGGTCTGTTCCTGAAGACTGGAAAGCAGCACACGTCACACCAATATTCAAGAAATGAAATAGAAGTAATCCATTTAATTACCAACCCATATCACTGACCTCAATTTGCAGGAGGATTCTGGAGCACACAATGTACTGTAACATTATAAATCACCTTGAAGAAAATGACTTATTGATACATAACCAACACGGCTTCAGAAAATATCGTTCTTGTGCAACACAGCTGGCTCTTTATTCCGATGAAGTAATGAGTGCTGTCGACAAGGGATGTCAGATCGATTCCACATTCCTAGATTTCCAGAAGGCTTGATACCGTTCCTCACAAGCGAGTATTAATCAAATTGCGTGCATATGGAGTATCGTCTCAGTTGTGCGATTGGATTCGTGATTTCCTCTTCGGGAGAGGTCACAGTTCGTGGCGATAGACGGTAAATCATCGACTAGAACAGAAGTGATATAAGGCGTTCGCAAGGTAGTGTCATAGGCCCTCTGCTGTTCCTGATTTACCTACACGATCTAGGAGATATCTGAGCAGTCCCCTTAGATTGTTTGCAGATGACGCTGTAATTTACAGTCTAGTAAAGTCATTAGACGATCAATTCCAACTACAAAATGACCTAGGGAGAATTTCTGTATGGTGCGAAAAGTGGCAATTGGCACTAAGCAAAAGAAAAGTGCGAGGTCATCCACATGGGTACTAAAAGAAATCCGAGTAATTTTGGATATACGATAAATCGCACAAATCTTAGGGCTGTCAACTCGACTAAATACATAGGACTCACAATTACGAGCAACTTAAATTGGAATGACCTCATAGATAATATTGTGGAAAAGGCGAAACAAAGACTGCGCTTTGTTGGCAGAACACTAAAGAGACAGCCTACATCACACTTGTCCATCCTCTGCTGGAATATTGCTGCGCGGTATGGGATCCTTACCAGGTAGGATTGACGGAGGACATCGAAAAAGTTCAAGGAAGGGCAGCTCATTTCGTGTTATCGCGAAATAGGGGTGAGAGTGTAACTGATATGAGACGCGAGTTGGGCTGAGAGTCACTGAATCAAAGGCAGTCTTCATTGAGGAGAGATCTATTTACGAAATTTCAATCTCCAACTTTCTCTCCCAAATGTTTAAATATTTTGTCGACACCCAACTACGTAGGAAGAAACGATCATGATAATAAAATAAGAGAAATCAGAGCCCGAACGGAAAGATATAGATGTTCCTTTTTCCCACGCGCCATTCGGGGCGGAATGGTAGAGTAGTATGAAAATGGGTCGATGAATCCTCTGCCAGGCACTTAAATGTGAATTGCGGAGTAACCATATAGATGTATATGTAGATGTGATGAGTTTCATATTTATATGCTTTAGGTATTCAAACCTAACAAAGAAAATTACGCACCACGTGGAGTGTAGAACCACCGCCCGCTGGCACACACGATGGTCAGTCTACGACCCTGTCTATCACGCCACGCATGTAGTTAACACCTCCCTTATTTCTGATACATAGTCCTACTCGAGAAAGTCGAAAGCTGATTCTTGTCTGTAATCTTCTGAAGAACACTAACTACTTGTTTCTCGCCATTAACGGTGTTCCACGCGCCTGTTTCACTACGAAGCAGGAAGCAGTGTGGTCCGTTTTCGCGGTACGTATGAACAGCGAGACAATCAGAGCACAAGTACTGGTTACAGAGACACTGACTGTACACAATTTTTAAGATAAAAGTTACGTAGGTAAAGTACGATTAAGATAGACGTTGATGGCTGTTAATACGTCAGAATCTCTGAAAGTTTCTTCCACACTGACATAGTAATAAGCTATCGAACACTTAAGTTGGACCTCCTTCCAAGAGCGGAGCACCACCAATGGTTAGAGAGCTACGGCTGCTGACCAGTCAGCGCGCTTGCGTTTGTTTACATCTGGTTTGCTCTTATGATGAAGTACATGCTACATACGAACCCCGTAGCCCCACCCTTTATTTCGCATTCACTTTTATTCTCTTGTCCGTCTCTCAACCGTATCTGCTTATTGCACACCAACCTACACCTCTTGCTGTGCTACGGAGTACTGAAAGCTTGTTCCAACAAATAAGTAGGATTCTCAGCCACATATTAATTTTTCCACATAGACTGAAATACGCTGTTGTTCAACAACGGCATAACAAAGGGGGATAGGTCTGATGCTAACAACTACCACCCAGTCTTAGTTCTGACATCTTTATCCAAAATTCTTGAAAACTCATGTATTCAGGAGCAGAATCTCCTATCTGTAAAAATGACGTACTAATTAAATGTCAATTTGGTTTTCAGAAAGACTTTTCAACAGAAGATGCTATATATGTGCTTTCACTGATCGAATATTAAATGCACTGAATATCCGAACTTAATCCATTGGAATATTTTGTGACCTCTCAAAGGCTTTTGATGGTGTGAATCATGAATTTCTTCTAGACAAGCTTAAGTATTGTGGCATAAGTGGGACACTGCACAAATGGTTTAATTCATATTTAACTGGAAGATATCAGAAGGCTGAAATTAACAACACAAAGAGTCTGCGAAAACCAGCGGAGTCCTTTAACTGGGGAGTTATCAAGAACGGTGTCCCACAGAGTTCAGTCTGTTTCCTTATTGGTCTTAATATACATTAATGACTCGCCACTATATTCATGAAGATGCAAAGCTAGTTCTTTTTGCTAATGATACAAGTACAGTAATCACACACAAGGAAATTGTAAATAATGTCGTTCACTAAATTAATAAGTGCTTCTCTGCAAGTGGACACTTATTAAATTTTGAGGAAAAACAGTTAATATAATTCTGTGCAGTAAATGGCATAACAACACTGATAAATATAGGCTATGAACGCAAGTCTGTTGCTAGGGCAGGGTATTCAAAATTTGTGGATGTGTACACTTATGAGAAATTGAATTTGAAGAAACATTAATGATCTGCTGAAATGATTAGGTTGAGCTACTTACGCTACTGCGGTTATTGCAAAATATTGGTGATGAACATTATTAAATTAGCCTACTATGCCTATTTTCATTCACTGCTTATACATGGTATCATATTTGGCGGCAATTCGTCACTAAGAGGAAAAGTATTCATAGCACAGAGGGGTGTGATCAGGCTAACAGCTGGAGCCCACCGAAGATCACCTTGTGAACATTTATCTAACGAACTCGCGATATTCACAGTACCTTCGCAGTACATATATTCATTTATGACATTTGTCAATGACCCACCCCAGTTCAAAAATAACAGCAAAGTGCATAGCTACAACACTAGAAGAAACGAAGATCTTCACTACTCTGGATTAAATCTCACTTTGTCACAAAAGGGTGTGAATTATGCTGCCACAAAAATATTTGGTCATTTGCCAAATAGCATTAAAAATCCGGCAGATATCTAAACAAGATTTAAAAGAAAATAAAAGTATTCCTGAATGACAGCTCCTACTGAATAGATGAATCTTTAGACATGAAGTATTACCTATAAAAATTTTTACTATTTTGTATAAAGAAAACTTATGTTAAAGTGACACATCCCACATCATTACGAAATGTATTAATCCTCTATGCAACAAGGATCAATGTATGTATGTATGTATGCAGACCAATTTGTCAACACAACCCATATTTCAGGGAGGTGAGGAGGTGGCTATCGTATCAGCCCTTCTTTGTGGAAGTTTGTCTACAACCATCTGCATTGCTATTTTTCATTTACTTACACAAAAGACGATGAAATTACTCCCAACGTATTAATGTCAAGAGATCCGCTTGCTGTGATATAAACTGTGTATTCCTTTCTCTACGCAACAGCAACACACTTTATACTGTAGGCAACTACAGATTTAACAATGCGTTCTTAAAGCCACAACAGTTGAATAATTCTTTATTTGTCGTAATAAAGTATTACTCAGCAGCACCCGTTTGGTTTGACAAGAACACGTGTGTGAACCTTCAGTTTCTCCCAACTTATTTTTTGATGGAACAGTCCACAGGTGACCTGCCTGTTCGTAGTGTTCGACGTGCACGCTATGAACCGAAAGTACTGCTATGGACTGTTCCATCAAGAATATGTATAATAGTCGAGTTCTGCAGCGAGATTTGTAGCTGATACTCTATACTTTGATATCGTTCTGAGCAATGACAAACACTTGTCAGAAAGGATTCTGAGGATGGCTGGTTTTACTGCCAAAGTGTTTCAGTGCTGGTCCTTTACGTGGGGCACTGCTTCACGCATCCAGATACCCGCTTAGCAGAAAACCGACTACTTTTTTGGTAAGTGTACGGCACAGTCACTGCCTGGAGATGCACGATTATTAACAGAAGTGAAGACTAAGCCCCTAACGCCGGGAATTTTGACAACTTTTCTAGCAAGAGGATCAATTTTAGGTCAACGTAAGAATTCATTCATTTCAGCACTTACACATATAGAACAAAGACGAAATGGACGATAACATTATCTGTCTTACTGACTACCCGACAGACTACCTTGTCACCAAAAACATTACTTTAGAAAAGTGAAAATATCTAAATTCAATGGAACAGCGTTCTGTACTAAAACACATTTGCGTGACTTAACGTGCTGACGATTGCTAATGCAGGACTTGGGGAAAGACGCTAACAGATTAGTTGTGCTAAATTCGGCAGCTTTCGTGGAGCTGACTGCTTCGGGAAATACCGGATTCAGTGCTACGCTATCGAACTGTCAAAATGCGTCTAGCTTGGTTTGATTTCAAACCATTAGGAATAGGATCAGACTGTCCCAAGGTCTACGCAGTATCGTCACAGAAAGTAATTGTTTAATTCCTCAATAGTGGAAGTTGCCATAGCATCTTATCTACTTGCACATGCAGTGTTCCATCATTCTGTTGTGTTATTCCTAACACGCAGAATAATCCTTTTACGGATCACATGTGTATAAATACAAGCCTATATTTCGAGAAAAAAAATTCAAAAAATTGCGCGCATACGAGGAGAAATCTCGTCCGAGACACTATGCTTTTCACTCATGCCTAAAGTCCGTAAAACTGCAGAATTAATAGGAATGTCGGTACCAGAATTTGTAATACGAAATTCGCTAATATTCTGAGAGTGTAATAACCGAAAGCGGTTTGCTTTACTCGCGATAGTCTCCATAGTGAACCTGAATGAGACCTTACAGTTACCGTGGCTTTGCAAAAACAAACCAAAAGAAAACAAAGAAAATAATTCAAAACTGCGGGAACGCATGAAAACAGTCGTCCTTACCTTATTAAGGGTGTGGGTGTAGCAGAAGAAATTCTCGGTGCAGTAAGAGCAGCACGAAATCCCAACGCAGAACGTCGCACAGGACACGACTGGCTACAAATGCGACAGACGCCTGAAGCGGCAGGGCTGTGGCACGCAGTCAGTGCTGCCAACGGCTGCGAGGCCGGCAGGTACCAACTGCAGCCTGCTACGGGGGCCTCACAGGGGGCAGCGCTTCCAGGACCCCGCGCAGAACATGCGAATGTAATACGAAGGCTGTCGCCCTAATTTTGTTACTGCAGATAAATTGAAAAAAGAAAAAAGTAACATGTTTGTGAAAGTACTTTTAACGTAATGTAATCCAATTTTACGCACACTGTGAAACGACTGTGGCCACTGGAGTAGGCTACCTCGCAGAAAATTATTCCCGCACCGGAGTCAAGGGAACCAGGGTTTTTGTGATACCGACGCGCTACACTACTGTTTATTGTCAACACATGGCTGTTGCCCAGGCCTAAATTCGGCTCATTGCTTCTCATCCCCTGTCCGCGCCCATTCTACTCACTGTTGTGTCTAACAATCAAGCGTCACAGACAGTACGTTAGCGTCAGGTTCTAAAAAGCATTACACTCATCATCAGGTACCTAGTTCAACGTAATTTGGCCTTAAAGGGAAGCAGCGAGAAGCCCTATCAAGAAAATAATGGCAGTTTTCATGGTTTGATCGAATTGACAGCAGAATTTGACCCCGTTTTGCATGGACATTATAGGTGGTAAAGGCCCAAGAAAATCATGACCATTTTCTTGGAAAAAACATTCAAAATGAACTCATAAATTTGCTTGCCAACAAAGTAAAAAACAGCATTTTTACTTCTGTAAAAGAAAGTAATTATTTTTCTGACATGCTTGATTGTACTCCTGATACATGCCACAATGAACAAATGACATTGATTGTTAGGTCTGTAAGTTTATCAGAAGACGCAGCGACTGTAGAAGAACACTTCCTCGACTTCCTGAACGTCACTTCAACAACAGGAGAAAGTTTGACTGAAACCGTTTTGTCGAAATTAGATGAACTAGGGCTCGATATTCATGATTGCAGAGGTCAAAGTTATCGAATATGAAAGGTGATCGAACTGGTGTTCAAGCCAGAATATTAAGGTGCAAACCAAGAGCATTCTATAGGCCATGTGCCAGCCACAGTCTTAATCTTGTGTTATCAGATGCGGCGGAATCTACTGCAAAGGCAGCCACATTTTCTGGTGTAATTTAAAGAATATACGTTATTTTCAGTGCATCCACTCAGAGATGGGAAATCTTACTGCGCGGGGCAACAACTTTAACAGTGAAGAATCTTTCAGATAGTCGATGTCGAAGTATGGTGTAGAGTGTCAAAGCTGTTAAAGTGCCAGACGAGAGAAGTCAGAGGCGCCCTTCTTGAGGTCAGCAACAGCGCTGTTGAATCGAAAACAAAGAGCGGAGCTCACTCGCTTGCTGTGGACGATTTGAAAAGCTTCGAGTTTATTGTAGGCGTTGTCGTATAGTACGGCCTTCTCTTTGCCATTAGCGCAGCAATTAAGGCAGTTCAAGCAGCAAACGTTGACGTGAAAGTGGTAACTAAATCCGTTGAAAGTCTAGTTACGTTTATTGAGAATTTCTGCGGAGGACGTTTCGTTAATATGCAATTAACAGCGAAAGAGATACGTGAAAGTTCACAGACTTATGCAAAATTTGGAGAAAGGAGATCTGCCGAGAAGGCGAAGCAATTTGGTTATGGTGAGGACATGGTTTGCATAGCTCAACCTTCAGAGGAGAAATATACAATCGATTTTCTCTAGTCTGTCGTTGAGACAGTGTTAAAAATTTTGAAAGAAAGGTTTGGCCAACTGGCTAAAAATGGTTCAAATGGCTCTGAGTACTATAGGACTCAACTGCTGAGGTCATAAGTCCCCTAGAACTTAGAACTACTTAAACCTAACTAACCTAAGGACAACACATACATCCATGCCCGAGGCAGGATTTGAACCTCCGACCGTAGCGGTCGCGCGGTTCCAGACTGTAGCGCCAGAACCGCTCGGCCACCAGCGGCCGGCCAACTGGCTAAGTATTCCGAAATATTCGGCTTTTTTTTCCTCCAGACAGTTTAAAAATGCGTACAGGACGAAGAACTGAAAATGCTATCTAAAAACCTTGGGAAAAAGCTAAGTTTAAACACAAGTTGTGAATGTCCGAAAGACATTCTTGCACCATATTTCTTGTCAGACATTAATGTGCTCAGACAAACGGTGCCTGGTGACGTGGAAGCTCCTACGTTAATACTGAAGTACTCTAGTGACGCTGCATACCCGTTTCCCAGCATTTACATCGGCCACAGAATTTTGCAGGCGTGCCAGTAACTGTCGCCGTAGTTCCACAATTAAGTTCTGAACATATTATGCATGAACGTGCTCTTCAAAAAGCGTGGAAAAAAGTTCTGTGTAAAGTGTGAATACCATTAATGTTTATAACCTACAACTCATTTAATATCTTGTAAACACAGAGCACAGTGGAGTGATGAAATCATTGAAGCGTATATCTCAAACAAAATTTGTGAAGCTTATCTGATCCTGTAGTAACAGTTCAGATGGTTCAAATGGCTGTGAGCACCATGGGACTTAACATCTGAGGTTAGAACTACTTAAACCTAACTAACCTAACTGTTGTGTTGGCAGAAGAGCCAGCACCGTGTTACTAGACGAGGCCGAAATGCACGCGTTTTAGCTCACGCAGGCTGGCGTGAGGAGGGAAAGACTATACTGACGTGAGGTCTGGAACATGACAAGGAATGAGAATTCAGAAAGTGGGCGACATTAGTTTGATACTTAATTTTAACCCGTTAATGATGAACGTCGCTCTTGACGGTACATGATTCACAATATTATCTGTTCTTATAGTAACTCAATATGGCGCCTTGCTAGGACGTAGCAAATGACGTAGCTGAAGGCTATGCTAAACTGTCGTCTGTGCAAATGAGAACGTATGTAGACGGTGAACCATCGCTAGCAAAGTCGGTTGTACAACTGGGGCGAGTGCTAGGGAGTCTCTCTAGACCGGCCGTGTGGCGGCGATCGGTCTGCAATCACTGACAGTGGCGACACGCGGGTGCGACGTATACTAACGGACCGCAGCCGATTTTAAGGCTATCACCTAGCAAGTGTAGTGTCTGCCGGTGACACCACACTAAGGACATCACACACATCCACTCCCGAGGCAGGATTCGAACCTGCGACCGTACCGGTCGGCGCAGTAACCGTTTGGTGATGCATTGGTACTACGTTAATGACGGAAGTTAGAATTCTTTTGAACGTCACGGAGGTTTGTGACCTGTGTTGGAGGAGGGGCTGAGAGGTAGGGGGGGAGGGTGTGGGAGAGCCCCTCGCAGAACTTGGGCACACGTCCCCACGCCGGCTGAGCCCTTCTCACCCACTGCTGGCTCTGGAATTTTCTGTAAGCAGGCTTTCACGCAAACACTACTTTGTCTATTCGCATTACCCTTCTCTGTACACGTTCAATATTCCCTGTTATTTCTTTTTATAATGGGTCCCACGCACCCGAGCGATAGTCTAGGATGGACCACACGAGTGTTCCGTAAGCTGTCTCCCTTGTAGACTCACCGCATTCATCCAGTGTCTCGTCCACTCTGCCATCTAGTTTACCTACAACTGAGACTATGTGATACCTCCATTTTATATCACCTCAGTGTGCCACACCCATGTCTTTGTATTGGTTGACTGATTCCAAAAGTGACTCACTAATATTACAACAACCACAGAATACACGTTTCTGCGAGTTTTTAAGTGCACAATTTTGTACGTAATTTCTCTGCCAAACAGACTGAAGTGGATGGCAGGGTGTTCGTCTAGCCACCATCACAAGATTTTACATTTCTTCCCGCTTACAGCAATTTCTCAAAGCCTCCTTTACTTTGAAATCATGTGAAAATATGAATAAATATTTGTACAGCTTCTATCAGACACTCCTTCGTTATCTATAATGTATCATCTCCACAAACTGTAACCTTACTGTTAACATTGCCTCCAAGGTCAGTAGCATACGACGTGGACAGCAGTGCATGCAACACACATCCCTGAGGCGTGTCTCAAGCTACTCCCACACCTGTTGGTAAGTCTCCTTCCGAGATAACATGCTGCGTCCTCCAGATACCTAGACAGATAGACAGGCAGATGGACAGAGACGGGGAAAGTGGGGGGAGGGAGGGAGAGAGGCAGAGCTGGAGACAGAAGCGCCTCATTTGCGTGCAGGGGGCGGCCCCCGCCTCTCCACAATGAGGTTCAAATGGCTCTGAGCACTATGGGACTTAACTGCTAAGGTCATCAGTCCCCTAGAACTACTTAAACCTAACTAACCTATGGACGTCACTCACATCCATGCCCGAGGCAGGATTCGAACCTGCGACCGTAGCGGTCACGCGGTTCAAGACTGTAGCGTCTTTAACCGCTTGGCCACCCCGGCCGGCGCGGAATGAGGACTCAGACAGCTGGTTGCCCACTTTTTTGTCAGAGTCTTTTAAACACGAACATATTTGCCTTTATTGTGCTCCAACAGGAGCATTTTTCAGCTGATTATTATGTAGTTCATTTTATAAAGATGAAATTCCAACTAGATGAACTTTGGTGGAGTCATCTGTATTAAGCAACGAATTTTATCATATGTAGACATCAAGAACAACACTCTAGTTATCGAGACTTTAAACGCCTCATCGAACCATAGGAAAATATTCTGTAATTTCTTTCAGATGAACACGCCCATTGTCACGTAAATCTTTATGTAACTACTAACAGAAACCCGGCGTTGCCCAGATATTTATTCATCCCAGTTTTATGTCAGTTTATCCCCTCTTCCCTCATCTCTCTTGTCCACTTAGTCCTGCCTCGTCTCTCTATCCACCTCTTCCTTCCGCCCATCCGTCTCCCTTTCCATCTCCTCCATCTGCCCCCTCTCTCACAACACATCCTCCTCCTCTCCATCCTCCTCTCCTTTTCCATCCATCTTCCCGTCTCTGTCCACCTCCTCTTCCGCTTTTTCTAACAAGACATCAAATTCACAATAACACCCCTTATTACAGTGTTCCATTAGTCATTCACCACCTTCCCCCTTTCTCTGTTTACCTGCTGCTCCCTCTCTCTTTTAATCTGCTTCTCTCACTTCTCTGGATACACCTCCTCCCCCCTCCCCGCCCCCATCACGTTCTCCTCACTCCGTATATCTCCTCCTCCGCCTGTCATGCCATCTCCTCTTTCCCTGTCTATGAAAAAATACGTATATCTGCCAACTTTCATGCTGCCTGACGAAACGATGTTGAATTTATTTAAAGGTAGGCCAACCCTCCGCCATCCAGCATACGTTGGCTTTTATAAATGCCTTCACCACGAAAACATACTTACATGAGCCAACTCCCAAGCTGATCAGTCAAACGGTTTGTAATTACGTTGTAAGGTACCCTCCATCCACCATACACCGTATGAAATTTCACGTAGACGGTGAGGTTCCCCTTGTTTTGAAGATCAAATGTACAAAATTTCATCAAGATCGGAGCAACACTGTGGTTTTTGTTGAAATCCGTAAGTAAAGTACCCTCCACCATGCACTGAACGAAGTTTTATGTAGACAGTGACCTTCCTCTTGGTTTGGGAAATAGGGATTCATTTTTATACGCCCCGCTCGCTCTATGCCGACTTAGTCGCGAAACATAAATAATAGATTCGAACAACAGAAATCATGTAATGAATTCTGTCGTATAAGGGGCAACATAGCTATTAAATAATAGCAACGAGATTACGAGAGCAGTCACTTTTAGTGTTACGTAAAATAACGTCATACGTTGTAAATCATCACGACACAATATGAAGATGATAAGCAATGTGGGACTTCCTTCCGTTTGCGTTTGAAACTCTCGGAGAACTCATGTGTGGTGAGGAGGGTGGGAGGGGAAACCAAGGGGAGCCTCAATTTGTTTTGCCGGCCCGGGCCTCTGACAGGTTTAGTGCGAAACTGCTCCTAGGAAACCCCACGGTAGGAAACCCTACGACACCGCCTGTACGACGCCTGCAGCTCGTGGTGTAGTAGCTGACGTTGCTACGTCTGGATCACGGACCCCCGGGTTCGATTCCAGGTCGGCTTGGTGATTTTCTCTGCCCGGGGACTGGGTGTTTGTGTTCTCCTCATCATTCGTGAAAGTGGATAGACTGGACTGTGTACAGATTGGGAATGTGTACGGGCGCTGATGGCCGTGCAGTTGAGCGCCCCCCAAACCAAACATCATCATCATATCTGTGCGACACGCGGGACGAAGAGTATAAAAACAAAGACAACAAGAGAGAGTCGCGGCGAGCAGTTACTGCAGCAGTTTTGGCAGAAAGGGGGATGGTCTAGATGACAAGCAGAAATCAGATCTTGGCGAGTACTAACAGTAAAATGTTTTTTTAGTATCTATAAACAGTGTACAGATTCACGAATAAAATGCCAACAAGTGAATTGCCACACTAATAAAACTACGTCTTTGTTCGAGGATGTTACCGCAACGATCTTGCAGCGGTACATGTCGAAGCCATGATACAGAAGTAATCAGCAAAACGATCTCTGATACTTTTCCCATTATTATTTCCTTTTGTCTCACGTGCAGGAATACTTTCCATACTGCACGTCAGTGTGTCACTAAAACCGTAGCCATCATGTTTGTGAATTGCGCAACATGCTTGAATGACAGTATCTGCCACATTCGCATTAACTTCGGTTGGACGACGAAAAATTCTCCATTTATTAACTAGAGTCCCAAATGCACGTCCTACATGACGACGTCACCGTGACATCCTCCAACTGAAGACTTTTTGTTTGTTAGTCAGGTTTTTTGTGGGATATGGTCTCATTAAGTTGTTACTCATTGTGAGAACCTCATAAGCTACCAACACGTCACGTATTTTCGGCCACAACGATCACTGAGAAGTGGTGAAGCAGCTGGCAAATTCAAAGTTTGATTCTAATTTTTTTTAGCTAATGCAATAGCTTTGAATATGTTAGAGTCTCCTTGATAACCAAATGACCCAGCGTTTATGAATCTGATACTATAATTGCTGTCTGATATGGCCGTCAGTACAACAGAAAAGTACTTCTTGTAATTGTAATAATCGCGGCCTGATCTGCACGGTTTAACGATTGTGACGTGTTGTCCGTCTATGGATCCCGTACAGTGAGGGAAGTTTGCTGTCTTCTCATGTTGGTCGCTAATATTCTTCCAGTCTTCTGTGGTGAGTTGTTTCAGGTATTCCTCTTTTAACATCTGCCAAATGATCGTGCATGTGTGCCTAATAATGCCAGCAACTGTAAATCGGCCGAGCAGAAATTTAAAATGTAGAGAACGCTTCGAATTCCCATGCCCTAGGTACCTGTAAAATTTGACTTGATGCATTTAAATGGTTGGCGAAAGCCTGCGGATTTTCTTTTTACTAATTTTTTGCGCTTTGATTTTCGGGAAATCAGTCCCATTTTAAAGTGTGTTTTCTGTGCGCTATTGCCATTTATTTGTGATGATTTACATGTGTGATGTGCTAAGTAATTTGTTGTCTTTACTGTAATGCATGAAAGCCAATGAAATTTTTAATTAATGATCGATCTGAATATAAAGACCAATTAAAAATGGCACTTTTTTTATACGTTACAGTAAGGACAACAGAACAATGGAGCACTTCACACATGCGAAACATCACGAATAACTGGCGTATCACAGAGAAAAAGCAACTGAAAATAAGAACCGTTCCCCGAAACACGTTGTGGACAATATAAATAATAAGAACATTGTGTTTCATGAAAGGGCGTAAGGGAGAATTACACATTATTGACGTTGGATGTACAACTCCACTGGTTGAGCTGTAGTAGCTCGTTCAGTTAACATACGAGGTGTACAACCTAGCTTCCGCCGTTTGCCGATAGGTGGCGGGCGACAACGGTAAGTAGCGGTCGAAAGAAACAGATCGCAGACGACAGGCAGTTAGCTCTGTCGACATAACCTCATTCAAACATTGGTCGATTTGTGTCTGCATCATAAAGTTGTTCTTGATTGAAAATGTCAGTTTACGAGCCTAATCCTCGTCATTTGTGGGAGGTGTTACTGTTTGTTCCAATATGAAGGAAACAGCGGCTGAGTCTCATCTAATGCTCTCAAGTACGTACGGTAAGGACGCTATTAGAGAAAGAACGGGTCGCGAGTGGTTTCAACGCCTCAAGAACGGTGATTTTTAACGTCGTAGACCGGCCTAGTGGTGGAAGAGAGAATGTTTTCGAAGATGCAGAATTGGAGGCGTTGCTGAGTGAAGACTCGCATCAGACTGAAGAAGAACTGGCACGATTAGTGGGAGTGACACAGCAAGCCGTTTCAAGCGTCTCATGGTTATGGGCACGATTCAGAAAGAAGGAACTTGAGTCCCGTATGAGCTGAAACCGAGAGACGTTGAAAGGCGTTTGTGTGTTGGTGAACAGTTGCGTCAGAGGCAAAAACGGAAGGGATTTCTGCATCGCATTGTGACCGGGGACGAAAAATGAGTTCATTACGTTAACCCTAAACGCAAACAATCATGGGCATATCCCGGCCATGCTTCCACGACGACGGCCAAACCGAATATTCACGGCTCCAAGATCATGCCCTGCATTTGGTGGCACCAGCTCGGCGTCGTGTACTGTGAGGTTTTAAAACCAAGTGAAACAATGACAGGTGCTCGATATCGAACGCAATCAATGTGTTTGAGCAGAGCATTAAAAGACAAACGGCCGGAATACAGCGAGAGGCGCGATAAGGTGATTTTGCAGCAGGACAACGCTCGACCCCACGTTGCAAAAGAAGTGAAAACGTACTTGGAAACGTTAAAATGGGAAGTCCTACCCCAGCCGCCGTGTTCTCCAGACATTGCTCCCTCTGACTATCACCTGTTTAGATCAATGGCCCATGGCCTGGCTGAGCAACACTTCCGGTCTCATGAAGAGGCCACAAATTGGATCGGTTCGTGGATCGCTTCAAAAGATGAAATATTTTCTCGACGCAGGATTCGTACACTGCCGCAAAGTGGGAGAAAGTAGTGGCCAGCGATGGAAAAAAGTTTGAATGATAGATGTGTAACCAATTTGTTTCATGAAAGCTTCAAACGTTGGGTAAAAAACGGCGGAAGCCAAGTAGTACACCTTTTAATATTCGTTAAATTGTATAAAAAACGTTATTTTTTCACAGCTTGTGGGAATAAGAACACCATTGCAGGTGATCTGATTACAGTGATAACTCAGTCTCCATCTGGAGGAAGTACGCTCGTAAGGCGGCCGCTCAGACTGTCTCCCAAATCCTTTATACGTATAAGGAACAGCAAATGGCCTATAACACTACCTTGGGGAACGCCAGAAATCACTTCTGATTTACTCAATGACTTTCCGTCAATTACTACGAACTGTGACCTCTCTGACAGGAAATCACGAATCCAGTCACATTACTAAGACGATATTCCATAAGCACGCAGTGTCAAAAGCCTTCTGGAAATCCAGAAATACGATATCAATTTGAAATCCCTTGTCAATAGCACTCAGCACTTCATGCGAGTAAAGAGCTAGTTGTGTTTTAATATTACTAAGAACTGCAAATAAAATGTGTCAAAAAAAGGGAAAATCCAGGAATGACAAGTTCGAAACACTAGACAGCTGTATCATTCAGTTTTCGACCCCAATATGGATGCGTTGGAACCTGTGGCATGGGGAATGGTGGAGGGAGGGGCGGGAGGGGGGAGGGAGATTAGCACCCACCAAGGGCGCTCGTAGAGAGGGGGCTCAAAAGCTGACCGCCAAACATTAATACAAACAAGACTGTTTCACCTTGCAGTACTACACCCATGCGCAATCTTCCTGAACTGGGGAACAGTTAATAATTAAATATTAATGAAATGCAGTTGCAAATTGCGAATGCGATTGTACAATTACAGTCTTCTTCGTCTGCTTCGTTGCATCCACATTCGTCTCGTCCTGCAGCGTCACTTTCGTCGTCACAAAAGAGTCAGTCGAGAATCTACTCGTACGGCAATTTTTTCACAGCCATTTGCAGCAAAACTGTTTGATAAAATAAAGAAAAGCTCTATTATTCACCCCTTGGACTTGTGTAGTTTATAATTATTAAAAGTTCCTCATCTTTCCACTTTGCACTTTTCTTCCTTGCGTCCATATGTTTTTAAATTTCAAATTCATTCCTATTGAGTTCTTGGGTATGAAGTTATGTGCTCTGATTTTCTTCTTGTATATTGCACAAGTACTTGTCAGTAGGTCAATACCGATTTCCTGTAAAATCACTTCGGGTGTCTACCAGGCAACGTATTTTAGACAGTCGGATTCTATTGACGATGTGGAGGATTTTCTTGATCAGGCGAGAGTCGTCCACTCTTGCTATATGACCGTAGAATTCCATGCGCCTTTTCCGTGCAAGTGAGGTGAACCACTCCGTCAGCGAATATAGTTCTTCGGAGCGTTTGCGCTCCCAGATATCATTTGAATTTTTGTCTAAATATTTTCTGTTTTGCCGTTTTATTTTCTCCGTGTCTTTGACATCGGTAGGCGTCTCCGTCGCGTGGAGCTCTTCTGTGAGGCGACTGTGTAAATGCGACCTCCCACTCCTTTTTCCGCCATGATGAATCTCGAGCTGTGACGTCACCTGGCAGCTACTGCAGTTTGTTTACAACGGTGTCTCTCAGTGTTTCTATCGAAGGCGTGCATGCGAGTTCGTGTTACACGTTAGTTTGTGTGTAATTCTTGTCCTGCCGAGTGTTCAGCTGGAAAGGAATTGTTCCGTGAGTCTTGTAGCTTCGTTCTTGGAATTATGTCTACAAATACGTCGTATTGTGCAATTGCTGAATGTAGTAATAGTGGACGTAAGACTGAAGGCGTAATTTATCATCGTTTCCCAAAAAATGTTGAACTACAGCGTAAGTGGATTGCTCGTTGTAAACGAGAGGACAAAATTAATGTTAATAGTGCAAGAGTTTGTTCTGAACATTTTTGTGAAAGCGATTACAAACGAGACTTGCAGAATGAATTGTTAGGTCTACCTACACGGAAACTGCTACAGGATAATGCTGTTCCGTCTCTAAAAATACCAAACTGGCACGGAAATGTATTCGAAGTTCCAGGTCCCAGCACCGCGAATGTTACCGGTAGTGTTCTAACAGAGAGAGAACGTCGCTGTGACACTAGAACAGTAAAAAACAGAGCTCTCTCAACGTTGAAAACTTTATCTCCCAAGAAAAGTAAGCTGGACAAATCCAGCAACACAGACGTTTTTACTGATCCGCTAATTTCATTTAAAGACCAGGAAATTCAAGCACTGAAGAAAGAATTGGTTAGTTTGAAGATTAAAAATGTTCGACTGGAACAAAGAATTAAGTCCATGAAAGAAGTTATAAAGCAAGCTACATCTGTAAAACCTAATGTGTCTCACACTAAGAAGCACAAATGTGTATGCTCGGATGTGAGAAGTACACTTTCTCAGTGTTTCACACCAGGACAAATTCGTTGTCTGTTAAAGAAGAGGAAGCAAGTAAAGTGGTGCTCAGAGGATATTGCAAATGCTCTCACATTGAGAGCTTTGTCTCCTAAAGCATATGCCTACCTGAGGAGGAAGAATTATCCTTTTCCCTGCAGGTCAACACTCCAGATATGGACGAAACAGTTCAAGTGCCGACCAGGTATTTTGAAACCAGTTTTGGAGTTAATTAAAAGTAGGTCAGAAATGTTCACATCATTAGAGGCGATTGGTGTCCTAAGCTTCGACGAGATGAGCATTGACGGTCGTGTGACTTATGATTCGTCCGACGATGTAGTACTCGGACCACACAACAATGTCCAAGTTGTCATGGTTCGCAGCTTGTTTTCAAAATGGAAGCAGCCAGTGTATTATGACTTTGATGTTGCAATGTCTAGCGATTTGTTGCAGAATGTCATAAAAGAAGTTGAAACAGCAGGAATCCGTATTGTAGCTGTTACGTGTGACATGGGACCAAAAAATATGAATGTGTGGAAGCAACTTGGTGTGTCTACATCCAAGACATTCTTTTCAAACCCTGTTGATCACAGCAGAAAAGTTTGGGTTATTTTTGATGTTCCACATTTGCTTAAGTTATTAAGAAATCATTTTCTTGATGACGGAATCACTTTGCCTGATGGTACTGTGATTACAAAAATGGTTATAGAAGATCTTCTTCGACAACAGAAAGGCGACCTTTCGATCAATCACCACATATCGGAGGTTCATCTCAACGTTAGTGGACGTGATCGTCAGAATGTCCGAAGGGCTGCACAGATATTTTCACGTCGCACTGCCCAAGCTGTGAGATACGTTCTGCAGAAAAATCGCGAAGGAAGCTTCATTGAGCTCGTGAACGATGTTTTCGATGTGCTGAATTCGAGATACCCTCAAGATGAGAAAGCTCCCCTTAGAAGTGGTTACGGGTTTCATATCAGAAGTCAGGAAAACACTCTAAAAAGATTTCTTGAAATGTGCTCTAGTATGCGAGTAGGAAAAAGAAACAGTCTTCTCCCATTTCAGAAGGGATTCATTGTATCAATAAATTCACTTTTTGGATTGTACAATGATATGAAAAATTCCGGAGCTACTTATATATTGACAGCCAGACTTAATCAAGATTGTCTGGAAAATTTCTTTTCCAGAATCCGTGGCCTTGGTGTCTTCTACAACAACCCCACTCCTTTTGAGGTGAAAAACAGAATTCGTTTATTGATACTGACTGGAAGTGCAAGTGAAATACCTTTGTCTTCAGGTGCTTCGACTTCAGAGGACAGAAATGAGAATTCTGTTTCTGAAAACTACCCGACACCAGCTGATGAAACTGAGGAAGATTTTGCACGTTTTCTCTCGAGTGAATTATGTATAAGAGTAACTGATAAATCATTTGACGTCGCTACAGATGACGAAAACTTGCTCTTACATTTCGAGCTCAGTGATTCAGTGTGTACCAGTGAAGACGTGAATGAGGATGCTCTAAAATATCTAGCAGGATATATAGCATTCAAGTGCAAAAACGTTGACAGTTCTTTGGGAAATACAGCAGGGCAGTGTGTTGTTGATACAGAACTAAGTCTGAAGGAAGACTGGATTACCATTATTTCAAAAGGGGGCCTCATTTCTCCCTCTACTGACTGGTTTGCTAAAATACGTGAGTTAGAAATTATATTTGCTGCTTTTCATGGATCAAATATTTCTCATTGTAATAGAGTGATGGCAACCTTAGCAGGTCATATAAGTGCGAAATTTCCCGAACTTAATAGCAAAATAGTTGAGTTATATGTCAGAACAAGAACTTTTATACCGATTAGACATTTAAACAAAAGAGCCAAAATTGATGCAATGAAACGGAATTCGGCAAGGAAGAATCGGCTCTGGTCAGCGTCGCCTTCAGCATCTTCGACGTAGCTTCTGCATCAGCTTTGTAAGGTAAGTTCGACGATTACTATCTTTTTATTTACAAAAACATGTGTAAAATCGGCAGTACCCAACTGTAAAACATTTACCATAGTCAGATGCCTAAAACACGAGCATGAATGCGGATGCGAACATCGGCCACTAGTTTTGCGTGGCGATATATCATCATTGCTACTAATATTTAACGCGTTTCTTTCGGAAACCTTGTATATAATATTAACATGAAGTGTGTTCAACCCTGTGAGCGCGAAACTTTACGTTATATGAGAAGAGAAGAGACGTGAAAACAGTTATTTTGCAATCACTCATATTCTACAAACGGAGACTGCTGCCGTCTGGCTGCCAGGTGACGTAACAAGTCGCTGACCAATGACAGCGCACTAAGCCAATCTGGCATACCTTTTTTATTCTATGTTCCTTGCTGTAGAGTTTAGTAGTTCATTGTCATGCGGTTGTACGGTATTCTATTGCGTTTTCTGTGTAATATGTAAGTGATTTGATGGTGGAGACAGGAAATCACGGAAAGACGCATATTGAGTGTGGTACTAAGTCAATACTTAATTATCATTACAGCTAACTGCCTCGAATGAAGTAGTTTGCCAATGCCTTGTAACGATGCTATAGTAACTGTTCGTACAGTTATTACAACGGTTTAATTTCATTTATTGGGCACATTTGAACGATAAGTTTGTTCCACATTTAATTCTTGTATCATCTTTGGCGCCTCTGGTTATGGTTTGAGATAGCCTTAGAATTTCGTAAGCGATTATTTCAGGTTATGTGTATCAGAACCAAACACTTGTTATTTTCAGTGAGCTTGTGTTTCCGCATAGCGAGCAGGAGGTGACTAGTGCTTAGACAAACATATTAGTGCACATTACGTACGTGTTCTGTTCGGCAATTATGAAAAATACCAGATCGACGTGTGGGTATGTAATATGCTTGCAGTTTTCTTTCTGTCCGATGAAATTGCTAAATGTTTCCCGTGATTTAGCTAAAGAACCACCAGAAATTTTGATGTGTTGTCTGTAATTACCGGCAAAGTGTCTATATGTGGTGGTTGGAGAAAGTGCAGGTCAATGTGAAATACTCGGTGATTGACGAATAAAGGCCCTCACGAAGTTCACACGTCCGCTGCATTCATATTGTTATATTTACTTGTGCATGCGAAGTTCGGTAACAATATTTGTGAAGGAAGGAATAGGGACAGTAAGAGTTCACTGTAATCTGATCTGTAGTTCGCCCGGGTTGTAGCGCAAACAGTTGTACTGACGATACATCAGATTCGTTAGCACACGTTAATGCAGAGTATCAGGGATTGGTTATGTTGGTATGAAAGAGAATGCTGTACAGGGAATTCATTGTGTTGCGTTTTCCATGGGTTATCAATGTGCCTATGTGCTCCATAGTTTAGTAAATAGTGTTAACTGCTGTTTGTAGTAATGTGCACGTTTGTCTATGGAAGGATATGGGAAATGTAATTGACTCTGTAAGGCCTAATGGGTATGTGTAATTGCCATCGACAAAAGCATCACAAAACCACAGAACATTGTCATGGGTACGCTTATGAGAAAGTAATTTCACTAAGTCTTGTTAGAGGAATGTAATCGGTGTTAAATCTTGACAGTCAAGAATCACTTATTTTTCCATGCAACGTGCAGGCAGCAGTGTGTGTTTTTTAGTGACTGGGTAAAGATTGCAGCATTGCTCTATATTGAGTTGATAACGTTGAATATAGATGACTGTATAAGGAAACAGTTGTTAAAAATACATACTAAACTGACTGAAAAAAAGAAAGTTCTGTCTGTATGGGTGGATTTTCATGTTCTGCTTTTCTGAATACCATGAACAAATATGGGTTTATAGATTGATTGAAAGTGCAGCCAGTATGATTGAGAAATAATTCTTTTCTGTCCTTGCATACGTTGCTAAGAACATAATTATAAACCTCTTACATTATTCTATATATTAAGGAATTTGCATGATACATTGACAGGCTTAGATTTACCTCGAGACACATTTTAATCTTTTATTCTTCATATGTAAAATTGTCTACAGTATATAGATTTGTCTGGTAAATTCACTTTATCTTAGTTGCTTCACATGAGACTTTGAAATTTACGTGGAAAAAGCAAGATAGGTCAGCTACCATATTCAGAATGGGATTGTATACCACAAGCAAATGCTACCAAGTAACAGCAGTAACTGTAAGTCATTTTTTTCCATTGTGTGTGGTTTTTGTTTTCTGTCAAATTGAGTTATGTTTTCCATTAATGACAGTGAGGCTTCAGAGTCTTTATAACTAGCAAGTTGTAAATCAGTTCTTTTTATCAGGTTCTTTGTTCCTCAGCCAGTTTTAAATTTTTAATATGCATTGACTCGTTTGCTGCAGCCAGAAAATGCTGCCTGTGCACTGTTGAATAGTAACAATTTAAACAATATCACTTTTGCTTTCTTGTTTTTCAGTGGATTAGGAGAGCACTCATGGACTCCAAGGGAACTAGTTGGCTGAAAAAAGGGAAGAATGAAGTATATGCTGAACCAGGCTCCTTGGTAAATAGCTTCTTGTATTTTTTACCATTGTTTCATTAATTTCTCTGTGCAATGTGGTGTGTAAACAAGTAGATTACCTTCCCTGTTGTTTGTCAGATGAAATATTTGGTACTGGCTGTTGGTTTTGATTCTTGACCAAATGAAGTTGTGACTCTTGGCTGTGCAACATATTTGCAATGGATTGGTATCTTGTAGTATATAATGCTGCTATCCAATATTTAATTTGTTTTAAAATTTCTGTAGCTTATTGTTAGTGTGATGTTGGCATGCCAGTAGTTAATGATTACAGGTTTGTTGTCTGCTAGGAACTTGTCACATGTTCTTGAACTATTGTGGTGTTTGCAATCACTTGTTACAAATTAATTTTCTACTTTGAGATTTAGTTTGGTGTGTTGTTAATGTCTAGATTTGTTCCTTTCTTAGAAAGTGGTATCATTAATGGATATGATAAAGTAATATATGAGTAGGACTTTACTTGCTAGAGTGCAGGTGATTCAGCTGCTACTGTAGATCAGTTGTACGGCTTGCTGGATGAATTGATCAGATGCTCTATTTGTAGTCAGTTTTTAGGTTGACCATAGTTGCTTTCACAGACAAGAGGGATATATATATATAATGTGGATTTATTGCAGACAATATTTGGCAGTCTATTTGTCATGGTGCCTGATGGAGAAATCTAAACTCATGACCTACAATATTGTTTTCCTGGTGTATTATTTTTGCTATTGCTCATCTAATTGGTTTTATGCACTCAATGTTCTTGTTAGCAATATTACTGTTCTTGATCAGTTTTTGATTTGGGGGTAGGTATTTAGAATCTATTAAATATAGGGAAGTGGTAGGTGACAAATAGCTGTTGTTGAAATCCTTTGAGGAGCTTAAATACTATTAAATGAATGAGCAGTTGGTAGTGTAATTTACAACCCTAAAAAGGAAATGGTGGTAATGCTGATACTAAGAGTAAAGGAGTGGGAAATACGGAAGCGTCCGATCCCGCCCGTCTGCTTTGACCCATTACGTCACAAATATGGCGGAAACAAAAACAAACACACACACTTTCCACAAGAAGCCTAATGACACTAACGGGACAAGCGCGGGAAATGGGGTGTTTTGGGTGGGGGCAAACTAAATATAAACAAATTTAGACGCCTTGCGTAGCTACAACGTGTAAGTGAAGACAGCCATGCATGAATACCCACCCACCTCCCCAGGGGTCGTAATCCCTGCAACCCATAGAAGATAAAGATGCTTCAGTAGCTGATTAGTGTTTTTTGTCTTTTTTTAAAAAAATCTCATGAAATAGAACGAACAGATCAGAAAGATAAATATAATAAAGTAAAACAGAAATTGGAGGAAACAGATAATTAAAATAAGTATTAAGTGTTTTTAAATTTAAAAAAAATCTCAAGAGATAGAACGAACAGATCAGAAAAATAAATAAAATAAAACGGAACTGGAAACAGCCACACTTAAACCAAACTCCGCACTGTCATGACGTCGCACACAACACCCTTACGTCACGGGTCAAAGCCGACGCGTGGGATCGGACGCTTCTGTCGACCCAAGGAGTGTTACAGTTTTAACTATGGAATGTTTGCAATGCTCTTTAACCAGTAGATTTTCACATTACCACTCTAAATATTTGGTAACTCATAAATTACTTAAATGTTAGTATAATCACAGAATTAAACTGTGTGGGCTCAAATATGACACTTCTGTAACACACAACATATGCCTACGGATTTGGTGCTCTTAAAATAAGTAATTATAGCAGAATGTCACTGTCAGCTTCTGACAAATTTAAACATGCTAAAGCTACTGTTAGAGCTCACTTCTTGATTCAGTATTTCTGAGAACAGCAGGATTTGAAGTTGCCAGTGTGTGGCCATCAACATTCTACGGATAATTCTCTCCTCATTGAACTTGTTTTGAAAATATATTGTTCATTTCTTTCTTCATCAAAGTGCTGTAGTTAATTTGTGTTTTTGTAGCTAGATCAAAACACTTGTGACCCTGTAAAGATGTCTTTGCTCTGAATCATTCATCTTGAAAGTTTATCTAGCAGCAGTGAAAACACAAATGTATACCCATGCTAGACAATGTCACGTTATGAAAGTAGCCTTTACAGGTTTTTGTTAGTGTCAACTGCCAAAGTCTGGGTCAAGTAGGACCTTCCTCCCCCCCCTCCCAAAGGAAGAAAACCTTTGTACTTTCAATGTCTCACTTACCTTTCTTTCTATGGTGTGTGTAGTGTCTTGCTCATATTCAGGATGTTAATTCTTCTAGTGGTACTGTAGGTCTAGCATTGATCTCAAAATGTAAGCAGTTGGTAAAGGTAGGTCATCGTAGATTTAGCACACATGCCTTTGGTGTTCGTCGTCTTATCACTTCTTTTTGGAACAACTACAGAAGTGACGACTACAATGTACTTTCATATCATGTGTTACATCTATATTGTAAATGTATCTGTTTTCCCATTAGCTCAAAGCT
The DNA here is from genome assembly GCF_021461385.2 of Schistocerca piceifrons. Lineage (NCBI taxonomy): Eukaryota > Metazoa > Arthropoda > Insecta > Orthoptera > Acrididae > Schistocerca > Schistocerca piceifrons. The sequence goes on along the minus strand of NC_060148.1, from coordinate 46,201,275 downwards.
GTGTGATTGAGCAGTTGCTGTTCCAGCTTTTCATGTGAGGTTGTATCTGAACTGGTCCAACGGTGAAAAGCAAAACTCAGTTGCCGACAACTCAGGTGCCTCAGTTACATTTTCCAAAGAATAGAGAAAGTAAAATCAAACACAGAAAATGTCAGGATAGAATAATGGTATACAAAGGGTACATTTGTACTCAACACATTGAGGAGGCCTTTGGTTGCAGGTAGGTAGAATCAATTGACCGCTAAATATTTAAGCTTTTGGACAAAGTCATTCATATGAAGTACAGAACACTAGAGCATGAATACATCTAATGCAAGCAGAAATCTGTTGGCGTGACTGGTGGCATAAAGAGGTGCTGTGGGGTGGGAAGTGAGGGATAGCAGGGTAGGGGTGGAGGTGATGCTGTGCTGCCTGTGGGATTGGTCAAGGACATAGGGTGACAGAATAGGGCTTCCAGGTGCAGTGAGGGCAGGCTGTATGGGGGGTGGGGGGAGTTGTGGGGTAGGTGTATGCACTGCTCAGTGCTAGAATGAGAGCAGGGTAGGGAATAGGTGGGGCGGAGCATACAGACTAGTGAACATTGAAGGTATGGGGGGTTATGGGGATGAGTGATATGTTGTAGGAAGAGTTTCCATTTTGCACAATTTAGAAAGTGCTATCACCCTCTATGATCACATCCCCCAACACACATGACTTTGTCACTGAACAGTACCTTCCCCAGTGTCTGACTGTCTCCTAACCTACAGCCCATTTCTGGTCGTCATGTTCAACTACATTCTCACAGACAATTACTTCTCTGTTGAAGGGATGGCCTACAAACAAATCTGCAGTACATCAAAGACCAACTGTATGTCACCATGTTCTGCAAATTTATTCATGGCCCACCTCGAGGATTCCTTACTAATCACCCAGAATCACAAACCGTTCACCAGATCAAGATTCGTTGATGACATTTTGTGATCTTATTGGTTTGTTTATTGAACCTGATCTGATTAAGTCCATCAGACCCTCTATTAAATTGGGCCATGGTTTCCCTTTTTATAGCATATTTTTCTGAAACTAAGTTTTAATATGGAAAATAGTATTACAATGACAGTGTCTGAAGTAACAGTGTCAGTGAATAATACTATGAACTAAAAGTTAATACTGGCAGTATTTTTACTACTGGAGTTGCTGCCACTAGTGGTTCTGGTAGTGGTGGTGATGAAAGAATTTGTAGGTGTGCAAGGTAGACTTTTTTCTGATGCAGTGTGTTACGGGGAAGGGAAATGTAAGGAGACTCCACCAGCTAAGAATATTGGGAAACAATGTGGTTTGAAGGAAATACTAAGGGTCACACTGAGGCGTGCATAGCCTAAAATTTCCTTTACAGCCTTCTCCCAGAAACGGAATCCCATGCCTTGCCTTGTCAGTCACAAATACAGAAGCGTCTGATTCCACCCATCTGGTTTGACCCATGCCGTCACAAATATGGCGGAAACGACCATACACTAAGACTCCAATATGGCGCCTATGATGTCATTACATAAACATGACCACTAACACGAAAATACAATTAAAAACCAACACACACGTTCCACAAAAACTTAAGGAAACTAACGGGACAAGTGTGGGAAAGTGGGGGTTTTTGGGTGGGGACAAAGTAAATACAAACAAATTTAGACACACACCACCATACTAAGCCACACAAAACGACAAAAAAAAAGACGGCACAAAACTACTCAAATTCCACTAAACACAATATACAGTGGAAACGGACACTTCGCTTGATCTACATAGCTCAACAGCAGCTCCCGATCCCACGAATTGGAATTGAACATTTCCCTTCACCTCTTATCTTTAAGACGCCTCCACATACAGCCATCCCTGATCAGAGATGCCAGAAGTTTAGTAAGCCGCGTTTCTTCACAACACACTGAACACTTAGACTTCATCCAAAAATCTGAATAGTTGAAGAAATTTTATTAGAGACAACGCACTGTCCCCCATCATCGCCGACAACCGAAAACTGTTGCCCCTGCCAGTCATATCCATCACTCGTCGGCTGATACTCGTATCCGAGTTTTCATTTCTCTCCTGAGATTTCCTTTGTCACGGTTCAGGTGTGGAAGTGTCGTTGATGGCTTAGCAATCCAATCCTAGCGTGGAACAGGTGGCCACAGACATTACAGCTGATGGAAGGTGGAGGACGTGGCTGAGCCTGGAGGAGTTTACGTCTCTGGCGTTTGTCATTCTCCATTCTTCGACGTTCCAGCTCAAAGTTTTGAAGAGCATTTGAGGTAACTGAGCGCCAGCGACTTCGGTCTTCTGCTATTGTGGACCAGTTACTCGGATCGATGTTAAAGTTTTTCAGATTTTTCTTGTACTGATCCTTATAACGTTTGAGAGGGGCACCTCGTGGCCTTTTACCTGTGCTTACTTCGCTGTACAGCATTTGGCGTGGAAGTCTGTCATTTTTCATCCGCTGGACATGTCCGACCCACCTGAGTTGATGCCCAATGATAAGAGCTTCCATGCTACGCATTTTTGCTTTCTCTAGAACAGCCGTGTTGGATATGAAGTCATCCCATTTCAGGTTCATGATATATCTTAGCTTCTGTTGGTTGAAGCGTTCTAGTTTCTTCAGATCGCAGCGATACAACGTCCAGGTTTCGCAACCATATAGCAGGGTGGAAATGACTACAGCTTTGTACACCATCAGTTTGGTATACAGTGTTAGGTCTTTATTCAGGAAGACACGCTTTGTAAGACGACCAAATGCTACATGTGCAGCACGTACTCTATTCTCCACATCTTTTCCACATGAGCAGTTGGATGACAGTATGCTTCCCAGGTAGAGGAAATGGTCCACTTGTTCCAGGAGTGTATCATAGATGGATATGCTGAAGTCAGGAACGGAGGAGCCAGGAGTTGGCTGCGCCATCACCTTTGTCTTTGAAATATTGATGGAGAGACCAAATCGTTCGTACGCCCTGCTGAAGGAATCAACTGACAGCTGCAGCTCTGTCACACGAGTGGTACTGGTGAACCTTTTTGAATGGAGTCTGGACTGGTTGAATAATCCTCCATCAAACCTGTACTTTAGTTCTATTCCTGCATTGTTTACGGTTGTCTCGTAAAGCATAGCTGCCAGATACAATGCAAATAATGTAGGTGCAAGAACGCATCCTTGTTTAAGCCCACTTGTTATTGGGAATTCACCAGTCATTTCATTCTGGCAGAGGACCTGTCCAGTCATATCAACGTGGAAAGCTTCAATCAGGTCAACAAAATGTTCAGGGCAGCCGAAGCGTTTTAAGACCATCCACATGGCTTCTCTGGGAACTGTATCAAAGGCCTTTTCTAGATCGTAGAAAACAAGTAGTAAAGGCTTTTGCTGTTCTCTGCACTTCTCCTGTAGTTGTCGTGCACAGAAGATCATGTCAATTGTCCCTCTTGAAGGTCGAAACCCGTATTGAGACTCAGGTAGTATAGTCTCTGAAAGTGTCTGGAGGCGATTTAAAAGGATTCTTGCAAAAATTTTTCCAGTGACAGAGAGTAGAGATATTCCCCGGTAGTTACCACAGACGCTTCTGTCGCCCTTTTTGAAGATGGTGACAATTGTGGAGTTCTTCAAGTCAGCTGGTACCTTGCGGGTTTCCCACATTAATATAATAAGTGAGAAGAGTCTAGTTTTTAGAGGCAAGCCGCCACCCTCAATAAGCTCCATCGGGATGCTGTCAGGTCCAGGAGCCTTCCCAGGTTTCACACTCATTGAGTGCCTTGCAAAATTCTTGAAAAGTTGGAGGATCAGCCAGCCAGGGTTTTGGAGGGTGCTGTGGGACATTTTTGAGAAAATCTCCAGCGGCAGTAGAAGGGCTGTTTAACAGTGAGCTGAAGTGCTCTTTCCAACGATTTAAGATGTCCTGACTTTCAGTAAGAATGGTGGAGTTGTCAGCAGCTTTAAGTGCTCCTGATGATGAGCGGATAGTTCCATACAGCTCTTTAATACCAGCATAAAAGCCACGCAGGTTCCTTGAATCAGAAAGATTTTGGAGTTCTGTGGCTTTCTGTTGCCACCATTTGTTCTTGATTACTCGTATTTCACTTTGACATTTCTGCTTGAGTTCTAGAAAGTGTGCTTTCTTTTCTGCGCAGGATGGATCTTGAGCAAGGGATAGGTAAGCATCCCGCTTTGCATTGATGATGGCTTGGATTTCTCCGTGGTTGTCATCAAACCAGTCACTTCTCTTCCGTGCACTACAACCAACAACATTCTCAGCAGTTTCTTTGATGTTCTTTAATGTGGTCCATTCTTGTTCGACGTCATCTGTGGTTGCTGGAGCTTTGTTAAGTTGTTCGGACAGTATGTCTTGGAAGTGTGAGCGAACATTTTTGTTGTTCAGGTTGCTTATGTTGAATTTTCTGCGTGGTGGGTTTGAAAAGTGGGATCGTGGCTTGCGATACTTTGGTACTCTCAAACTGCTGACTAAAAGTCTATGGTCCGTCCAGCACTCATCGATGTTTAGTGCTGCTTTTGTGATGAGAATGTCTTTCTTGTCACGCTGTCGCGTAATGACGTAGTCTATAAGATGCCAATGTTTGGAGCGTGGGTGCATCCATGTGGTCTTATAGCGGTTACGCAAACGGAATTGGGTATTGGAGATGAAAAGCTCGTGCTCAGCACATAGACCAAGAAGTAGCAACCCATTTGCATTGCAGTTTCCCACCCCTTGTTTACCCATGACATCTCTCCAAAAACGGTTGTCCCTTCCCACTCTGGCATTGAAATCACCAAGTAAAATTAATTTATCTTGAATGGGTATATTAGAGAGAGTACTGTTCAGTTGGTGGTAGAACTGATTCTTTGTGTCTTCATCACTGTCTAAAGTAGGAGCATATGCAGAGACGAAGGTGATGAATCTGTCTGAACCAAAGGGTACTCTAAGAGTCATCAGTCTTTCATTAATTGAGACAGATGTAAGTCGAAGATCTTTCACTATTTTCGTTTTTACGGCAAATCCTGCACCATGGATGCGTGGTTCTCCTGCATCCTTTCCCTTCCAGAAGATGGTGTACCCTGAACGTACCTCACTAATGTGTCCCTCACCTGAGAGTCTTGTCTCACTCAAGGCAGCTATGTCTATATCTAGACGGGCTAGTTCTTGGGTGATAAGAGCGGTTCTTCTCTCTGGTCTGTAATTGTTCACGTCCAGGAGGGTCCTGACATTCCATGTCCCTATTGTCATAATCATTTCATTCTTCTTTTGTTTACGTCCGCAGTATAAGGAGTGACCTACTGGGTGCGGATTCCCAGCCCGGTTCAAGTGTGACTTCCGATGTTTAGCCCACATTTTCTAGGGCCTTCCCCATTCAGGGTGGGCAGCGGTCATCCTAAATAGGCCTGCCCAGTCGCAGATGCAGGACCGGATTCCCGAGTAGTCACACGGGTTCTCAGGAAGGCGACCATCACACACCTGCCGCCAGTGTGCAGGTCCAGACTAGTAGCTTCCAGCCTCACTCGGAGCCTGCTACCATCGTCCTTATCCCATCGCCATTGGTCTTCAGAGAAAATGACAGGAGAAATTGCCATTTGCGTGAATTTCTTTAAGGTGGATTACAGCTTGCGAGGAAGTGACCCACACACTATAATTCTGGAACAATTCATCACGGCACATATGTATGTGACATGTGACTTCAGGTACCAGAACTGCAACGAACTGCCGCGAGCTCAATGATGGCTGAGCGGCGCCTTTACAGCCAGTTCGTCTGGCATGACCTCTTCCGCCTCCACGATCTTTGAGAACCTGGGATATAAGATTCTTCTTCCGCTCGCTTCGCCGTTGGGTCGGAGGGTAGATAATAGATACTAGAGAGGAAAGTGAAAGACACCCTTGGGCCTCGGAAACCTAATACCGTTGGGGTCGAAGAAACCAAGAGTTGGCCGAGGGGGGCCGGATAGGAAAGGAAACAGGAGAAGCCTGACACAAGTAAGTGGAAGTAATGCCAGGCTTAGCTAAGGGCCCGTGTGGTTGCCACCCACATACTCCCAAGACTTCCGATGTTTAGCCCACATTTTCTAGGGCCTTCCCCATTCAGGGTGGGCAGCGGTCATCCTAAATAGGCCTGCCCAGTCCATCACTACCAAAGGCATAAAAAAAGAAGTTTACCAAAACTCACACACACCAATAAAAAAAAAGTAATATTGACATGACAAAACCAAAATTGTTAACTCCCTGAAAAATATTCCGCTGAAAGCACAGTCACTACCAATACCACACACGTGCAATGCTACCACGCAAATGAACATCATACGCCACGTAACACGCTACCCATAAACACACCACCAGAGAGAACCACCAACCGCAACAATACACCACCTATAAACACGCCACACATGCAAACTAAACCAAAAACATCACCTAACACACAACACATGAACACACCACCAGAGAGCACCACCGATCGCATCAAAACACCTACAAATGCGCCACTCTCATAAACTAAATTCCACACTGCCATGATATCACACACCACAATAGCCTTAAGTCACGGGTCAAAGCCGACGGGTGGAGTCGGAAGCTTTGGTCGACTCCCATCTCCCACATACTCCTAGAGTAGCACTCCCCTTGCAAGTCAGTACTACCCATGACTGAAGTACTGAATCACATTTTCTGCCGAGATTTACCCTACCTCTCATGCCTTGAAATGAGGAATAATCTCTCCACCCTTCCCACAGTTGTGTTTTGTCTCCAATTGGACTGATGAAATATTCTTGCCCATCGCTACTCCAGTCCTGCTTCCAACCTCTTGCCTCATGTCTCATATCCCTGAAACAGAGCTACATGCAGGACATGCATGTTTCCTGCAGCCCTCTCAGACATCTCCAACACAAAGGCAGCGCTACTTGTCAAAGGAACCTTGTGATTGGCAACTACCCGCCTGCAGCCACTGTGCTGTATCCTACATAGGCATAACTAAATTGCTCTGTCTGCAGGAGTGACCACTGCCAAAGTATGGCCAAGAAAGCTGGACCACCCACTTGCTGAAAGTACCCCCAGCATGATGGGGTTCACTTCAGTGACTGCTTCACACCTGGCTCCAACTGGATTCTATCTTCTAACACAACATATTATTTCCTGTAACCCCTCTAGACTCAGCCTATGCTAGTCCATGTCCTCTACACATATCCCTTTTCCCTGCTCTAACTTCACCCCCCCCCCCCCCCCCCCACACACACACACACACACACACACACACACACACACACACACACACACACACACTCTCTCTCTTTCCTCCCAGTGCAATTACTATTTTTCCTTCCTCAATTTCTCTCCTCCCCTTCCCCTCCCCCTCCCACAGTACAGCTTCCCAAAACTACCTTTAGCAACTCATACTGTCTCTGCCACATCCTTGCATGCTACCACAGAGAACACATTATCTTCCCCCCACCCCTCCCACTTTTACACTGCTATCCCTCTCTTGCTGCCCTGCACCTCCTCATATTTCACAACCCACCCTAACAGATGGTTGCTCATACCAAAAGCAGATGGTCATTCCCAGTTCCTGGAGGCAGTGGCCATGTGTGTGTTGTGGTCCTGTGAATGTGTTCTCTATTTCAGAAGGGCTTTGTCCAGAACCTCAATTTTTTAATACTGTTTCATTGTATTTGTCTGCAAGTCAGTATAAAAAGTATACATGCCAAATTTCATGTTAATGGGAAAGTGAACTGGAAAAAACACACCAACCAATTCTGCAAGAAAAGTCCTCAAGATTGTTCTACCTCGTGTGTAAACTGAGAGGAGTGTTTGGTTCAGATATGTGTTAATTCCCCTGATATCAGTAACATAAAAAAAGGTCCGTGTGATATGCTAGGTGGAACATATGGTGCTGTCTGTATTTTGTTTACCAGGCTTAGAATACTAATAGTTTTTGATATCTCTGAATCTGCTGTTGGCATCAGGGAGAGTGTTAAAGAATGTGTTCCCAGAAAGCAGTTTACAAACAAGATACTGTAAGTAATGCAAAAATCCACATCCCAAGTCATAGGCTAGCAAGAACAGGAAACTCTCAGCAAGTGAATGGCCTCAAAAATCTTACTTATTATTCCCTCCCTGCTTCATCCACATCATTTTAATATTTCAAAATAAAACTGTGTGATTGGCTGATAGGAAATTCATGTTGCAATTAGTTGTACTGTATGGGTATTGTTGATTTTAATATTAAAGATTCTAGTTGTACCCACGGATTTCATTACACTATTGTTTTTTTATATGATGTGCATTTCGTATAAAATAGTTAATGATAAGTAAATAAAGATTATGGAAGTAGAAAATATGATTGAAAATAGCAGCATAGGAAAATGAAGTGCAAGATACTAATAAATTTTCAAACATGTTGTCACTGATCATTCATATAACTTTTCAATCATTACCATTGAAATGCACCTTACTGTCACTGAGAAGGCCACTCTCTGAAAAGAATGAGTCATTTATTCTTTAGAAGTGTCATAGACGTTACAATATGTGATACTTCTTTGTAATATATCTAAAATTGTCTTGTTAAAAGAACTCCTTGCAGATATTTTTTTACTATTCACCACAGGTTCAGTTACGCACATCCACCATGAAAGTAAAAGAAGAATTGGATGAGCAAGTGAACCAACAGGTAAGTCTAGAATTTGTGTGACTGTATGAAATTAAGCAGTGTTATGTTATGGCTCAGTTTTGGTGAATATAATATAGATTGACTTGATGCACTTGTCCACATTAGTCTACCCTCTACAAACCTCTTCATCTCTGATGACTGTCACCTACTACATCCATTCGAACTTTCTTCGTGTCTTCATGCCAGTCTCCCTCTACACTTTTTACCCTCACATATCCCTCCATTACCAAATTGACTATCCCTAGATGCCTCAGAATTTTTGCTGTTAACAGGTCCCTTGTGTTAGTGAAATTGGTCCCTATGTTCCTCCCTCATTTGTTTCGTCCACCCATCAAATCTTCAGCATTCTTATGTAGCACATTTCAGATGCTTCCATTCTCATCTTGTCTGAATTGCCTATCATTTATGTTTGACTTCCATACAGGGCTGCACTGCAAATATCTTCTGAAAATACTTACTAACACTTAAATTTACATTAGATGTGAACAGTCCTCTTTATTAGGCACATGTTCCTTGATATTCCTAGTCTTCACTTTATTTCTTTCTTACTTCAGCCATTGTCAGTTACTTTGGTGCCCAAATAGCAAAAGTTGTCTGCTACTTTTAGTGTGTCATTTTCTAGTTGAAACTCAACATTGACTGATCTATTTCAGCTAGATTCTATTGCTTTTATTGATGTTTGTCGTACAATCTCTTCTAGTAATACTATACAATTTTACTCTTCCAGCTTACCTCCCATACATCCCTTCATTGACAATTTCAAGATGCTGGTTTTGTTGATAGAATTACATTGTCATTGGTAAACACACAGTTTCCTTTACCTTCCAGATTTCCTTCATGTCTTCCTTGTACAGAGTGCATATCAGATGTAGGCTACAAGCCTGTCTCATTTCCTACGCAATGCTTCCCTTTCATGTCTTTCAGCTCTTACAACTGGAGTCTGGTTTCTGTGGAAGTTGCAAACAAACTTGGGCTCCCTGTCTATTCTGCTGCTGTCCAAATTCCAAAGAGTGCAGTCAACTCCACATTCTCAAAAGCATTTCAGTAAATCTGCAAAATCTGTAAACACAATTTTCTTTCTTTAACTCGTCTAAGGTAAGCCATAGTATCAGTATTGCCTTGTGTTACATGTTCCTGGTACCCAAAGTGATCTTACTTAGGGTTAACCCTCTAAAAGCTTTTCCATTCTTGCAAGCATGATATATCAATCTGATGGTCTGGTCCGATAGTATTCACACCTGTTAGCACCTGCCTTTCTTCGAATTTGAATGATTACATTCTGGTTGATGTATAACTTTGTCAGCTATCTCGTATCTTGCACAAAAGTGGAATAATTTTGTCATGGATGGCTTTCCCAAGTATCCCAGTAATTCTGAGGGAATGTCATCAACTGCAATTGCCTTGTTAAGACTTTGCTCTTTCAGTGTTGTATCAAATTCTGGCCATATCATAATATCTCCAGTCTTGTCTACAACTACTTCCTTTCCCCACTCTGGAGCAAGTTTGTTCCCCTTTGCCTTACAACCATTCTTGTTTAGCCATATTGCATGTTCTGTTAACATCATTCCAGTAATGTCTGTATTCCCTTTTGTCTGCTTAAGTAGCCACATGTTTGTATTTTCTCTTCTCATCAGTTAAATTCAGCATCTCATGAGTTGTTAAGGTATTCATACTAGGCCTTACTTTTTACCTATGTTTCCTCCTGCCTTCACTGTTTCATCTCAAAGCTGCCTATTCATCAGCCAGTGTATAATTACCCTCTATTTATCACTTGTTGCCTAATGCTCATTTTCAAACTATCAGTGATTTTTGGTTCATTCAACTTACCCAAATCCCATGTACTTAAATTCTACTTTTACCATTTCAACAACATTACTCTGCAGTTAATAAAAACAACTCTAGCCAGAGTCCACATCTATCACTGGAAATGTTTTGTAGTTTACAATCCTGTTTTGAAACCTTCGTTTTTGACATTACATAATCTGCTTGAAACCTTTTGATTTCTCCATGTTATTCCACATACACAAGCTTCTTTCATGATACTTGAAACAAGTGTTTGCAGTGACTAATTCATGCAATGTGCAAAATTCTACCAGGCAGCATCCCTCTTTCAGTCATTTATGCCTTTGGATGTTCTCTTAACTATTGTGCATCTTGTTCCTACTATTGAATTTCATTACCTTCTAGAAATGGCTTTCTTCTCCCTTAGCTATTGAATAATTACTCATCAAACTTTTTCCTATTCCATTCTTCTGCTGGTCTGGTTGCCATACAAATTTCTACCACTGTTGTATTTCCTTCGTGCCTATTTCAGCTATGGTAATTCATTTACATTGCTGTTGATAATAGCTTACTCGTGTTTCTATTTTCTTGCTAATTACTAAGGCTCTCCCTGCATGACTCCTGTTTGATTTTTTGTAGATAATCCTGTACTGACCTGACCGGAAGTCTTGTCCTTTCTGCCACTGCACTTCAGCTCTTACTACAACTGAATACAACCTATCAATTTTTCCTTTTTAAAGTCTCCAACCTTCCTAGGCTGTTGTTGTTGTTGTCGTCGTCGTCATCAGTTCAGAGACTGGTTTCGTGCAGCTCTCCATACTACCCTATCCTCGGCAAGCTTCTTCATCTCAAAGTACGTACTGCACTCTACATCTTTCTGAATCTGCATAGTGTATTCATCTGTTGGTCTCTCTCTTTTTTACCCTCCACACAGCCCTCCTATACTAAATGGGGGATCCATTGATGCCTCAGAACATGTCCTACCAACAGATACCTTCTTCTAGTCAAGTTGCGCCACAAATTCCTCATCTCCCTGATTCTATTCAGTACCTCCTCATTAGTTACATGATTTACCTATCTAATCTTCACCATTTTCCGTAGCACCACATTTCAAAAGCTTCTGTTCTCTTACACACACACACACACACACACACACACACACACACACACACACACACACACACACACACACACACACACACACACACACGCAGGGAGCTGGGACCACACTGCCAAGCTGTGCTCTCAGCTCTCTGAGACTGCGTGCGAGTGAGTGTCTACTGCTGACAAAGGCCTTAATGGCCGAAAGCCTTAATTGTGTGAATCTTTTTATTGTGCCTATTGTGACTCAGCATCACTACTGTATCATGAGTAGCAACTTTCCTTCTCTGGTATTGTTACATTCCATCCTGGATTTTCCATTGTTTGGTGTTTGCTTCTATTCTCATTTTGTTTAAACTGTTTGTCATCCATTTTGTCCACTTCCATACAAGACTACATTCCAAACAAATACTTACAGAAAAGACTTCCCAACACTTAAATCTATACTCGATGTTAACAAATTTGTCTTCTCGAGAAAAGCTTTACTTGCCATTGCCACCCTACATTTTATATCCTGTGTACATTGACCATCATCAGTTATTTTGCTCCCCAAATAGGAAAACTCATATACTACTTTGTGTCTCATTTCCTAATATAAATCTCTCGGCATCACTGATTTAATTAGACTACATTCCATTATCCTCATTTTGGTTTTGTTGATGTTCATCTTATATTCTCCTTTCAAGACACAGTTCCTTCTGTTCAACTGTTCTTCCAGGTACTTCACTGTCTCTGACATAATTAAAATGTCGTCAGCAAACCTCAAAGTTCTTATTTCTTCTCCATGGATTTTAATTTCTGCTCTGAATTTTTCTTTTGTTTTCCTCACTGCTTGCTCAGTATACAGATTCAATACCATCAGGGATAGGCTACAACCCTGTATCACACCCTTCCCAACTGCTCTTTCCCTTTCATGCCCCTCGACTCTTTATAACTGCCATCTGGTTACTGTACAAATTGTTAATAGCCTTTCGTTCCCTGTGTTTGATCCCTGCAACATTCAGAATTTGAGAGAGAGTAATCAAGTTAAAATTGTCAAAAGGTTTCTTCAAGTCTGCAAATGCTAGAAATATAGGTTTGCCTTTCCTTAATCTGTGTTGTAAGACAAGTTGTAGGGTCAGTATTGCCTCACGTTTTCAAACATTTCTATGGAATCCAAACTGATTTTTCCCAAGGTCAGCTTCTACCAGTTTTTCCATTCATCTGTAATGTATTCATGTTAGTATTTTGCACCCATGACTTACCAAACTAATAGTTTGGTTATTTTCATGTCTGTCAACACCTTCTTTCTTTGTGATTGGAATTATTATATTCTTCTTGAAGTCTGAGGGTATTTCACCTATCTCCCACATCCTACCCACCACATGGCAGAGGTCTGTCAGGGCTGGCCTTTCGAAGGCTATCAGTAGTTGTAATGCAATGTTGTATACTTTCAGGGCCTTGTTTCGACTCGGGTCTCTCACTGCTTTGTCAAATTTATCATGCAGTGTCATTTCTCCCATTTCATCTTCATCTACATCCTGTTCTATTTGCATGATATAGCCCTCCAGTATATCACCCTTCTATAGACCCTCTATATAATTCTTCCACCTTTCTGCTTTCTCTTCTTCGCTTAGAACTGGTTTTCCATCTGAGCTCTTGATATTCATCCAAGTGCTCCTCTTTTCTCTAAAGGTCTCTTTAATTTTCCTGTAGGCAATATCTATCTTACCCCTAGTGATATACGCTTATCCTACTACGATAAGTAATACTCCACACTCAGACATATAGACTGCCTGGCCTGCTTTTCCTGATAATATCCTCCTGAATGGACTCTGTCTGGAGATCTGAATGGGGGACTATTTTACCTCCTGAATATTTTGCCTAAGATAATTTCTTGCAGTAGAGCTGTATGCTCTTGAGAAGAAAAACAGAGAGCTACAGTTCGTTTTGCTTTCAGCCATTTGCATTATTGGCACAGGAAGTTGGTTAATGCTACAAGGCCAGGTCAGTTGATAATCCAGACCATTGCTCCTGCAACTGCTGAAAAGTATTTTGCCCCTCTTGAGGATCCATGTCTAAGTTTGATATCTCCTCAGATAATACTTATTTGTGTTTGCACCTAACACTGTTTTCAGTGTTGTTGACATGCAAGCAACCCTGCCTTAGCAGTGTCCATGGTTCATTTGGGGTGGGGACTGTGGACTATTGTTTAAAGTGCTGTCTTTGAGCAGCATGTATATGTGTAGAATTACTTCATTATCTATATGAAGATAAATAACAATTCTGTGAGACTGCATTGATACACATACAAACCAGCAGATGAAAACTGTTGCTAGGTCTCAGATTTGAGGCTGTAACTCCTAGTTTCAGGATCAGTTACTTAAACAATTAGCCTAACCAAGCATGCCTCCACCAAGGGGATTTCACTTGTGTGTCCTCATAGATTTTTGTCTTAGGTTCAGGATTTGAAGGTCAGTGGCCAGTCAATTATTTGGTAAAGCAGTAAGATACCATTCTCCATAAAAGTAGAAACAAGAAATGCATTTGGCACTTGGGTGATTTGTGAGTGCTGGCAAGTGTAAAAAATGTATTGTATAGTTGTCTGTAGCTGAGTGCATAGGATAATATTATAATAATCATAAAATTGGTGGTTCAGATCTCACTAAGTGCTACCAATTCTTTTAGTTTTACTTAAATTCCATATGTAAAACAACTGGTAATTTTAATTCATGCTGAGTCATACTTTTCTAATAGTTATTTTTAGTTAAGTTACATAAAAATGCGAGTTTTGTTAAAAAATTACATTTTGGTATAAAAATGGAGAGCATAAAATTGAAAATAAATAAATCTCGCGTGAATGTATCAAAATTTTTGTTTTAATATGTCGGATGATGAAAAAATATGTAATTTTTACCAAACCATTACAATTCAGTACTTGTTAAATTTGCAGTTTGTTAGTAGACATGGAAGTTTTTAAAAAGTAGTAGTTCCTACTAGGAGATTCGAACCAGCAACTTTTTCATTAAGGCACTTTTATGCTATTCTTCCAATTACCAGCAATTGTGTTAATAAATAGGAAATGTTTTGTAGTAGGCAGCACTCAGAAGTCTTCTGATCTTCAAAGTCAAATTTTTTTAGTTTGGTTGCTGCCTAGTGCTGGTTTAGGAAATTGATGTTCCAGCACTAAACTCCAAATACTGTAAATCTGAAGGAAATTGAAGAGGATGATCTGCAAGATACCCTTTTCAGTCAAGTTATTATTGTCGCAGGAATGTGTCCATAATTGTTAAGGGGGCGGCCCATAAAATGCAAGAAATCCAGGTTTAACTTATCAGCGCAGCCAAAATAAATTTTTACATCTGTTGTTAGACAAATCTCTAATATTAGACAATCACTAGACCACTATGTGAATGTTTCTGATTAGCTTAAATCACCCGGTATTCAAAATTGTATTTGCTGATTGCTTTCAGCAGAACAGTGAGTGAATAGAGCAGTCAATTTTACTTGATCAATGACTGTAGGATTCATTTTCATTCATGCAGAGGAACTGTTTTCTTTCCAAAATCATATAGGAGAACAAAATTATCTGATGTTTAGGTCTTTAGCTCCAAATATGTTCGCTGTGCCTCTTCTTACAACCTGAAATTACGTGTGCATTTTTCTATTCCCATGAAACACCACTGTTCCATAAAATAACAGTTCCATTGCCAGAGGTGATCCTGCAACATCCACTTGTTTTATTTCATCTGACGGCTGCCCCTTCAGGTCTAGTGGTCAATTGTGTAGAAAAAGTTTGGTTTTTCCTTCTCCCTCCTGTCCCCACTTTAGTCAATTATGTATGTCATTTTAGTATCTGTGCTGTAGTAAGAAATGTGAAATGCATTTTTATGTTCTTTAGTGGAGAAACTTTCTAAGGCAAAGCATTGTAATTATGTCTTTTCTGTTACTGTCTTCTGTTTTACTACCATCTGCATCATTGTCAACTATCAACTGTAGAGATGTCTTTGATCCCTTTTCTAACATTTTTGTTCAGAAGTTCTGGGGTTTTCATTTTTTGTTTCATGTTTTGCAAGATATGATGTTGCTTATAAATTAATGGAAGGCTTCTTATATAAGCTGTCTTGGTGGTTCTCGTATGTTCAACTTTTGGTTGGCCATGGGGATTCAGGGGATTTAGCTTCATTTGAATTTGCTGTTCAGATATCTGCTGTCATGTAACTATGTAATGTTGTTAACATTTGCAGGTCCTCACTGTATTCCACAACATTCCCCATGCTGGGTGTATTGGCTGTTATGTCATGTCTGATCACTTTATCAGGTTTGTTAGGCAAAAGTATGTTCCTGTCTTCCAGAGTTTGTTTTTAACAGTAGCAATCTGTGATGCTTCAGTAGTCCAGTGCTCATGTTCCAATCTCCGTATTTAGAGAATTTATTATTTTGGGCATGTCTATTACTAACAGAATAAATATTTTCCTGTTGTGTGGTTTTTCTAAACAGTTACACAGGCTAATTTTGGGAAAACATGTTTCATAGATTTTCACAGGAATTTTTGTTTTCACAGCTGTGCTAATGTCACAGGACATGGTTTTGAGATGAGAGTTCAGATTGTCCTCTCAAAATGTAGATCTACGTTTTCCATGGATTCTCTAAATCTCTTCAATGAAATGGATGGACAGCATGGCTCATGTTATCTATATTTGGTCAACCTCATGTCATGTTGTACTTTTCTGATGTAATTTTCCTCCAAATCTTTTTCACTGTTTGAATTCATGCATCTTCAATTACGTAGCTAACAAGTATATATATCCTGTCACTGCAGTATGATAGAGGATTTTGATTTGAATACAATATTTACCAGACTATTTCTTAAGCATTAATGTACTATGGTGGGTGGATGTTGGAACTCAAGTAGTTACTTTTTCCACATCACATTTGACACTTCAAAATTATTTTTTCCTCATATTTGATACTTACCTGCCTGCAGATTCCCAATTCCAGTAACATGCAATGAGATAAATGCAGATTTATCTCATTGTCCAATACTGATTTTTCATAATGTATTACTGCCTGTGTTCTGTGGTGCATCTTTCTAGTGGGTCCTTGGCATGGAATATCTGATTTTGTAGCTAATTATTTCAATTTTTCCTTCCAGTGTTGTGTACAATTCCACTGTTAGTTAATGAAACTCTGGATCTTGTCTTGAATGCATATGCACTTTTCTAAGAGTAAGAGGATTGCTTATTGAATGGGTGTGAGGCTACAAATTCAAGTGTTCTGGGTTCCATCCCAGGCATCATCTGTCATTTTTTCACATGGAAATTGTCTATGTGGAAAATGACAGTTTCCATTCCAGTGTGGAGCTCTAGGTCCTCATGTAACTTTTTACTGTGTCAGTGAGTTCAAAAGTTGGAGGAAGCCAGTGGTGTACCACATCCAGTAAGACAATGTCTAACAGAGCACTAAGGTGTTAATAACTAACTCCAGATAGTTGAAAGCTTTACTTTTACTTCAGGTTTGCATTAGTTTTTGTGACATTAGACATGTATTTTCCTCAGTACCAAACTTTGGTGACCCACACTTAGAGCTGCATTTACCTGCTTATTGTCTTTACAGGTGGTTTTATGACCTAAAAAAATGCATTCTGCATATAACCTGCTAGTTGCTTAGTTTCTTCTTGACCATAGTGCCCTCATTGGCTTTGCAGAGGTACCCTATCATCTTCCACTGAATAACATAGGTCAGAAAATAGGGATCTGAGATCATCATAAAATCAAAAAATGTTCTTATTGGAGCCTTCACCTTGGCACATTCATACGGGGGGGGGGGGGGGGGGGAGAGAGAGAGTAGTAGTACTAATAGTAGCTACTTGGCAAGGATGAAACAATTTCTGTTTGGTTGATATCTGATGTGTCTACCTCCAAAGTAAACAGAACTTTGATTTCAAATGTTTGTCATGTTTTTCTGACATTTCCTACATCCTGTAGGACCTCCTCAGTATGAATCAATTGGAATGAAAGTAAATCTAATTTAATGTGACACATTTTCTTGTTGCCTAATGCTAGTAAGTGAATACATGTGACAAATAGCTTTTTAGCCCCACTTGATGTGTAACACAAGCACAAGAACAGAAGCTTTGAATGTGCCATTCTTTCTTTTTTCAGTTTCTTCAAGATCCACCAAGGATTGTAATGCCTAGTCTTCGTATAAAGCAAGACCTAGAACTGAAACGGGATTTAGATGGCATTGAGCATGATGTAAGTTTTCAGTTCAATCATGCATTGTGCATGAAGTACTGTATGAATATCATGAAATGCTTTGGGTGCAGTAAATTCCAGTGACCATAAATGATGAAACATTAAAACCGAGGATATTAGCACTTCTCCAGAATTTTTATAATATTTCAATTGACTGTAGGTATATTGTTCTGTTGTGTGTAATGGTATTTGAATGAAACTTGTAGGAAACATAAGTTTATTAACTGTAACACATGGTAATTTTATTGTACATGTAAATAATAAATGTCTCAAATTTGTTCATGGAACAAATGTACCTAATAAGACTTCTTTGCAGCAGCTGTCAATTTATTTGTCTCTGTCAGAGTTCTGTAATAGAAAAGATGTAAGAGGTAAAGCAATCAACTGTAAGCAGTATGTTATCAGATAAGTATGGTATTTGTCATACTACTTCTTTTCTGTGAAGTATTTAATGAAAAACATACTGCATTACTGGAATTATGTTTGCTCTGTGTAAAGACAATGGGTTTATCCAGTATGCATGACATAAATTTACAGTGTAATGGAACATTGCTTATCCCAAACTGCTTGCAAAGAGAAAACATTGTGATAGCAAGAATTCTTGTAAACAGCATTAAATTTAGCACGTTACAGTGATAGTGTGTGAAATTCCATATTCATTTAATTAACTATCACCATAGTGTACTAATTTTAATGCTGATGAAGGTTTCTCAGGTCTTAAGCTGCATGGTAGTGTTGATATCTCGCAACGTTTCAGGAATTGTCATACTACCCATCTCCTGGCGAAGTGTCAAGATTGGCTGAGAGAGGGTTATTTATATGTGTGGTCACCCCGCTCCACTAGACCTTGGGTAGCCGCGGTGGACCAGTGGCGTGCACACGGTGATGGTGATGAGTCGCCCTTGGCAGCCATGTTTGGTTCTCGGTGTAAGCATCCTGTCTACGTCCCTGGCGGAGGACGTTGATGGGTAAGCTCCCGATGGACTGCCGCTATTGCAGAGTTCCATGCTGCTCCAAGTTGAGATCCCTCATCTCTGTTGACCAGATTGTTGTAAATCCTTATTTCTATGGATTCTTTGATAATGATTTCCCAGAAGCCAGATGCTCGGCACTGTACCTTTGTGTTTTCGAAGTTGAAGGTGAGTTTTTCATTTATGCTGTATTTTGCTTTGGCTGATTTTTCTGTGTGGCCTAGTCGCACACATCTGATACGTTCTTCACAGTGTTTAGATGTACAGTGCTATGTTTGCCCAATGTATTGTTTTACGCATTTGCGTGGTATGCTTTATACTCCTGGTGTGCTAAGGATCAGCGGGTCTTTTGCAGTACCTAGGAGCTCCCTGTCTTTGGTGGTGGTTGGAGAATGGTTTTGATATTATATTTGCCCAGAAATAGTACAATTTTGGCTGAGAGCGTAACTGTGTATGGAAGGAAAGCGAGTCGTTTGTCTCCGTCTACTTCATCATAATCTGGGGTTCTCGCTGCTTCCTTCTTCCTTTTAAGTGCCCTGTTGATCTGCGTTTCACTGTAGCAATTTTCGAGGAAGACTTACCTCAGGTGTTGCAGCTTGGATGGATGGCTGTCTTAGTTGCAGATGGCATGCACCCTGTGTACCAGCGTGGTAAGTACTGTTTGGCCGGCTGGAGTGGCTGAGTGTTCTAGGCACTGCAGTATGGAACCGCATGACCGCTACAGTCGCAGGTTTGAATCCTGCCTCGGGCATGGATGTGTGTGATGTCCTTAGGTTAGTTAGGTGTAAGTAGTTCTAAGTTCTAGGGGACTGATGACCACAGCAGTTAAGTCCCATAGTGCTCAGAGCCATTTAAGTACTGTTTGTCTTTGTGCTGGATGGTGGCAGCTTGTTGCATGAAGTGTGTCTCTTCTTCTTATGTACTGCATGGCCGAGTGACCATCTGCCTTCCTCTTAATTAAAATATTAAGGAAGGGGAGGCATCCATTTTCCTCCATTTGCATTATAAATTTGGTGTTCGAATGGATGCTGTTGAGGTGTTCATGAAACTCATCTAGCACCTGTTTGCCATGTCCGCATACAACAAAAGTGTCGTCGACATAGCGGAAGAAGTGCTTTGGTTTCTGTCTGGCACTTTGAAGGGCCACCTCCTCGAAATGTTCAATATAGAGGTTTGAATTCACAGGAGCCAGTGGGAAGCCCATGGCCACATTGTCAATCTGTTCAATGAATTCCCTGTGGTGCTGAAAGTAGGTTGTTAATGCTTGTTCGAAGAGGCTGACTTTGTGGTTCAAAGTGCTGGGCTAAAAGTGTCAAGGAGTCTTGAAGGACACTTTCGTGAAAAGCGGTGTCATGTTGAAGCTCACGAGTAGGTCCTCGATTTGTAGTAGCATGTCCTTGAGTATTTTTACGAATTTGGCTGAGTTTCTGACATGGTGGCTGCAGTGTCCCATAAGGGGTTGGAGCAGTGTTGCTAGGAATTTCACAAGTCCTTAACTGTGAGAGTTGGAGTCTGCAATTGGTTGAGAGGTACCCCTTCCTTATGGATCGTAGGGAGTCCATAGAGGTGTGGTATTGCTGGCACTCTAGGGTACAGCCACTTCTTCATTGGCTCAGGTAAGCCAGATTTCTTCAGCAGAGCTATCATCTTTCTACTCATCGTCGGGGTTGGATGCTTCTTCAGCCTCTTATAGGCCTCGTGCTGTGGCAGCAGGTTTATTTTCTACTGGTACTCAGCAGTCCTTAATAGCACTGTAGCGTTCCCTTTATCTGCTGGTAGGATCGTTATATCACGGTCATCTCTAAGGGACCAGAGAGCTGCTCGTTCTTCCGCAGATACATTATTTGTAGGCAACTGAGATCTGTCGATTGTTCTGGAAGTTTCCCACCTGACTTCCTCTGCTTCCTCCTTTGGAAGCCCTTACTGCTTCTTCCACACCACTATAAAGTCTCGTTTCGGGTTTGTTCTGGGGATAGGGGCAAAATTCAGTTCTTTCTTGAGGACTGCGATTGTGGCAGCATCCAGTTCTTTACCAGCCAAATTGATCATGGCTCCTGATGTCATTCATCTCCTTCTTTGTCAAAAACGTTGTAAGATATCAATGCTACCACCCGGCTGGAGACCCAAGAAACCTTCAACAGTCTTTGCCGGGAAAGCAAACAGTCAAATTTAATGCTGTTTACAAAAATTTGTAACACTTAGTAGAGATCTATTCTTTGTAACGGTATCCAGCTCTGTGGACTAAGATCAGTTGTGCTGAATATTGGAATTTTTACTGGGTAGGCGTGATTGGAAAATGAAAAGAAGAGAGCTGAAACATTTCAGATGTGGGATTAGAGAATGCCACTGAAAATTAAGTGAACTTACAAGGAATATGGAGTTCTCAGTAGAACTGTTAAGGAAAGACATGTACAGAAAATGCTGACTAAAAGAAGGGACAGGATGATAGGATAAGTTTTAAGGCATCAGGTAGTGAACTAGTCAGATGTGTTTCCATCTCACTTGGGGAAAAATGCTAATATTACACATATCAAATACGAACTTTAATAGAGTGTAGTTAAATTTTATGTTGGTTACATAGTCAATAGTGGAACCTCATCGCACACTTGCAACTCTAAACTAGTAGATAAAGAAGTGCTTTTTTGAGGAGGATGTAGTGTAATTCAGTACACAGCAAGATTTGGACAATGTACTATTTATTCCAATATATATCTTGCAAAATGAGTGTGGCAACAAAATAGGAGGCATTAGAGCTAATATAGGTGCTTCCTGGCAATTGTTCTCCCCAAACACCATCTTGATATGGATTAGGAAAGAGTGAAGTAATGGATGTAGTGGTACCAGTTGTACCCTCTTCCATGCACCATTGGGTGACTAGTCTGGTGTAGATGTAGGTGTACAAAGAATTGGATATTAATAGGCAGGGTTATGGATTGTAATCACACATTTATTGTGAGAGAATAAGGAACCCATTTCTTAAAGATCACAGTACTCAGAGACAATGATTGCACAGCACTGTGAGGGTGTTTAAAAACATCATCATTGTTCAAGTGTGTTCAACATAATACTTGATAAATTAACAGTGATACATTGAATGGGAAAATCTGTGCTTGGCACTGTCATAGTAAATTCCAGAGCTAAAATGGTTGTCCATAGCATGCATGAAAGTTGGTCTGTAGAGCATTACCTGAGGAAACAGGTTGAGGACTGTTGACACATGAGTACAAGCTACAGCTGAATTCAAAGCACTAGAACATTAGTAGATCAATAACATTGAAATTATGAAAATGTTTGTGTGTAAAATCACAATCTACAGCAAAATTAAAACTGAGGCTTGTAACCTATACTGTCCTCAAAAGTACTTTGGTATTGACACTAGAGCAGGAACACATGGAGATGCAAAATGCAGTTGCCTCACTCTTCCTTGACTGTTCGTATGATCTGGCATTTCATTGATCACACTCTAATTTGCATACTAATCAGTGTACAAAGGTGGAAGTGGGTTCTGGAGGAGTTGCACTACATTCTCATTTTAGATTTGTTTGTGGCAATAAATTTTTAGTTTTATATGCAGAATGTTTTCGAAAATCCATTATCTAATGTTCCTGAAAATTTGACTCATAGGGAAACTTTGTTACTGAGTTTAAATGACCAAATTGTGCTAACAAAATACTTAGAATATGTCTTATTTTCAACAGCTCCAAACTGTCAGAGATGTCTAACATAAGATTAATTTAAATTAAACATTATGTGTGATGCTCTGGTCATGTGATAAGGTATCAGTCATCTGTTTTGTTGAGAGAAACACAGCACAGGATTTACTATTAACATGACATTACATTTTATGATCAAACACTACAAATCCATGTAACAAGAAAGTCACCCATTTTGGTAGAGGTAAGGAAATTTAACAGTTTGAAAGTAAGAAGAGTAGTGATAACATCATTCACTACCTTCTAATTACAACAATGAGGAGTCAAAAAATTAAGATTTTGTTAGTGTCAAACTGCTGAATTCCTGAGTTGCACTTCATTTGATTGTAGTTGCCAATAAAAGCCTTCTTAGTAATGAAAATACAATCTGCTCTGCAGGTAAATACACCACACATTCTGTGGTAATTTTCGTAACAGCTTTATTATAGAGTTCCCCAACTGGACAGTGTACCTTTTTTACTTGTTTCATCAATGTTTTGCAACATAATCTTCAATTTAGGCCCATATCAATTCTGTTGGGTTGAAGTGCCAGTGAGAAGTTATCAGCCTAATTATTTTATGCCTGTATGTTTTTGTCAACCTGTAAGTTTTTGTATGTGGCCAACTGGTTTATTGAGAGGTATTCGATTTGTGCGCTCTATCTTTACAAATTTTTAACTTACTTCCACTTCCGGATGCTGAAGCCAATAATTTCCTCTTTTTACACTCCTGGAAATTGAAATAAGAACACCGTGAATTTATTGTCCCAGGAAGGGGAAACTTTATTGACACATTCCTGGGGTCAGATACATCACATGATCACACTGACAGAACCACAGGCACATAGACACATGCAACAGAGCATGCACAATGTCGGCACTAGTACAGTGTATATCCACCTTTCGCAGCAATGCAGGCTGCTATTCTCCCATGGAGACGATCGTAGAGATGCTGGATGTAGTCCTGTGGAACGGCTTGCCATGCCATTTCCACCTGGCGCCTCAGTTGGACCAGCGTTCGTGCTGGACGTGCAGACTGCGTGAGACGACGCTTCATCCAGTCCCAAACATGCTCAATGGGGGACAGATCCGGAGATCTTGCTGGCCAGGGTAGTTGACTTACACCTTCTAGAGCACGTTGGGTGGCACAGGATATATGCGGACGTGCATTGTCCTGTTGGAACAGCAAGTTCCCTTGCCGGTCTAGGAATGGTAGAACGATGGGTTTGATGACGGTTTGGATGTACCGTGCACTATTCAGTGTCCCCTCGACGATCACCAGTGGTGTACGGCCAGTGTAGGAGATCGCTCCCCACACCATGATGCCGGGTGTTGGCCCTGTGTGCCTCGGTCGTATGCAGTCCTGATTGTGGCGCTCACCTGCACAGCGCCAAACACGCATACGACCATCATTGGCACCAAGGCAGAAGCGACTCTCATCACTGAAGACGACACGTCTCCATTCGTCCCTCCATTCACGCCTGTCGCGACACCACTGGAGGCGGGCTGCACGATGTTGGGGCGTGAGCGGAAGACGGCCTAACGGTGTGCGGGACCGTAGCCCAGCTTCATGGAGACGGTTGCGAATGGTCCTCGCCGATACCCCAGGAGCAACAGTGTCCCTAATTTGCTGGGAAGTGGCGGTGCGGTCCCCTACGACACTGCGTAGGATCCTACGGTCTTGGCATGCATCTGTGCGTCGCTGCGGTCCGGTCCCAGGTCGACCGGGCACGTGCACCTTCCGCCGACCACTGGCGACAACATCGATGTACTGTGGAGACCTCACGCCCCACGTGTTGAGCAATTCGGCGGTACGTCCACCCGGCCTCCTGCATGCCCACTATACGCCCTCGCTCAATGTCCGTCAACTGCACATACGGTTCACGTCCACGATGTCGCGGCGTGCTACCAGTGTTAAAGACTGCGATGGAGCTCCGTATGCCACGGCAAACTGGCTGACACTGACGGCGGCGGTGCACAAATGCTGCGCAGCTAGCGCCATTCGACGGCCAACACCGCGGTTCCTGGTGTGTCCGCTGTGCCGTGCGTGTGATCATTGCTTGTACAGCCCTCTCGCAGTGTCCGGAGCAAGTATGGTGGGTCTGACACACCGGTGTCAATGTGTTCTTTTTTCCATTTCCAGGAGTGTATTTTAGCATAAGTTTCTCATCAACAATTGCACATTTGGGAGCACTATCAACAAAAGGTGTTGATGATGTAGGCAGATTATGCACAAACCATTTCTCTCAACTGATTTTATATCTCAATGCCTTGAACAAGAGTGATATTGATATGTTGTTGTTGTGGTCTTCAGTCGTGAGACTGGTTTGATGCAGCTCTCCATGCTACTCTATCCTGTGCAAGCTTCATCTCCCAGTATCTACTGCAGCCTACATCCTTCTGAATCTGCTTAGTGTATTCATCTCTTGGTCTCCCTTCACGATTTTTACCCTCCACACTGCCCTCCAGTACTAAATTGGTGATCCCTTAATGCCTCATAACATGCTCTACCAACCTTATCCCTTCCTCTGTTCAAGCTGTGCCACAGACTCCTTTTCTCCCCAATCGTATTCAACACCTCCTCATTAGTTATGTGAGCTACCCATCTAATCTTCAGCATTCTTCTGTAGCACCACATTTCGAAAGCTTCTATTCTCTTCTTGTCTAAACCATTTATCGTCCATGTTTCACTTCCATACATGGCTACACTCCATACAAATACTTTCAGAAACGACTTCCTGACACTTAAATCTATACTGGATGTTAACAAATTTGTCTTCTTCAGAAACTCTTTCCTTGCTATTGCCAGTTTCATTTTATATCCTCTCTACTTCGGCCATCATCAGTTATTTTGCTCCCCAAATAGCAAAACTCCTTTACTACTTTAACTGTCTCATTTCCTAATCTAATTCCCTCAGCATCACCTGACTTAATTCGACTACATTCCATTATCCTTGCTTTGCTTTTGTTGATGTTCATCTCATACCCTGCTTTCAAGACACTGTCCGTTTCATTCAACTGCTCTTACAGGTCATTTGCTTACAATGTCATCAGCGAACCTCAAAGTTTTTATTTCTTCTCCATGGATTTTAATACCTACTCTGAACTTTTCTTTTGTTTCCTTTACTGCTTGCTCAATATACAGATTGAATAGCATTGGGAAGAGGCTACAACTTTGTCTCACTCCCTTCCCAACCACTGCTTCTCTTTCATGTCCCTCGACTCTTATAATTGCCATCTGCTTTCTGTAAAAATTGTAAATAGCCTTTCGCTCCCTGTACCACCTTCAGAATTTGAAAGAGAGTATTCCAGTCAACATTGTCAAAAGCTTTCTCTACGTCTACAAATGCTAGAAATGTATTGATATATCCACTGAATAACGTTTGCTGAAGTGGTCCACAACTGCTAAGAGTAATGACAGGTAACATTGCAACTAGAAGTATACGAAATGAATGCAAACAAAATACCATAGTGCAGTGAATGCTTCCATAGGACAGCGAGCTGCCTAAAACTGAACTGTACTGCACTTGGGAAATGTATTGGCAGTGTGGTGAAGGTATATCCCTTGGGATAGACTGAATGTGTGCTCTGAAGTCTTTGCATGTATCACCACACTATTTCATTTCTAGTTGCCAGTCCTAAAGTAATTCTGAATAGTGTTCAATTAAAGTACCCTGTTGCTTTCTAGAACCAGGTCCTTGGTTGTCACACAGGCAGTCAATGCAAAATAATTTTGGCAGGCTGAAAATCTTGGATGTTATCTTGGGTCCAGTGCAAGACACTACTGTTGATTGGAGAGGAGGAGAAGTCAAAGATTACTGGAACAATAATACATTGCCCAGAAATGGGTGTCAAATGCCTGAACTCATTTGCACTAAGGCTATGAGTGTGAGAACAAGTTAATTTGATAAATGCGGGCAACAATAGGCAGGTGAAGGCTGAAGACGAGTGATAAAAGTTGTGTGGATAGGAAAAGCACAACACTGCAATGTGAGGCAAACTTTTGGGTCACCAGACGATGGTCAGTGTCAGTATGTGCTATGCTGTGCTGTGCTGTGAAGTAACAGTGGAGCAGAGAGCTGTTAGTGTCTCTGCAAAGAGCACAGTGAAATGTACCACAAGGTGGAATCATGGGAATGTGGGTTAGAAAAACTGATCAGCAAATTATATCTTTGTATTACAGATTTGCACAAGCTGTATTAATTCGAACATATTTGTCATTTTTTTGAAGTTCTGTTGGGAGTATCTTGTCACAGTGATTGTATCAGTGAGGATCCCAGACTACATTTGGTGTGGGATGATCTCGAAAATATTGCAAGCATTTACATCACTAATATTGCATGTAGATTGAGAAAAGTTATCGGCTAGTTGAAAGCTAATTGAAATAATCATAGATTGTGAGTTTTCTAGAGATCAGCAGTATATTAGTAACAAGCTGAGTTCGTGGCATTGCCGGGGTAGGTATTTATTCCGATCTGTTAGTCCATCTTCTCCTCCCATGTTCATTCCATCTCCCCCTTTGCCACTCTTTTTGTCTCCCCCTCACCCACTATTTTTCCATCTTGTCACCTACTCTCTCTGCCTGTCTCATCCTTGCCCTTTCTCTCTGCCCCTCAACTTCTCCTCAAGGTGTCCAGTACACCTATGAGCTCCTTTGCAGGCAGAATGGCATACCTGTCTAATTACAGTGTCATGTAGCAATTGTATTCCAGCTACCACCTTGAAAAATAATGTATTAGTCAGCAATATGAAGCACATACCAAGCAGTAGTAGGAATAAACTATTTCTTATGAGTAGACACAGCCATGTTCCAGTTAAAGTTGTGCTCAATGCTATGGGATGTTGTTATTAACAAAATTAAATTTTTTTGTTGATGAGAATGCAATGACATTGCAGAGGCAAAGGGTGAAAGAATACACAAAAATATTAAATGTCCAATATTCTGTTTGCAAGTTGCGGCAAGAAGTATGTAATACTGAGATGAGTGGAATCGGAATATCTATGCCAAAGGAAAAGCAGTAACATGTACACAGTATAAATGCCTGGGAAATGTGATAAATGTGTTGTATGGCAGAAATTCTGTGAGCTTATGAACAATGCAAAAAAAGTACCAACTTCGCTAGAGGTTAACAGCTTATGTTGAAGAGAAATGGATAGCAGAGCTAGCAAACAGTCCAACGGGATAGGAAAACAGACTGCGGCTGCTGTTATTTAAAGTGCTCGGTATCCCATCCAGAAACCATTTGTCATGGTGGCATTTGTTGCACATGTATCGACAAATTTAAATCTGTTTAAAAGATTACACCTCATTTAGTATAACAGATGAGGTTTGTGGTTCAGATCCTACTACACAATGAATTTTCCTTCTCTTTTCCTCTAAGGAAAATCAGTAAGATACGTTTCATTGCACCATGAACGTTAGATGGACAGCTTGCCACAGGTGCATTTAATTTACAATAAATTTAAGAAACAACTTACTAAGGACATTATGCATCATTTGTTTTTTTATATTAATTTTACAGCCATTAACCAGTATAAGATTTAAATTCAGCTTTCTTAACCATTATTTTCAGTCATATATGCCAACACATGCTGTCATCAACAAAAATATAAAAGTAAGTATGAAAGTAGCATCAAACCTACGAGCTGTGGAGCCCCATTGTGATATTACAGCACTCTTACCGATGTTAATGCATTTACTGTTCTAGTAGGTGGTAGGTAATTCCATCTCATGTGGTTACCATGCATGAAGTTGGTGTACAACAGCTCAACAGTGTGAACAGCTTCACTGTAAGATAGCTGACAGCTTAAGATAGGTTACCACTATTCTTCTTCAGCCCCAATATGATGTACATCCTCCACTTCTGAGGAAATTTGTTCCCTGAATGAAATTCCTTTTTTCACTACACTTGTGTGAACAAATTATCATGCGTAAACAATGCAACACAATTTCCAAATCTACTTATCAAACAGATTTTTATGAAAATGAGGCATATCACTGAAGTGGCAAGTGGATTATTTTCACAAAGCATGGATTTATGTATATTGTCGTATGATTTGGTACTGCCAGAGCAATCTTGTCTAAAGAACATTGCCACAGTGCCTGTCTTCATTTGTGTTCTGCAGTGATTGACATGCAGATGTCTAGGGTGTTGCATGCTTTGCTTTTTACGGATACCACAGTTTTCATCGTTATGTTCACACAATTCAGTTTCTAAAGCATAAACGTGGCAGTACTGTGGAATAGCCTATGACATAACTAGATCTCTCTTTTCTCAAAGGTACTAGTGCTGTAGACACAGTGCCTGAACAGTTGCTTGCATATTAATGAGTACAGAATATGGCACTGCGTTTCCAGGCGACCGACATTGAACTGAGGATGACAGTATTTCCAAAATGCAGTGCAACTGTGGCTGTGATCTGCTATGTGCTGCAGACAAATAAGAATTGAATATGGGAGTACACAGTAAGTGGACCAAACATTGAATGTAAGATTACAGTTATTGGAAGAACTGTCATCATCTGTTGGAGATTACACAAGATTTGGGGTTTTTGACATGAATCGCATTTAGGGCAGATACTCACTATTACCAAGAAATAAATGTAAAGGTGACCTCAAGTGTTCAGTGAAGAAATGGGACCTAGAAAAGGGCTATGTGGGGTGATAAACATACTACTGTGAGTCAGATGATCACCAGTTTGAATTTGAAGGCAGCAGGGTCTGTTGCTATGAGAACTTTACTGAGACAATTGCAATGCATAAGACTTGGCACTTAACCACATCCAATGCCTACTCATGACTCTTAAGCTACTCAGCATATATGAAGATACCCATTTGGTAAAATCTGTAACAAGGTGTTCTTGTTAGTGTTCAATGTAAAATAATTGCCTTTCCTATATTGTTTGTGTTGCAGCCATCTGGTGCATGTACATACCCATGATTAATCTTCATTCTGTTTATACATCTGTATCTGTACTCTACTACATATGAGTGGCAGTCTTTAAAAAAGTTGGTTACATAATTAAATTTTGCTTTGTTTGCAGGTACATATCGGCCTTGCTGGTACCCTTTTTAATTTCCGAATTACAGTAGGCTGCTTTATGACGAAAAAAGAAAAATTATGGAAAAGCTTAGTGTAGAGTAATTCATTTCCGGCAGCAGCAGGAACGGTTGAGCTGTGTCCAGCTTATCTTGGTGACTGACTTAGCTGTGTGGATTGGCTCCCTTAGTGAGGAGCCCCCCCCCCCCCCCACCCACCCACCTGGGTCTTGCCACTTGACCCCACTTGCCACTTGTGCTTGACTATGATTGGACCCCAGTCTATACAGCATCTTTTCCCTTTGGTGCTGCATGTCTATCCTCTTGGTATTCTTTTTCTGCTCCTGTGGGGAACAAGTCTGCTGTGTTTCTGGTAATGTTCCGCACTATCCACAGCTGACACAGAGACAATCTCACACTGTTTTTCGTTCCCTTTTCCGTTCATCATTCACCTTCGCCTATCCTTCTCCACTTTGGCATTTGAGGCTCCTATTGTTATTTTTCTTCCCAGTGTGCTCCTGATGCCGGCCCATCTGTGTGACACGTAACAGGTGACTTGATAATGTGTAATTCCCAGCCCCGGTTCAACATGTAGGGTTCAGAAGTACAAGCCAGGCTCAGGGAGGGGAGATTGCCTGAGCTGCTAACTTTCCAAATTGCCAGTTGGTCGTATGTTTGGGAGGCGTGACCTGTTGGGAGGTGTGACCTGAGTGAGGTATGAACAATCACCTAAGGCGAGTGTGCCCACTTGTGAAGGGGACCTCTAGTTGAAAAGAGTGTTCCCTTGGAGGCACTTGCAGTCATGGGGGTGGGGATTTCCTCACAATGAGCCAATCATCTTCACAATAAATGTCTGTTGTTTGTTGTTGTCGTCTTCACTCCAGAGACTGGTTTTGTGCAACTCTCCATGCTAATCTATCCTGTTCAATGTTTTTCATCTCCCAGTACCTACTGCAACCTACATCCTTACAAATCTGCTTAGTGTATTCATCTCTTGGTCTTCCTCTGCGATTTTTACCCTCCACACTACCCTCCAATATTAAATTGGTAAGCCCTTGATGCCTCAGAACATGTCCTGCCCAATGATGCCTTCTTCTAGTCAAGTTGTGCCACAAATTTCTCTTCTCCCCATTTCTATTCAGTACCTCATTAGTTAGGTTCTCTACACCTCTAACCTTCAGCATTCTTTGTAGCACCACACTTCAAAAGTTTCTATTCTCTTCTTGTCTACATTGTGTATTGTCCATGTTTCACTTCCATACATGGCTACGCTCCATGCAAATTCATCAGAAAGGACTTCCTGCCACTTAAATCTATACTTGATGTTAGCAAATTTCTCTTTTGCAGAAAAGCTTTCCTTGCCATTGCCACCTTACATCTTATATTCTCCCTGCTTCGACCATCATCAGTTATTTTCCTCCCCAAATAGCAAAACTCACCTACTACTTTGAGTGTCTCATTTACTAACCTAATTCCCTCAGCATCACCTGATTTAATTCGACTACGTTCCATTATCCTCATTTTGCTTTTGTAGATGTTCATCTTATATCCTCCTTTCAAAACACTGTCCATTCCGTTCAGTTGCTCTTCCAGGTCCTTTGCTGTCTCTGACAGAATTACAATGTTATCGGCAGACATCGAAGTTCTTGTTTCTTATCCATGGATTTTAATTCCTACTCCAAATTTTTTTGTTTCCTTTCCTGCTTGCTTAATATGCTGATCAAATAGCATCAGGGATAGGCTACAACTCTGTCCCACTCCCTTCCCAACCATTGCTTTCCTTTCATGCCACTTGACTCATCACTGCCATCTGGTTTCTGTACAAATTGTAAATACCTTTTTGTTCCCTGTATTTGACCCCTGCCACCTTCAAAATTTGACAGACAGTGTTAGTCAACATTGTCAAAAGTTTTCTTTAGGTCTACAAATGCTGGTTTGCCTTTCGTAAATCTATCTTCTAAGTTCAATGAACACTCTGCCAGGCACTTAACACGTGATTTGCGGAGTATCCATGTAGATGCAGGTGATGCAGATTTGGATAAGTCGTAGGTTCAGTATTGCCTCGCGTGTTCCAACGTTTGTATGGAATCCAAACTGATCTTCCCTGAGGTCAGCTTCTACCAGTTTTTCCATTCATCTGTAAGGAATTCGTGTTAATATTTTGCAGCTGTGACTTATTAAACTGATAGCTTGGCAATTTTCAAACACTTGCTTTCTTTGTGATTGGAATTGCTGTATTCTTCTTGAAATCTGAGGGTATTTCACCTGTCTATCAGGCTATCAGTAGTTCTAATGGAATGTTGTCTACTCTTCATGGTTTCACTTGCTGAAGACGGTCAGTCCTTCACAACAGTAAATCTGTTTCTAATTCAGAAAGGTGTTGATGCAATTGCAAGCCCTGTGATGTCCTGCTCTCATTTTACCGTATAGCACTTTGCTTTTGGAAACTGCTTCTGATTCTCAAGCATGACGACTGCTTGCTGCTTTGCTTCTCGATGACATCCTGTTTGTTTTGAGGTCCATAGAACTCTGAACTCTTTCTGTGTTGGTGTTTACAGTAGGCTGCGGGATGGTCTGATCAAGGCCGAAATCCAAACATACCACTCTGACCATTGCCGTCAATCTGGTGATGAAAAAGGTAGGTGCCTCCTTAGTGCGCATGCACGCGCGCACCCACATGCTCTCATGCTCTCATGCTCTCTGTCTCTGTCTCTGTCTCTGTCTCTGTCTCTGTCTCTGTCTCTGTCTCTCTCTCTCACAATTGATAGATTGGTGAATTGGTGCTTCCATCAAAGATCAAAGGAGGCTATGAAGTTATCACAGTCCAACTATATATTCTGAATCTGATGTGCTGCTACCAGTGTCATTGTTTCAATCACTCGAATGTCTTGTTGACACCTGGCCAAATGTTTAACCTGTGGTGGGGATGCACACAAGGGCAATTGTTCTCTTCCTCCCCGCTGTATAAACAGAAATTGCCACCATGCTGCTCCTCTTGAGATAGCCCCATGTATCTTGATGAGTGGGGTGTCCAGGAGATCTAGCTAAAAGAAAAAGTACCTTAGCTGGTCGCTCGAAAGTTACTGACTAGTCTCAAACCCTGCCTTCTGCTGGTCTAAATCTCGCTCCATGCAAACCTGAGACCTTAAATTCTACTCTGAGGTTGTGAAATTGGCCAGTGTTATGGTAGCATGGCTATTCCTTCTTCCATTTGGGCAACAAGCCATCCAACTCTGGCCACACGGGGTGAAGTCACCAGTTATACGACCGGATGGCCAGGAAGGACAGCAGGAATACTCCCGTGAAGAACTCGTATGTCTCTCCTGCCAACCACAGCCTGAGTCTTCATCTGCTAGCCAGAAAGGTCCGAAGAAGTCCAAGAAAGGCAAATGGTCTTCTCCTTCGCCAATTCAAAGAGCCTCTTTGGTGGTGTCACCACATTATACCTTGACCTGGCTGGTGTTTGTGTCTCCGGTGTGCACCACTAACCATTTCTCTGTATTGAACTCTGCAAGCTGTCTGCACAACAAAGCCGACACCTCTGTAGACTAAATGGAACACGATTGTCATGGCTCTGTGCTCTGTAGCAGTGAGTCTTGACAGGATGGCAATCGGCATCCTCTGAGGTGACATCCATTCATTGTTTCCTTACCATGACTCTCTGAATGGATATTCATGGCCTTCAATCCAACAAAGAGGATTTAGGTCTGCTTTTAGAATTGCAGCATCCACTTGTATTCTGCTCTCAGGAAACAAAATTGTGTCCTCATAACTGCATTGAGATTTTGCATTTCTTCCTGGTCTGATTTGACTTTCCCCAAGCTCATCTATTGGGGAGTCAAGCTGCTCATACCGGATGATGTTCATAGTAAAGCCATCTCCCTGACTCCCCGCCTTCAAGCTGTTCCAGTTCGCCTTTTCCTTCCTCATTTGACCTTCTCCCTTTGCACCACTGAAATCCCTCCATCATTCAGTGTCACCAGGGAAGACTCTCGCAGCTTGTTCGGCAACTTCCTCACCCACTTCTGCTGCTCAGTGACTAAAGCACACCATCCCTTCTAACGCCGCCCCCCTCCCCCCCCCCCCCAACTCTCAAAGTCGGGTGGTTAGAATATGCCAGAGGTATTGCGGCCTGTCGTAAGAGGCGACTAAAAGGATTCTCATATGTCTTGGCCTTTGTGATGGTCCCCTGTCTGGTTTGACCATCTTTCTAAATTTTCCTGAAGAGCGAGCCAAGTGGGGAAGGGTGCCTTACATGGTGCATCGTGTCCATCGTGCATTGAGATCTTTAACACACTTTTTCGTCATCGCATTGCAGTCCTGCCCATTCTGCATATCTTGGGTAAGACACCCTCCTGGGTGCGTTTCCACCATGCACTATGCAGCGTCACTTTCTGTGCCTATGGTGACCATGGACTTCTTTGTACCTCATATCCAGAATGGTATCTAGTCCAGTGTGTGTGTACCCTGTTGGTTGCAGCGTCCCCTGACAACACAGGGATCACTCTGCTGATGTCTGTGCCATTAACTCCCCACATATGTAATGGAGTAGATGGCCATCTCCCTAGGGCATCGGGACTCCCAGCAATGGCCATCCTGCCAGGTGATCCTTGCTGAGGCTGGGTTTCACCTGTGGGGAGGCCCCCTGT
Organism: Schistocerca piceifrons; assembly: GCF_021461385.2. Taxonomy (NCBI): domain Eukaryota; kingdom Metazoa; phylum Arthropoda; class Insecta; order Orthoptera; family Acrididae; genus Schistocerca; species Schistocerca piceifrons. Next base: position 46,167,157 of record NC_060148.1, on the reverse strand, counting down.
CCGGAGTGGGTGGCATTGGGTTGGTGGCATCAGGGCAGATGACACACCATGATGTGTAGTATGTCATCTCATGCTGGTGGTCCGCTGCCAGCAGTCTTTCAGTGGGAAAAGTCTAACTTCAATGCTAAGAAATATGAGCCCAAATCGTCCCCCTACCTGGCCACATCATGGCAGGAATGCCAGGCTAAAGATGGCAGTGAAGCTTATTCGCCCCAGTACCTCGTATGTACAAGAGTTCATGGGGAATCTGTGATGTCCATGAAACCTCAAATTTTCGTGGAGCATTTGGGTGACAAGTTCAGGAAGGTGGAGGGTTTGTCCAAAATGCGCTCTGGGTCAGTCCTTATAAAAACAGCATCCTCTGCCCAATCACAGTTATAACTCGCTTGTGACAAATTGGGGGATGTTTCTGTTTCCATCACACTCCATAAGATCTTAAATCTGGTCCAGGGTATTACATTCCACAGGGACTGGAACAGAAAAGGGAGGTAATGACAGTGGCATGCAAAGTGCCCTCCGCCACACACCGTTGGGTGGCTTGTGGAGTATAAATGTAGATGTAGACCTAGTTTTGCAGTCTGACAACGAGCTGCATGCCAGTTTAGAGTGGCGATGTGTTCATTTCATCTGCCGCATCCATCGGGGTCAGAGGAATAATCAGTTTGCCACTGGTGCTTTCATCTTGGCTTTCGAGGGTGATACATTGCCGGTGAAGGTGATGGTCTACCGCTTTGACGTCAAGCCATATATACATCCCCCGATGAGGTGCTTTAAGTGCTGGAAGTGGCCATATGTCTGCCTGCTGTACTTCCAGTGTCACATGTCGATATTGTGAATGTCCATCACATCCCAATACTCCATGTGCCCTGCCTCCCATCTGTGTCAACTGTGGAGAGCATTAATCACGTTGATCGCAAGGATTTTACAGGAAGAGAGGAAATTCGTGGAATATAAGACCCTGGACCGACTGAGGCTAAGAGGAAATTTGAGCACCTACATCCTTCAGCTATGACCTCTTACACAGCCACTATGAGAACAGTTGTCGCCTCTCGGAACCAGAAGGCTACACCTGCCCCCTTGATGGTGCAGGGCACTTCCCTCCCGGTTGGTCCCGCACCACATACTATGGGAGCAAACACCCCCTCCCCCCCCCCCCACACACACAACCATTCTGGATATCGGTACCCACTTCTGAGCTGGAGAAACATAAGTCTTCTTTGGATCCTCTTGCTAGGAAGGGGTCGCTTGGGTCACTGCCTTCCCAGGTTTCTGCTAGTGGGAAAGATGACACTCACCATTGGCTGAAGAGCCCAAAAGCAGTTGGTCATAGGGCTTCACGCTCATCCTCAGTCCCGGAGACTGAATTAGTGAAGTTCTCCCTGCCATGGAAGCCAGTGAGAGAAATCCAAAGGCACCATGCTTACTGGCTGAGCCAGAGACGTTGAATCTTTACTGTCTCAGTTCGACCTCTGCCTCTTAAATACTGGGGCCGCCACACATTTCAGTGTGGCTCATGGTAGTTACTCGGCCATTGATTTATCAATTGGCAGCCCAGGACTTCTCCCATCTATCTACTGGAGAGCACATGATGACCTGTGCGGTAGTGACCACTTCCCCATCTTCCTGCCACTGCCCTGGCGTCAGGCCCATGGACGCCTGCCCAGATGGGTTTTAAACAAGGTGGACTGGGAAACTTTCACCTCTGTCACCATTGAATCCTCCCCATACAGCAACATCGATGTGATGGTTGAGCAGGTAATTACAACAATCGTTTCTGTGGCAGAAAACACGATCCCTCGCTCTTCAGGGTGTCCCAGCGAAGGGCAGTCCCTTAGTGGTCACCGGAAGTCACTGAAGCAATTGAGAAGCTTTGGCTAGCTCTGCAGCGGCATAAGTGGCACCCTTCTCTGGTGCACCTCATAGCCTTTAAACGGCTCCATGCCTATGTTCACCTACTTATCAAACAACGGAAGCAGGAGTGTTTCGAGAGGTATGTTTTGACAATTGGGTGCAGTACATCATCTTCCCAAGTCTGGGCCAAAATCAGACTTGTTTTCAGGTACCTGACTCCAAAAGGTGTTGCCAGTGTTAATATAAATGGCATGTTATCTACCGACACAAAAGTGATTGCCAAGCGCTTTGCTGAACACTATGCTCAAGCCTTTCCATCGGAGAACTACCCAACAGGCTTTCGCACTTTCAAATGGCCTGTTGAAGGAAAAGTCCTCATTCACTACACTTCACAATGAATCCTATAACGCCCCATTTACAGAGTGCGAACTCCTCATTGCCTTGCACATCACCCTGCTACAGCTACTGGGCCGGATCGGATCCACAGTCAGATGATTGAACATATCTAATCTGACTACAAGCGTCATCTCCTCATCGTCTGCAACAGGATCTGGTGTGATGCCATCTTTCCATTGCAATGGTGGGAGAGCACAATCAATCCAGTGCTCAAACCCAGTAAAAACACACTTGATGTGGATAGCTGTCCCCCCATCAGCCTCGCCAACGTTACTTGTAAGCTGCTGGAACGTATGGTGTGTCAGCAGTTGGGTTGGGTCTTGGACTCAAGTGGCCTACTGATGCCATGTCGGCAGCTTCCACCAGGGTCGCTCTACCACTGATAATCTTGTCACTTGAGCCTACCATCTGAACAGTCTTTTCCAGCTGCCAACACCTGGTTGCCGACTTTTTTTATTTACGAAAGTTTATACCACCACCTGGCGACATCATATCCTTACCACATTATACGAGGGGGTCTCCAAGGGACGTTCTCGATTTTTATCCAGAATTTCCTGTCACTTGGCACTTTCGGTGTCAGAGTTAGTGCCTCTCATAGTTCGCTCCATATCCATGAGAATGGGCTCCCACAGGGCTATGTATTAAGTGTTTCTCTGCCTTTGGTGGCCATTAATTGTCTAGCAGCAGGTGTTGGGTCGTCCATCTCACCTTCTCTGAATGCAGACTTCTGCATTTCGTACTGCTCCGCCAGTACGGGTGTTGCTGAGTGGCGCCTACAGGGAGCAATTCAGAAGATGCAGTCATGGTCTCTAGCCCACAGTTTCCAGTTTTCGGCCGCTAAGTCGCGTGACATGCACTTCTGTCGGCATCGTACCGCTCATCCGCAACCAGAACTTTACCTTCATGACGATCCAGTAACTGTAGTGGTTTCGGACACCCGATCAACTTTTCATCCTCAATTTCATCAGCTTAAGTGAAAGTGCTGGCAGCACTTCAATGCTCTCCGCTGCCTGAGTAACACCAACTGGGGTGCTGATAGCTCTATGCTGCTGCAGCTCTACAGAGCCCTTATTCAATCCCACCCTGACTATTGGAGTCTGGTTTATGGTTTGGAGGCGCCCTCAGCATTGCGTTTACTCGACCTGGTGCTTCACTGTGGCCTACACTTAGCGATAGGAGCTTTTATGACAGGTCCAGTGACCAATGTCCTTGTGGAGGCCAGAGTACCTCTATTTGAGATTAAGTATGCACAACTGGTGGCCTGTTACTTGCACAAACTCATAGTTCTCCTGCACATTCAAATCACTGTCTCCTTTCCCCACCCGTGGTGGTTCATCTCCTGCATCGGCAACCCAGGTCAGAGCTAATGATTGTGGTTCGTGTGTGGTCCCTTCTCTCCGAACTGGAATCCTTTCCTTTACCACCTCTACTTGCAGTCCATTCATGTACGCCTCCATGGTGTACACATCGGCTGCAGCTTTGTCTGGACCTTTCAGGTGGCCATAAGGGCCCTGTTAACCCTGCAGCTTTCTGCTTTCACTTCCTCTCGATTGACATGTTCTGGGGCTTTGAAGTGGTTTACACCGATGGCTCGATGGTTGATGGTCGTGTTGGCTTTGTCTATGTTCAAGGCAGCCATATTGTGAACAGAATTCGTTACCTGATGGCAGCAATCTATTAACTGCAGAGCTGGTGGCCATTTATCGTGGACCTCAGTGTGTCTGTTCATGCCCTGGTGAGTCATTTCTTTTATGTACAGGCTCTTTGAGCAGCCTGAAAGCTGTCGACCAGTGATACCCTCGTCATCCATTGGTAGCATCCATCTATGCCCTGTAATGGTGCATTCGTTCAGTGGTGTTTATCTGGACCGCTGGTCATGCCAGAATACCAGGAAATGAACTTACTGACAGGCTGGCCAAACAGGCTACACGGAAACCACTTCTGGAGATCAGCATCCCCGCAACTAACCTGCTTTCTTTATTACGTCACAAGGTTTTTCAGCTTTGGGAGACGGAATGGCAAAATCTCAGTATGCACAACAAACTGCGAGCCATTAAGGGGACCACGAATGGGTGGAAGTCCTTGATGAGAGCCTCTCACAGGGACTTGGTGGTTCTACGCCGGCTCTGCATCGGCCATGCCTGGGCAACCCATGGCTACCTCCTGTGCTGTGAAGACCCACCTCAGTGTCGGTGCAGTACCTGGTTGACAGTGACCTAAATTCTTCTGCTTTGTCCTTCTTTGGCTGCCCTGTGATTTCATCTTCGGTTGCCAGGCTTATCATTGATTTTAGCAGATGACGCCTCATCAGCTGATTCTGTTTTACATTTCATCCATGAGGGTGGGTATTATCATTCGATCTGAGTTTTAGTGCATGTCTGTGTCCTCCACCCTAGTGCTTTTAGGGTGGATGTTTTAATGTGTCGCAGAATGGCTGCTTTTTCCTATTTATTCTCGTGGTCTGGCAGCCAGTTATTCTTGATTGGAATTCAGGAATATTTACTACTTCTTCTTTGCTGAAGGAGTTTCGAAAAACCGTGTTTAATAACTCTGCTTTAGTGGCACTGTCATCAGTGACTTCACCGTTACCACGCAGTGAATATTTGTCTTGCCACTGGTGTGCTTTATGTATGACCAGAATCTATTTGGGTTTTCTACCAGATTTCGAGACTGAATTTCATTGTGGAAATTATTAAAATCATCTTGCATTGAAGAAAGCGCCATATTTCAAACTTCAGTAAAACTTTGCCGATCTTGGGGATTTTGCGTTCTTTTAAATTTGACATGCTTTTTTCGTTGCTTCTGAAACAACGATCTGACCCGTTTTGTGTACCATGGGGGATCAGTACCCTCACTTACTAATTTGTGTGGTATATATCTCTCAATTGCTGTCGATTCTATCTCTTTGAAAACATTCCACAACTTTTCTACACTTACATGATCAGATCAGGAGGAGTGAAGACTGTCTCTGAAAAAGGGTTTAAGAGCATTATCAGCTTTTTTAAATAGATATACGTTGCGTTTCTTTTTGATGATTGTAGGTGTTACGGTATTCAGCATAGCAGCAGCTGCTTTGTGGTTGCTAATTCCTGTATCGTCACAATACTCACTATATGTCGACGATTGTTACTAAAAGGTTAAGTATGCTTTGGCAACCATTTACCGTTCGAGTGGGCTCATGAACTAATTACTCAAAATAATTTTCTGAGAAAGTATTCATTACAATTTCTGATGACGTTTTATGGCTGCCACTGGCTTTAAATGTATAATTTTTCCAGCATATTGAGGGTAGATTAAAGTAGTCACCGACTTTAATTGCATGAGTGGGGTTTTTATTTGAAATGACTCAAGTTTTGTTTCAACTGTTCAGCTACTATATCGTCTGAGTCAGGGCGGGGGTCGGTAAAAAGATCCTATTAATATTCTAGATCGATTGTCAGGTGTAAGGTCTTTCCATACTATTTCACACGAACCATCTACTTCAACTTCGCTACAAGGCAAACTACCTCTGACAGCTATAAATACACCACAAACTGTATTTAATCTACCCTTTCTGAACACTGTTAGATCGTTCGAAAAAATGTCGGCTGAACTTATTTCCAGCTTTAGCCACCTCTCTGTACCTACAAGTATTTGAGTTTCAGTGCTTTCTATTAGGTCTTGGAACTCTGGTTCTATCCGAACACAGCTACAACAATTTACAACTACAATACCAATCTTTTCTACAACTACCTTACAGTGTTTTACCTGCCTACTTTTAGACGGATGTCCCTTCTGTGGTTCCCTGAGACCCTCTAACCTAAAAATCCGCCCATTCCGTTCCACACAACTGCCAGTACCTGTCTAGCCACTTCCTGTGTGTAGTGGGCTCCTGACCTATTAAACAGAACCCGGAAAACCACCACCTGATGGCACAAGTCAAGGGATCTGCAGCCTACATGGTCACAGAATCGCCTGAGCCTCTGATTCAGACCCTCCACTCGGCTCTGCACCAAAGTACCACAGTTGGTTCTATCGATGAGCTCCACCTTAATCTCAGAAGCAAGACTGGCAGTCTTTACCATTTCCGCTAGCCGCCTGAAACCAGACAGTCTCCTCCAATCCTAAGAGACAAACGTCATTGGTACCGACATGAGCCACCACCTGCAGCTGGCTGCACCCTGTACTCTCCATGGCCTCCAGAAGCACCCTTTCCATATCTGGAATGACTCCCCCGGATTACTCACTGGCTTTCTTCCCCTCCTTGGCCGCCATGTTCCTAAGGGGCCCCACTACACACCTAACGTTGGAGCTCCCAACTACAAGCAAACCCACCCTCTGTGAATGCCCAGTCCATGTGAGCCAAGAAGCTTCCTTTGGAACAGGGTGGATGACTGCATCCAGGTCAGACACATCATCAGCCACAGATAACACCTGAAACCTGTTCATCAAACAAACTGGGGAGGCACTACGATCGGGCCCCTTGGAAAGTTTTACACTGCATGCAAGACTTCAGAATGATCTCCCACTCGACCACAGGTAAGGGGTCAATCTCAGTGCAGGCAGTACATGGGGCAGCCACAGCAGTGGACCAATTGGAGGACATGTGGGATGTGATCGATGACCCTTGCATCCCTGTGTGTGATCCCCTATAGTGACGCCCCTGGGCAGCAGCCTGAAGCTGTGTGATGGAAGCCAAAGCAGCCTGGAGCTGTGAGTGAAGGGTCGCCAACTCGGCTCACATCTGTACACAGCAATCACAGTTTCTATCCATTACTGCAGTCACTGCTGTTTGAAGTGGGTAAAATATGTAAGATACAAGTGGTTTACTTGCATTGTTAGTAGCAGGAACTAGTGGTGCTGCTGCTCTCACTGACTGTCTAACTGAACTTATGACCCACCACTTGACCATGAAATGCAAGTATTCTCACCTCCCACCTAACTGGCGTGGTACATGAAGCGGATCCTGATGCAATTTGTAATTCCTGTGTGATTGTCTAGATAGGTGTTTGCCTATTACACATTATGACCCTCCTTAACTGTCGGCAGTCTGTGTCAGTCAACAGATGAGATCGGCCTGTATGCTTTTGTGCTGTACACGTCCATTTACCTTTCCACTTCATTATCACATCAGGAACAGTGGACCTAGGGATATTTAGGAGTGTGGAAATCTCGTGTAAAGACGTATGACAAGTGACACCCTATCATCTGACGAAGTTAAAAGTCCATGAGTTCCATAGAACACACCATTCAGATCTCTCACGATGTCTGATGACTACTGAGGTCGCTGTTATGGAGTACCTGGCAGCACAATGCACCTAATATGTAAAACGTATGTTTTGGGGGTGTAGGGATACTTTTGATCACATAGTGTACGTGTGGGATAGTCCAATATTTAACCTGTACCTTAAAATATAGAGTTGGAAAATAAAATTTTGGTTGTTCACAGGCACATTTGTTGGTATTTTGTGTCAGGGTGTAAAAACAACTAGGATCATACGCACCCATGTAAAAACTGTGAAACATGGAGAAAAAGAGAACAATTACCACACATTAATCCCAATCGACTGAAGAGAAGACAGCTAAACATAGGGACATGGAGAAATGTCTACAAAATTCATTAAAGAGAAACAGAGGTCCATAACTAAAAATTAACCGGGGTTTGCCATATCGCTATGATGGCTAAAAAGTATAATGCGGTTGACAGCCCACACATCATTCACTCAGAAAAAACAGCCAAAAACTCAGACAGCAAATCCAAACAGGTACATGTACAGTTAAAAAAGGGCATTCCTTGGGAAATGGCAGACAATTAACAGTTGGGCGCAATGTGCACAAATTGGTGGGGAGTGTCACTTACCAAATGCTGATGGCTAAAAAGGCAGCGCCCAATACAGAACGAAATTAAAATGACCTGTCTGCAGCAGGGGGAAGGTCGAGAGGAGATTGTCCAACCTCCAGCCAAACAGCAACACACAGATCACCAGAGGGAATGTAAGAACTAGTTGGCTGATGTACAAGGAATGCAGCCTTGGCAGCAGCATCAGCAGCCACATTTACTGTCAGACCAACACGACTAGGAACCCAGAAACATCACAGTGGCTCCATCAAGAGTGAGCAAATGAGTTTTCCTGGACCCACTGCATTAAGGCATGGGCGGTGTACAGTGCACAGAGACTTTGAAGGTCACTGATAGAGTGAGCAGATGACAATTGAAAAGGCTGTGTCACCAGATGTACTCCAGCATTGATACAGGGTGCGGGGCTCTGCTGTAGCTACTGAGCAGTGTGCTGGAAGCCGATACTGAAAAACATCGCCAATGATGAAGGCATACAGACACCATTGTCAGTCTGAGAAACGTCAGTGTACACAAAGGTACTATCATGACCTTCCATACACATGTCGTGCAACAATGGAATAGAGCAAGGCTGGAGTAGTGTCCCAAGGAAGCAAATGAAGGCCAAGGTGAACGTGGGCCGCCACATGAATCCGAGATTGTGAAGGGTTCACACCTACAAGGAAAGTGGCAGGTAGTGTGAAGTCAAGCTGCTGGAGCAAGAGCCATAAGTGTAGGTGCATGAACAAAGCACTGTTAGTCTAATTTCGAACTGACAAGGGATCAGTCCAAACTGAGGATGGTGGCGTACCATTGAGGACGTGTAGAACATTGAGGGATCACATACAGTGGGCTGCAGGTGAGATATGGGAGGGCCAAGAAACTTTCCTACCGAGCAAGAGACCTAGGTATTTCAGTTTCCATGAAGAGAAGAGCAACAGGGTCAAGATGTAGAGACAGTGGAAGGAATCGACTGCATGCTAGAAATTCATACCAACTGTTCTGTCAGTGGAAAAGCGAAAGCCATTGTCGATGCTCCATGAGAAAAGACGATCGAGACAACGCTGAAGATGTTACTCAATGAGAAAGGTCCGTGGATAACTGCAATGGATGGAAAAAACAACAAAAAAAGAGCTGGAGGGAGACAGGGCATTATAGGATTAATGGCAATAGCAAAGAGGACGATGCTAAGGACAGAACCCTGAGGCACACCATTTTCCTGGATAAAGGTGTCAGACAAGGCAGAACCCACACATACCTTGAGAAGTCTCCTTTAAAAATTCCTCACGGAAATTGGGCATGTAACCACGGAAGCCCCACATGTAGAGACTGCAGACGATAACAGTCCTCCAGCACATGATGTAGGCTTTCTCCAAATCGAGAGAGAGAGCCACACCCTCGGGTTTGTGCAGAAAAGCATTCATGACATTGGTGGTCAAAATGACGAGATGGTTAACTGCAGAATGGCACACTCGAAATCCGTAGTGTGCAGTCATAAGCAAACTGCGAGAGACTAGCCACCATACCAGCTGGCCATGAATCGTATGTTCCATTAACTTGCAAACACAGCTCGTGAGAGATGGGGTGGTAGCTAGAAGGAAGGTGATTGTCCTTCCCAGGCTTAGGTATGGGTATGACTGGCTTCACAGCAGTGCCTGGGAAACGTGCCCTCTGCCCAGGTGAGGTTGTACATATTAAGCAGAAAGTGCTTGCCTGCAAGACAAAGGAGCTAAAACATCTGAATGTGAACAGATCTGGCCCTGAGGTGGAGGTTTGGGATGAAGTGAGAGCATGAACTAGCTCCTTCATAGTATAAGCGACATTGTAGCACACTCGATTTTGAGAAGGGTATTGCCCGAGCCTTCTCTGCTCGTTTTCGGTGGAGGAAAGGAGAGGGATGGTGGGAAAAGTTCGAAATTTCCGCAAAATGGCGGCCCAAGGCGTTACGACATCACAGTGGAGTCCACAACAGCATCATCTACTACTGTCAGGCTGGAAACTGGAGAATGGATCTTGGCCCCAGAGAGCCATCAGAGGTTGGCCCACATGACTGGGAGTGGAACTGTTAAAAGAACTTGTAAATGAAATCCAGCAAGCTTTTTTTCTGTCCTGAAAAACACGACACTGTTCATTCATTGCTGTATAATGAATGCAATTTGCCTTCGTAGGATGATGGTTGAAAATGCAGATAGTACATCTACATGCCCCAGGACATGGCATGGTAAAGAGGAAGCATGAGGAATGGAATGTTCTGCAGCAGTGAGGATAACGTTTGTGAGATATTCCGCCCGGTCATCACAACTGGTGAAATCTTCTTCGTCAAAGGCCACCAGGGAGGAGTAAAGCCTCCAGTCAGCCTTAGTAACCTGCTAGGTGGGTGTGCATGCAGGTGTGGTAGGGGTTAGTATATGGATAGCACACAGGAAATGGTCGCTCAAGTAGGTGTCAGAAGTAATGGACCGCTTGAGACCATGGGCAACCTGGGTGATGCAGAAGTATATGTCCAAATAGGACTAGGTGTGTAAGGAGTGGGAAAGGAATGTCGGTGCTCCTGTATTAAGATAGAAGTGGTTAAGTTGGTCAAGGTCAGCTAAGTGGGCACCTGTCGGACAGTTTGTGGGAGAACCCCAAAATGGATGGTTTGTTGGTTTAAAAGAGGGGGAGGGGGAAGGGACCAAACTGCGAGGTCATCAGTAAAAGAAGGAAAAGGAGGCATACAGCAAAATGACAGGAGAAAGGCAGAACCAAAATAACAAGCCGGACAACCAACACTACTATGGAGGAAACAGGAAAAGAAAACCACAGAGAGAAGCAAGAAACAGGTACAAGGGGTAAAAACAGGAGAGAAACCTAGAAGTAGATACTCTCAGAGTAACAAAGCAGTTTAAATCACTTAATAAAGGTAAGGACTCTGGTCCAGATTGTAAACCAGTCAGATTCCTCTCAGATAATCCTTATAAAATAGCTCCATATTTAGCAATTGTATACAACCACTCTCACAAAGATCCGTACCTAAAGACTGGAAAATTGCTGAAGTCACACAAACACTCGAAAAGGGAAGTAGGAGTAATCCGCTGAATTACAGGCCTATATAACTAACATCGATTTGCAGTAGGGTGTTGGAACATATTCTGTGTTCGGAAATTATGAAGTACCTCGAAGAAAACTTTATTGACACACAGTCAGCACGGTTTCAGAAAATATCGTTCTTCTGAAACACAACTAGCTCCGTATACTCATAAAATAAGTGCTACTGACAGGGGATGTCAAATAGATGCCATATTTTTAGATTTACAGAAGGCTTTCGACACCGTTCCTCACAAGCGTTTTCTAACCAAACTGTGTGCCTACGGAGTATAGACTCAGTTGTGCGACTGGATTCATGATATCCTGTCAGAATGGTCACAGTTCGTAGTAATAGATGGAAAGTCATAGAGTAAAACAGAACTAATATCCGGCGTTCCCCAAGGAAATGTTATAGGCCCTCTATTGTTCCTGATCCATGTTAATGACAGGAGACAATCTGAGTAGTAGGCTGAGATTGTTGGCAGATGATGCTGTCATTTACCGTCTTGTAAAGTCATCAGATGATCAAAACGACTTGCAAAATGATTTAGATATCTGTATGGTGCGAAAATTGGCAATAGACACTGTATAAGGAAAAGTGTGGAGTTATTCACATGAGTACTAAAAGAAACTAGCTAAATTTCGGTTACGTGATAAGTCAGACAAATCTGAAGGCTGTAAATTCAACTAAATACTCAGCGATTACAATTACAAATAACCTAAATTGGAACGATCACATAGATAATATTGTGGATAGAACAAACCAAAGACCGCGATTCATTGGCAAAACACTTAGAAGGTGCAACAGGTCTACTAAAGAGACGGCTTACACCACACTTGTCCGCCCCATTCTGGAGTACTGCTGTGCGGTGTGGGATCCGCATCAGGTGGGTGTGACGAATGACATCGAAAAAGTACAAAGAAGGGCAGCTCGTTTTGTATTATCGCGAAATAGGGGAGATAGTGCCACAGACTGGTATGTGAATTGGAGTGGCAATCATTAAAACAAAAGCGTTTTTCGTTGCGATGGGATCTTCTCATGAAATTTCAATCACCAGTTTTCTCCTCAGATTTCGAAAACATTCTGTTGGCATTCACCCACATAGGGGGAAGTGATCATGACGATAAAATAAAGCAAATCATTGCCCGCACAGAAAAATTTAAGTTGTTCGTTTTTCCCGCATGCCGTTCTGGAGTGGAACGGTAGAGAGACAGCTTGAAGGTGGTTCATTGAACCCTCTCCCAGGCACATAATTGTGAATAGCAGAGTAATCACGTAGACGTAGATAAGCTACACATCAAGCCAGTGAATGCCAAACGACGCCTTGCTTGGTGTAAGGAGCTTAAACATTGGACGATTGAACAGTGGAAAAACGTGTGGAGTGATGAATCTTGGTACCGGATACACAATGTGGCGATCTGATGGCGGGGTGTGGGTACAGCAGATGCCCAGTGAAAGTCATCTGCCAGCATGTATAGTGCCAACAGTAAGATTCGGAGGTGGTGGCGTTACATTGTGGTCATGTTTTTCATGGAGGAGGCTTGCACCCATTGTTTTGCGTGGCACTATCACAGCACAGTTCTACATTTATATTCCAAGCACTATCTTGCTTCCCACTGTTGAAGGGCAATTCAGGAATGGCGATTTCATCTTTCTACATGATCGAGCACCTGTTCATGATGCATGGCCTGTGGCAGAGTGGTTACGTGACAATGACATCCCTGTAATGGTCTGGCCTGCACAGAGTCCTGACCAGAATTCTACAGAAAACATTCGGGTTGAAACTGCCTGGCAGATCAAAACTGTGTGCTGGACCGAGACTCGAACTCAGGACCTTTGCCTTTCGCAGGCAAGTGCTCTATCAGCTGAGCTACCCAAGCAGGACTCACGCCCCGTCCTCACAGCTTTATTTCTGCCAGTACCTCGTCTCCTACCTTCCAAACTTTACAGAAGCTCTCCTGCGAACCTTGCACAACTAGCACTCCTGAACGAAAGGATATTGCGGAGACATGGCTTAGTCACAACCTGGGGGATGTTTCCAGAATGAGATTTCCACTCTGCAGCAGAGTGTGGGCTGATATGAAACTTCCTGGCAGATTAAAACTGTGTGCTGGACCGGTAGGTAGGAGACGAGGTACTGGCAGAAGTAAAGCTGTGAGGACAGGGGGTGAGTCGTGCTTGGGTGGCTCAGCTGGTAGAGCACTTGCCCGCGAAAGGCAAAGGTCCTGAGTTCGAGTCTCGGCCCGGCACACAGTTTTAATCTGCCAGGAAGTTTCATATCAGCGCACAATCCGCTGCAGAGTGGAAATCTCATTCTGGAAACATTCGAGTTGTTTTGGAACACAGACTTCAAACCAGGCGTCACCAACCGACATGGATACCTCTCCTCAGTCCAGCACTCCATGAAGAATGAGCTGCCATTCCCCAAGAAATCTCCCAGCACCTGACAACATATGCCTGCGAGAGTGGAAGCGCTTATCATGGCTAAGGGTAGGTGAACACCATATTGAATTCCAGCATTACTGATGGAGGGCGCCATGAACTGGTAAGACATTTTCAGTCAGGTCTCTGGATACTTCTGATCACATAGTGTATCTTTACTTCTGTTTTGATGTCATGTAGCTGGAGTCACTGTAAAAGTCTTCATGGCTTAGGTAGTTCCTCACAAGCATGATGTCATGTTCATATTGCAGCTCACATTTTGTCACTACATGCGAAATGTGGGACCCAGCTACTGAAACAAATGGTGAGTTCCTACATTATGAAATACTTTAAAGAAAATGATCTATTGACACATAATCAGCGGAGATTCAGAATATGTCTTTGTGAAACATGACTGGTATCATATTCACATGTGGTGATAAATGCTAGTGATAGGGTATCTCAAGTTGATACCATAATTATAGATTTTTAGAAGGCTGTTAACATCATTTGTCATAAGTGGCTTCCAGTCAAATTATGTGCCTTCAGATTGTCATACTCATGGCACTAGATTCCTGATTTTCTGCCAGTAAGGTCGCAGTTCATAGGAACTGACAGTAAGTCTTCTAATGGGATTGAAGTAGTTAGTTGGTTCCCCAAGGAAATGTTTTAGGGCATCTTTCGTTCCTAATTTATGTAAATGATATAGGAGACAATCTCAGCAGCTTTGTTTACAAATCTTTATTTTCTAGTAAACTCATCAGATGAAGACAAATCCAAAATGATTTAGAGAAGACAACTATATGGTGGAAAAATAGCAACTTCCGTAAACTATAAAGTTTGGTCCCCAACATGAGAGTAAGGAGCTTGCACAGAAAGATAGTGTTCATATTTCCCTCACATGGTTCTTGAGAGTAGAAGAGGAGAGAAATATTCTGGAAGTGGCTCTGTGAACTTTTGTCATACACTTGTGCGAATTGCAGAGCTTTGTAGACGTAGATTTAGATGTAGAAGCACTTACACTACTTGTTGCTGCACCATTGGTCAAGGAGTAGTTGTTGGCATGTCCATAATGCTGTCTCATGGTTCAAATTAACCAGTGTCCATTTGAGCTGCTCTTCATGGTGTATGTTCAGTATCTCCTGTCAGTCCTGTTTCATACAAGTGCTGAATGCTTCAGGTATGTACTAGAATGGGTTGTAAGAGTTAGTAAGCCATCTCCTTTGAGGCGCATAGTGTTTTTCCTGTAGTCTACCACTGAACTGATGTTTGCCATTGGCTTTACCTATAGCTAAGCCTGTGTGATTGTTGACTTTCAAATTCCTAAAAATTGCTACATTCAGAAATTTGTGTGAGTGGACCATTTCCAGCTGTGACTCATTGATACTGTAGTAGTGGGATCCTACATTTTTTGTGAAGTTTAAAATTTTACATTCTGAACACTTACTGCAAGTTACCCATCTTAGCACTACGAAATCCGATCTAGATGTGACTACTTGTGCAGAACATTTCTTGTATAGATTGGCAAAATATAGACAATGTTCTACTTGTAGTAAATGAGAACCCTTAAGCAACAAAGAAATTAGAAATTACTACACTCGAGGTATGAATTAAAAAACGCCTTTAGTCATTTGTCGTGTTTTATTCAGTACACGCTGCGTTTCGGATCCTGTGGTCGATCTTCAGGTGTATTTCATATTAATCCATGTTTTATTTGTTCTCTTGAATGTGATGAAGTGCATATCCCTGTGAAGAAAAGGTTTGATGTTAGGTTACGAATTTCATAAGTCAGATGCGGAAAATATGTGCGAAATAGTGGTGAAGATGGTGTACACTTGCAAATAATCCAGGAAAATCGTTTTTAACGGTTTAGTAACGGCATAAGTTGTCTCCTACATCGTTTTCAAGCACATCATTTCATTCAAGAGACACCTTCACAAACAGATGTTCGTAAACACTGCAGACTTTTTTACAAGGTGTGGTTAAAGTTGCATTTTTCATAGTGCTAAAGATTTAATAATTAAAGAATTAACACATGCAGGAATAACTTTAGAACAGATCTTTAAAATTATAGAAAAAGCTGTGGCTTGCGAAATCTCTTTGTTCATTTAATATTGATTATGGATTTTTGATTCTGTGGAGGTGTATCTCCAGTTGTTCTAACAGATCCAGGGTCATACCATTGGCTTCATTATGTAATACTACCAAATTATTTTCTAGATTGTTGATGACATACTTCGTCTCCAACGTATGTTGTGCAATGACTGATTTTTCAAAGTGGTTGAGCCTGAAAGCATTTACATGCTCTAGAAAACGGGTTTTGAAGTTTCTGCTTGTTTTCCATACATAGTAGGCAGGACAATTAGGCCATGATCCTTCATGCACTCCACTGTTGTATGTTTCAGTATTTGATTTTGTGTTATGGATGAGTAAGTTTCCTAATTTATTATTAATGAGAATGAAACTGTTACATTTCTTTCTTTTTAAAAGTCAGCTATTTTTGTGAGATGGGGTCAGGTACAGGTGACTGGCGAATATATTCTCTTCCTTAATAGTGTTGTCATTTGTTGTTGCGGTTTTGTGTATTTGTCTGTCTAAATTGTCAATTGATATTGTTGTGTAGCCATTCCTTTTGGCAATGCTCCTTATTGTATCCATCTAATTCTTGAGGGTGTTTCCTTCTAGAGCAAGGTAGTGTACTCTGTGTAGCATGGACCTAAATGCAGCTTGTTTATGTGTGGTGGATGACATGATGAGTTGTTCAGTGTAATATCTGTGTGTGTGTGTGTGTGTGTGTGTGTGTGTGTGTGTGTGTGTGTGTTTTTTCTATGTATGCTAAAGTTATGTTTTTGTTGATGGTTGGTAATTTTAAGGTCCAGGAAATTTATGCTTTTGTTGTCCTCATATTCTACTGTGAATTTTGTGTGTTTGTGGAAAGAATTGAATACTGCTAGTAGTTCTTTGAACTCATTTTTTGTTCCATCAAATAGAAGCAAGGTATCAACAACATATCTCCAGTAATATCTTATTTTACTTTTGAATCTATTGTTTTCATTAAAGAACTTACTTTCCAGGTGATTGAGAAATATGTCTGCAAGAACACTTGATAGGGTACTCCCATGGCAAGACCTTCATTCTGTTGGTGACCTTTACCATTGAATGTAAAGTAATTGTGAGACAATATTAGCTGCAACTTGTCCTTAACTTCTGATATTTCTGCAGTTAACATTTTTTATATGATGCTAAGTTTTCAAAAATTGTCTATTGTTTTTTCAGTTGGTACATTTGTAAATAGGTTAGTTACATCAAAAGAGGCAAACCTGACACCTGCAGGAATATTTATGTCTTTAAGGAATTAGAAAACTAAAATTAATGTTCTTAACTGAGTGTGATTTATCAAATGTATAGTACTGCTTCAGAATTTTGTTTAGTAATTGGGAGACTTTGAAAGCAGGTGCATTCCCAGAATTAACAGTAGGCCTCAATGGAACTTGAGATTTAGGTTGAGGAGGAGGAAAGCAGTGTTTAATGTCGTGTCAACAATGAGGTCATTAGAGAAGGAACTTAAGCTCGGATTAGGGAAGGATTTGGAAGGAAATCGACCATGCCGTTTCCAAGGAACCATCCCAGCATTATCCTGAAATGATTTAGGGAAATCACGGAAATCTAAATCAGGATGGCTGGAGATGTGTTAGAACTGTTGTCCTGAATGCGAGTCGAGTGTGCTAACCACTGCGCCACCCTGCTCTGTCCCTCAGGTTGAGCTCTGTCTTTGGGCTGTGGGATTCATTAAAATGCATGTTTTTGCTTCTTTTTCTCTGTAGAAGAAATTAGATTTTGTGTTGGAAATTTATAATTGGATCTTGCTTGAGCTCTGTTACGTTATTTTCAGAAAAGAAAGTGCTTTAGAGATGTATTCATCGTTTTTCATAATTACTACAGAATTGCTTTTGTCAACTTTCAGAACCATGCCATTGTTATTGAGTTTCATGATTATGCTGTTTAATAGCTGTCTCCCTTGATGCACTGCTTCGGGGGTTTCATAAAGGTTACTTAAGGTTTCCTGAATAATTGTATTTATGTCATGTGCTAGGACGATCTGTTCAGTGTTATTAAGATCAGCTAAATCAGCTGCTTTTTTAATGTCTGTGATGGGGTTATAAGGCTGTTAGTACTTAACCTGGGTCCCATGTTGTACTTTAGCGCTTTCCTGAGTAAATGTTGCCCTTTTTCACTAAATGTGATATGAATTTGGTTAGTGACTCTTTTGTAAAACTGTTTTGTTGGATGGTTGGTTGTCCTGCTGCTGATGCAGCACCAGATCACCATTCGAGTGTGGATTTGATCCAAAAAGATCAGCATGAATGCAGTTCTCCCTTCTATTCTTCCTAATCGCAGTAATTTTTCTAATCTTTGATGTAGAAATGTCATTATTTGTCCATTTGTAATTATTTTCAAAACCTCAGACATTATAATCTGAACAGTATCAACAGTATTTTTTATTCTATTCCTATTACGCGAACTATACCACAAATGAAATAAAGGAGCCTTACAATGAGCAATATAAAGGGTTGTAGTTAACTATAACATTTGGGTTGCATTCAAAAACTATTGATATAATCAGTCAACTGTAAATAGAATAAGAAGCGAAATATTGCAGTCATTTTCGACCTGAAACATTGGTAAATAAAATACCCTTATTCTTATTAATTGAAGCCAAAAACAGGTGTATTACTGTTAATAATATAATTTTAACTGTAAAGTTCCAATTAAGGAGATATTAAGACAATATGAAAGCTGCTAACTTTTTATATTAGCAGTTAAACTCTGTTAACATTCCTAAAATTTATATAGTTTAAATTAAACACATTTTCACTGTAAAAATAATATTCATATTTGTAAATACCTAAAAGTAAAAATACTTCCTTAACATCTTCAGTGTCACACTCTAATTATAAGCTATTTAAGTATAAGAAAAATAACATTCTTAAAATTAACATTCAAAAAATAAAAGTTAAAAGATAAATCTTAGTTACAATCATATCAACCTTGCATATAACCAATTAACTAAATAAATAATCTATATAAACCTTGACCAACAAATAACTCACCCCAGCCATATCAAATGATTTTCATGAATAATAACCCGACTTTAAAGGAACATATCTAACAAACTTAGTTCAAAGAAAAGGTTTAAATCATATAGAACCAGCAAATCTAACAAAATAAAGCATACTTACAGAAAATAAATTATGTGTACAATCAAACTTAGAAATAACCCAAATTAGCATCTAAAACAACTATAATCGTCAAAACTTTAAATAATAAGGCAAAGCAATCACATGAGGAGTAGGGAAAATCAATCAAGATAAGACTACCACCAAAAACAGCAACAAATAATAAACGAATCATACCAAATGAAATATAGTAACCCTCATCATCAGAAGAAAATCTAGTATAAAAATTATCCCCAGATATTGAATAATAAACGAAAGAATAAGCAGCTGTTAAACCAGTAGAAAAATAAAATTAAACAATTAATTCAACTTAAGCAAACCATTTCAAGAATCAAGTCCTTTGAATAAAATCCTGCCAAAAGAGGTATACCACTCAGATACAAACTAGAAACATTAAAACAAACAGAAGTTGAAGGCATAAAATTAACAATTGAGCCCATAAAACGAATATTTTGAAAATCCTTAAAATTATGAATCATTGAACCTGCACACATAAATAGTAATGCCTTAAACAAAGCATGACCCAATAAATGAAAGAAATCTAACTTTGGATAACCTATAGCCAAAATTCTTATTATTAAACCAAGTTGTCTTAAAGTAGAAAGCGCAATAATCTTCCTTAAATCAAATTCAAAATTAGCACCCAATCCAGCTGTAAATATAGTTATACAACAAATTAAAAGTAAAAACTGACAACAATTATAAGTATCTAATATTGGTCTAAAACGAATCGATAAATAAACTCCAGTAGTAACGAGTAGAAAAATGAACTAAAGTAGTAACAGGAGTAGGAGCAAACATAGCAGCAGGAAGTCAAAAAGAAAAAGGAATC
This sequence comes from Schistocerca piceifrons, assembly GCF_021461385.2. Taxonomy (NCBI): domain Eukaryota; kingdom Metazoa; phylum Arthropoda; class Insecta; order Orthoptera; family Acrididae; genus Schistocerca; species Schistocerca piceifrons. The sequence goes on along the minus strand of NC_060148.1, from coordinate 46,147,538 downwards.
TGAGCTCATTTAGTTATAGCTGCCAAAACAATTAATATAATAACTTTTATTTCAAAACAATTAGAAATAAAATCATAATTTCAACCATCAACATTTAATATTCAAGCAATAGAATTAAAATAGCAACATCACCAATACTACTAGAGAGAGCAGTTAATATACCAGCACTATAAGATTTTACATTTTGATAATAATTAACTACACAATAAAAAACTAAACCTAAACCATCCCATCCTTAAAAATTCTAATCAAAGTAGGACTCTTAATTAAAAACAGTATAGAAAGAATAAATATTAAAGCAATAATAATAAAACGATTTATATTTGCTTTTCATGATATATAATCCTCCCTATAATAAATCACGAAAGAGGAAATACACATAATAAGACATTAAAATAATAGATATTCAATACAAAATTAGAGTTATAACAACTGTAGAACCATTCAAATTAAAAAGTGCTCATTCAACAAAAACTCTATAATCAATTATTAAATAATAAATACCTAAAATAAAAATTACAGTTCCAGAAAAGAACAAAGAAAAAACTCAAAGAACAAATAGATCATAAATTCACGGCCTAAGATGAAAAACTTCGTATCATTGATTCCACTAAACAATATTTTAAATTGAAATACTTGAGCAATGTATACAGAGATATACTCACCTTTTAAAGAAAGAATATTTAAAGTCAATCAATACAGAAGTAAAAGATGATATTCACGAAAATAACCAAGAGAACAAGTATAAACCCCAGAATAATAATTTCCATACTGAGCATAAGAATATATATACAAAGTATAAACAGCTCCAAAAAAGATAAAAAGATGAAAGCAAAATATCTAAAAGAAGATAGAGACACAATTCTATTTAATAATCTAAGTTCACCTACCAAATTCAGCGATGGAGGATCAGCCATATTTGATGATCTTAAAAGGAATCACCATTAAGACATTCTAGGTATTAAATTAATTAAACTCTTGTTAATTAATAATCTTTGTGTACCTAAATGTTCATAAATAATATTAAACAAAATAATCTAGTAGAATATAAACCATGACCAACCATTAAAGAAAGTGAGCCCATACAACCACATCAATTTATAGTTAGCAATCCACCAATAACCATTCTTACGAGCAACAGAAGAATATTCAGTTAAAGACCCCAAATCAACCTGATGAAAACAAATCTAATAACTCCACCACATAAACCTAAAGATAATCAAAAATAATTAAACCTTAAACCCAAATAAGAAATAACTTTAATGAACCAAAAATGTAGGCATCTTAACTAAAAAAGTCAAAATTAGAAATACATAAAAAAATGATAAGAACCAAAATCAACCAATAAAGGGAAATACAAAGTGTTAGAAAAATCATAAATATTAAATAAAACCAACAACAAAGGTAATCTAGCAACCAAAGTATAAAAAATTAAACACCAGGCTGCAAAAGCTCAGGCTGATAACCTCAACCTAAAATCAAAAGCAAAGTAGGAACTAATATAGCCTAAAAAATATATAAAAACAAAGAAGATGCAACCTAGCAAATGAACAATAAAGCATAATTATTCAAATTAAAACCATGAAAGCAAAAAATTAGAATGATAATAACTCAAATAAACTGAATCTCTAGCAGTAATTATTAAAGAACGAATTCAAAAATTCAACAAAATTAAACTAAAAGAAAAATAATCAATACAAAAATAATATCTAATTATATTTAAATCAGCATATGAATACACACAAATTTTAAAAACAAAACTTGACAGAAACATTAAAGAATTACTTAATAAACAAAGTGGGATCAAAAATAGTTACAAATAAATACTTTAACATGAAGATAACCCAAAAGAACCAAAAACATCATTACCATGAGACCGAATCATTTAAACCAAAATAGAAAGACCCAAAGCACCTTCACAAACAGAAAAAACTAAAACAATAACAGGAAAGAAATAATCGTAAATTAACATAAAGAAAGAAAGAACAATATACTCCAATCTCAAAAGAACCATTAATAAATGCTTACATTTAGAAGAAAAAACATAAACACCAGCAAAATATACCAACAAAGATGTAAAAACAGAGAATATAAACATTAGTTTAAGTAGTTTGAAAAAAAAAAAAAACACACCGGTATTGTAAACCGGATATAAGTCTAGCCCCCACTTTTAAAACTTCAGAGGTGGAAAGCTTCCATCGTCGGTCCCCAAAACCGATATTTTAAATAAACCAACCCCTGAAATGATTAAAATAATAATTTTAACACTATCAAACATAATAAATATTAATTTTATTAAATTAAGACATCCGATATCAATAATACCTTTCATTATCATTCAAACTTAGTTGGATTAGTAACAGGAACAATAATGGAAAGCTATTGACTATCATATATTTTATTCTTAACATTTCTCGGTGGTATATTAGCTCTATTTATTTATATTACAAAAATTGCATCAAACGAAATACTTCAACCTAAATCAATTACTGTAATTATCACCCTAACAGTATGAGTATTTATTATGTCAATATTAATTATCCTAGACATAACAATATTTATAGTCTTCTTCAAAAATACTGAAACTTTAAATACTGATAATTGAAGCAATTATCAAGAAATAACAATATCCTTAGAAAAATTATATAACAGACCAACATTCATTTTTGGTGCCTGTGTGTGATATGTCTGCATTTTATTTACAATTCTTTCTACATACTACTTAGCAGCGTTTAGTTCTAATGGTGTAGAGTATTAAGTAATTGTAAATCCGTGTTACAAAAGCACTTAACAATATCTTCTTTCTTCTTATACTACGATTTTATTTCTGACTACTTCCACGTTGTCTCACATTTCATTTTGGCACACTGGGCTGCAACATACTTGTCTTTGATCTTCACTTTGACATAATTAGGACGAAATCCACATGGTAGACATTCTTTCGTGAACTTAATACTAGCACTTGCTTTCGTGAACTTTATTTTGTAATTAGTGTAAGAGTATACTGCTTTCAGTGCCTTGCTGGTCAAATTCACTTTAATCTTATTCATATTTTGCAGCTTCAAACGTGACTGTAGTCAACACACTTGAGGTATGAATTAAAAAACGCCTTCTGTCACAATGTTTGAGGTTTTTCAGTACATTATGCATATCTGACCGTGTGGGGCCATCTTCAGGTGTAATTAGTCTTAATACCTGCTTTATTTGTCCTCTTGCATGAGATCAAATGCACATTCCTGTCATGGAAATGTTTGATGTTAAGATCCAAATTTTCGTAAGCAAAACGCAGAAAAATGTGCGAAATAGTGGAAAAGTAGAATAGTGTAAACTTATCCAAGTAATCCAAGAAAAGCGTTTTTAACACTTTAGTAATAGCGTAAGTTTCCTGCTCCATCGTTTCGAAGCATACCATTTCATTTGAGGCACCTCTCCGAACACATGTTTGGGAACACTACACAGATGTTTTGTACATGGAGTGGTCAAAAGTGCGTTTTTCGTAGTGCTGAAGATATAATTATTAAACAATTGATATACGCAGGATATAACTTCGTAACATATCTTCAAAATTATAAAAGTAACTGTGGCTTGCGAAATCAGTTGGTTCATTTAACATCAACTCTGGTATTTGATTTTCTGGAGGTGTATCCTCAGTTGTTCAGATTTCGGGTCTTACCGTTGGCTACATGATGCAGTACTACCACATTGTTTTCTGGATTGTTGATGACATGCTTCGTTTCCAACATATGTTGTGGAATGACTGATTTTTTAGAGTGATTGAGCATGAAAGCATTTACATGTTCCTGAGAACTGGTTTTGAAGTTTCTGCTTGTTTCCTAATTTATTATTAGTTGAGAATTAAACTGTTACATTTTCTTTTTCACTTTTCGCACGTATTTTCTGACTTTGCAAATTCATATACTAATATCAAACCTTTTCATGACAAGAATATGCACTTCATCCCTTTCAAGAGAACAAATAAAGCATGTATTAAGACGAATTACACCTGAAGATGGACGAACACGGTCAGATATGCATAATGTACTGAATGAAACACGAAAAATTGTGACAGATGGCGTTTTTTAATTCGTACCTTGTGCATGTGTAGTACAGTCACGTTTGAAGCTCCAAAATATGGATAAAATTAAATTGAATTTGCCCAGCCGGCACTGAAAGCAGCATACTCGTACAGAAATTACAAGCTAGTGTTAAATTCACCAATGAATGTCTAGTGTGTGTTTCTCGTCCCGATTACGTGAAACTGAAGATCAAAAACAAGTCTGCTGGAACCCAGATTGCCAAAAGGATATGTGAGATAATATGGATGAAGTGAGAAGTAAAATCTCAGTCTATGAAGAAAGAATATATTGTTAAGTGCTGTTATAACATGTATTTACAATTAGCTAATACACTATACCATTAGACCTAAAAGCCGCCGAGGAGCATGTAGAAAGTGTTGTAAACAAAATGCAAACTGAAATCACACACAGGCACCAAAAGAAATTAGAAGCCATGCAACTTAAACTGCATCAGCAGCAGGACAACCAACCTTCCAACAAAACACAGGTTTATGAAAGTCGTTAACCAAACTGATATCACATTGGGTGAACAAGAACATCTACTAAAGAAAGCTCTAAGGCACAATGTATAACCCAGATTAAGTAAGAATACCCTAAAAAACCTCAGCATACAAACCAAAAAAAGGAGCTGATTTAGCTGACCTAAACAACAATGAACAAACTGTCCTAGCACACAACAAAAATAAAGTTTCCAGAATGAGATTTTCACTCTGCAGCGGAGTGTGAGCTGATATGAAACTTCCTGGCCGATTAAAACTGTGTGCCCGACGGAGACTCGAACGCGGGACCTTTGCCTTTCACAGGCAAGTGCTCTACCATCTGAGCTACCGAAGCACGACTCACGCCCGGTACTCACAGCTTTACTTCTGCCAGTATCTCGTCTCCTCGTGCTTCGGTAGCTCAGATGGTAGAGCACTTACCCACGAAAGGCAAAGGTCCCGAGTTCGAGTCCCCGTCGGGCACACAGTTTTAATCTGCCAGGAAGTTTCAAAAATAAAGTTACTCTGAAAAGCATAAGTAACCATAATGAAATCCCAAAGCAGTTTATCAAGAGAGAAAGCTATTAAACAGCATAAACATCAAACTCAATAACGACGCCACGTTTCTAAAAGCTGGCAGAAGCAATTCTGTAGTAATTATGAACAAAGATGAATACATCACTAAAACATAAAGTTTCTTTTTTGAAAATAAAATAAGAGCTCAAGCAAGATCCAACTATAAAATTCCTAAACAAAAGCAGAAAAATGGTTAATAAATGCAATTTCTCCTTCACAGAAAAAGAAGCAAAAACTTGGACTTCAATGAATCCCACAGACCAAAGACTGAGCTCAACCCAAGACCCATTAATACCAAGTTACATTGAGGTCTACTGTTAATTCTGGGAATACACCTGTCAAAGTCTCCCAATTACTAAACAAAATTCTGAAGCAGTACTATACATTTGATAAATCACACTCAGTTAAGAACATTAATTTTAGTTCCTTATTCCTTAAAGATATAAATATTCCTGCAGGTGTCAGGTTTGCCTCTTTTGATGTAACTAACACATTTACAAATGTACCAACTGTAGAAACAATAGACATAATTTTTGAAAACTTAATCACATAAAAAAATTGTCCACTGCAGAAATATCAGAAGTCAAGGACATGTTGCAGCTAATATTGTCTCACAATTACTTTACGTTCAATGGCAAAGTTCACCAACAGAATGAAGGTCTTCCCATGGGCCTATGAATTGTTCTTGCAGACATATTTCTCAATCATCTGGAAAGTAAGTTCTTCAATGAAAACAATAGATTCAAAGGTAAAATAAGATATTACTGGAGATATGTTGTTGATACCTTGCTTCTATTTGATGGAACAAAAAATGAGTTCAAAGAACTACTAGCAGTATTCAATTCTTTCCACAAACACATATAATTCACAGTAGAACATGAGGACAACAAAAGCATAAATTTCCTGGGTCTTAAAATCACCAACCATCAACAGAAACAAACCTTAAGCATACACAGAAAACACACACACACACAGATATTACACTGGACAACTCATCATGTCATTCACCACACATAAACAAGCCGCATTTAGGTCCATGCTACACAGAGTACACTACCTTGCTCTAGAAGGAAACACCCTCAAGAATTAGATGGATACAATAAAGAGCATTACCATAAGCAATGGCTACACAACCAAATCAATTGACAATTGAGACAGACAAATACACAAAAGCAAGACAACAAATGACAGCACTATTAAAGAAGAGAATATATTCGCCAGTCTCCCGTACCTGGTCCCCCACCTCACAAAAATAGCTAACCTTTTTAAAAAAACGACAATGTAACAGTTTAATTCTCAACTAATAATAAATTAGGAAACTTACCCATCCATAACATAAAATGAAAAATGCATACAAACAACAAAAACAGTTGGGTGTACAAAGTATCACGCCCCAGTAGCCCTGCCCACTACGTAAGGAAAACAAGCAGGAACTTAAAAACCCATTTTCAAGGACATGCATCTGTTGTTGTGGTCTTCAGTCCTGAGACTGGTTTGATGCAGCTCTCCATGCCACTCTATCCTGTGCAAGCTTTTTCATCTCCCAGTACCTACTGCAACCTACATCCTTCTGAATCTGCTTAGTGTATTCATCTCTTGGTCTCCCCCTACGATTTTTACCCTCCACGCTGCCCTCCAATACTAAATTGGTGATCCCTTGATGCCTCAGAACATGTCCTACCAACCGATCCTTTCTTCTGGTCAAGTTGTGTCACAAACTTCTCTTCTCCCCAATCCTATTCAATACTTCCTCATTAGTTATGTGATCTACCCATCTAATCTTCTGCATTCTTCTGTAGCACCACATTTCGAAAGCTTCTATTCTCTTCTTGTCCAAACTATTTATCGTCCAGGTTTCACTTCCATACATGGCTACACTCCATACGAATACTTTCAGAAATGACTTCCTGACACTTAAATCTATACTCGATGTTAACAAATTTCTCTTCTCAGAAACGCTTTCCTTGCCATTGCCAGCCTACATTTTATATCCTCTCTACTTCGACCATCATCAGTTATTTTGCTCCCCAAATAGCAAAACTCCTTTACTACTTTAAGTGCCTCATTTCCTAATCTAATTCCCTCAGCATCACCCGACTTAATTAGACTACATTCCATTATCCTTGTTTTGCTTTTGTTGATGTTCATCTTATATCCTCCTTTCAAGACACTGTCCATTCCATTCAACTGCTCTTCCAAGTCCTTTGCTGTCTCTGACAGAATTACAATGTCATCGGCGAACCTCAAAGTTTTTATTTCTTCTCCATGAATTTTAATACCTACTCCGGATTTTTCTTTTGTTTCCTTTACTGCTTGCTCAATATAAAGATTGAACAACATCGGGGAGAGGCTACAACCCTGTCTTACTCCCTTCCCAACCACTGCTTCCCTTTCATGTCCCTCGACTCTTATAACTGCCATCTGGTTTCTGTACAAATTGTAAATAGCCTTTCGCTCCCTGTATTTTACCCCTGCCACCTTTAGAATTTGAAAGAGAGTATTCCAGTCAACATTGTCAAAAGCTTTCTCTAAGTCTACAAATGCTAGAAACGTAGGTTTGCCTTTCCTTAATCTTTCTTCTAAGATAAGTCGTAAGGTCAGTATTGCCTCACGTGTTCCAACATTTCTACGGAATCCAAACTGATCTTCCCCGAGGTCAGCTTCTACCAGTTTTTCCATTCATCTGTAAAGAATTCGTGTTAGTATTTTGCAGCTGTGTCTTATTAAGCTGATAGTTCGGTAATTTTCACACCTGTCAACACCTGCTTTCTTTGGGATTGGAATTATTATATTCTTCTTGAAGTCTGAGGGTATTTCGCCTGTTTCATACATCTTGCTCACCAGATGGTAGAGTTTTGTCAGGACTGGCTCTCCCACGGCCGTCAGTAGTTCCAATGGAATATTGTCTACTCCGGGGGCCTTGTTTCGACTCAGGTCTTTCAGTGCTCTGTCAAACTCTTCACGCAGTATCGTATCTCCCATTTCATCTTCATCTACATCCTCTTCCATTTCCATAATATTGTCCTCAAGTACATCGCCCTTGTATAGACCCTCTATATACTCCTTCCACCTTTCTGCCTTCCCTTCTTTGCTTAGAACTGGGTTTCCATCTGAGCTCTTGATATTCATACAAGTCGTTCTCTTATCTCCAAAGGTCTCTTTAATTTTCCTGTAGGCGGTATCTATCTTACGCCTAGTGAGATAGGCCTCTACATCCTTACATTTGTCCTCTAGCCATTCCTGCTTAGCCATTTTGCACTTCCTGTCGCTCTGATTTTTGAGATGTTTGTATTCCTTTTTGCCTCTTTCACTTACTGCATTTTTATATTTTCTCCTTTCATCAATTAAATTCAATATTTCTTCTGTTACCCAAGGATTTCTACTAGCCCTCGTCTTTTTACCTACTTGATCCTCTGCTGCCTTCACTACTTCATCCCTCAAAGCTACCCATTCTTCTTCTACTGTATTTATTTCCCCCATTCCTGTCAATTGCTCCCTTATGCTCTCCCTGAATCTCTGTACAACCTCTGGTTCTTCTAGTTTATCCAGGTCCCATCTCCTTAAATTCCCACCTTTTTGCAGTTTCTTCAGTTTTAATCTACAGGTCATAACCAATAGATTGTGGTCAGAGTCCACATCTGCCCCTGGAAATGTCTTACAGTTTAAAACCTGGTTCCTAAATCTCTGTCTTACCATTATATAATCTATCTGATACCTTTTAGTATCTCCAGGGTTCTTCCATGTATACAACCTTCTTTCATGATTCTTAAACCACGTGTTAGTTATGATTATGTTGTGCTCTGTGCAAAATTCTACCAGGCGGCTTCCTCTTTCATTTCTGTCCCCCAATCCATATTCACCTACTATGTTTCCTTCTCTCCCTTTTGCTACACTCGAATTCCAGTCACTCATGACTATTAAATTTTCGTCTCCCTTCACAATCTGAATAATTTCTTTTATTTCATCATACATTTCTTCAATTTCTTCATCATCTGCAGAGATAGTTGGCATATAAATTTGTACTACTGTAGTAGGTGTGGGCTTCGTATCTATCTTGGCCACAATAATGCGTTCACTATGCTGTTTGTAGTAGCTTACCCGCATTCCTATTTTCCTATTCATTATTAAACCTACTCCTGCATTACCCCTATTTGATTTTGTGTTTATAACCTTGTAGTCACCTGACCAGAAGTCTTGTTCCTCCTGCCACCTAACTTCACTAATTCCCACTATATCTAACTTCAACCTATCCATTTCCCTTTTTAAATTTTCTAACCTACCTGCCCGATTAAGGGATCTGACATTCCACGCTCCGATCCGTAGAACGCCAGTTTTCTTTCTCCTGATAACGACATCCTCTTGAGTAGTCCCCACCCGGAGATCCGAATGGGGGACTATTTTACCTCCGGAATATTTTACCCAAGAGGACGCCATCACCATTTGTCCATACAGTAAAGCTGCATGTCCTCGGGAAAAATTATGGCTGTAGTTTCCCCTTGCTTTCAGCCGTTCTCAGTACCAGCACAGCTAGGCCGTTTTGGTTATTGTTACAAGGCCAGATCAGTCAATCATCCAGACTGTTGCCCTTGCAACTGCTGAAAAGGCTGCTGCCCCTCTTCAGGAACCACACATTTGTCTGGCCTCTCAACAGATACTCCTCCGTTGTGGTTGCACCTACGGTACGGCTATCTGTATCGCTGAGGCACGCAAGCCTCCCAACCAACGGCAAGGTCCATGGTTCATGGGGGGGAACATGCATTTACATGCTTTAAAGTTCAACCACTTTGAACAAATCACTCATTGCACAACATACGTTGGAGACGAACTATGTCATAAACAATCTAGAAAAGAATCTAGACGACAATTTGGTATTATTACATAATGAAGCCAATGGTAAGACCCTAAATCTGTTAGAACAATTGGAGATACTCCTCCACTGAATCAAAAAGCCAGAGTCGGTGTTAAATGAACAAACAAATTTCGCACGCTACAGTTACCTTTGTAATTTTAAATACCTGTTCTCAAGTTATTTCCTGCGTATGTCAGTTTTTTCCTGCATATGTCAATTGCTTAATATTTGTACCTTTAGCACTATGAAAAATGTACCTCAGACCACACCATGTACAAAAACATCTGCAAAGTGTTTACAGACGTTGTTCGCAGAGGTGCCTCTTGAATAAAATATGCATGAAAACGATGGAGCAGAAAACTTGAGGTGTTACTAAAGCGTTAAAAACGCTTTCTTACATTATTTGGTAAGTTTAACTATCCATCTTTTCTACTATTTCGCACATTTTTCTGCGTGTGGCTTTCGAAATTCTTAACCGAACATCACACCTTTCTATGATAGGAATATGCATTTAATCTCATTCAAGAAGACGAATAAAGTATGTATTAAGACGAAATACTCCTGGAGATGGACCCACAGGGACCGAAATGCATCGTGTACGGAATAAAACATGACAAAATGTGACTAAAGGCGTTTTTTAATTCATAACTCGAGTGTATTGAGTACGCATTTGAAGCTGCAAAATATCGATAAAATCAAATTCCTAGCTTTTTGGTTGAACAATTAAATTGTGCCACACTGAGTTTTCTCTGGTGTGGTTCTTTCTTTCTTAACACAGCATAATATAAACATGAGAACTAAACGAGAACAGCTTTGTGTTGCTCTAGGATAAGAAAATGTTTGATACCCACAGCAAGCGTAGATTTAATATTAGAACAAAATTAAATTGTAAGTACTACCATTTTTCCTTCCATGTGGGCTAGAGTATGAGCTTGCTCCTAGAGTGACAGACAGAAAAATGAGTAAATTAAATCTTAAACAGCTTGAATGCTTATGCTTAGTTAAAGATTTAAAGCAATCAACCACACGATAATGAAGGCACACTATTCTGGATCAATAATTAGAGGAAGGTTTCATATTCAGCAGTTGAGTACTGGGTGAAAACGTCCTGTCTATGCAAGATTAATGTAAAATATTTATTATGTAACAAAAGAAACCTTTAATATGCTTATAAATTAGACCATTCATAAAAAAGCTAAATCTATGCTAAAAGAACTTTTATCCACATGTTAAGCAGAGGAAGAACCGTAAATGGATGTGCATTTAAAATGTAATCATAAAAATTCAGTATTGAAAATTTGTTCATTTGTCTTTACAAAAAACCCACATGATTCCTGGAAGTCCTGCGGTCACTGGCAACTGGCATGGCAAGTCATGTGGAAATGCATGCAGGTGGACTGGTTACACTTCATAATTGCCACCATGTGTCCGGAAAGAGTTACCTCCATTGGTATAATGTATGGTAATCGCCACGTGGATCCCCCAGGGGGTTCACAACTCTTTCGTGGATATGTGCGTGGCGAGCACGGGACCCCGAGCTAATGTGGCCCTCTTTCCTTTCTGGACTGCATACCTTCCTTTTCCACATCCCTCCCCATCCCCCATGTCCCTCACCTCGCTTCTGCCTCTGACTCTTCCCTTCCCCTTCTCCCCCTCTGGGAGTATGGATTGTGCCTATGTCTGGAGACGGACGCTCGTAACTGTAAGACAGTCTCTCTTCTTCACTTTCTATGCTGGAAAGTCTGTCCTTCCTTTGTCCTTCTCTTCCCCTTGCCTCTTCTCTTTACCCTCATATCCGCTGTGGCGTTTGAGACCTCCCTTTCCTTTCCTTTCCTTTCCTTTCCGTTGTTCCTCCCTTCTCTTTTTTCCTCCCCGTGCATGTCTGAAGGCCGACCCATGCATTCCCACGTGTAGCCGGTGACGGGGTAACGCGTAACTCCCTGCCCCAGGTAGACAGGTAGGACACGTACGTACCACCTGGTAACGGCCAGGCCCTGGGATGGGTGATTACCCGAGCTGGTACCTTCCGAACGTGCCGATTGGTCCCTCGGTCCGTTTCTCGGGAGTTGTGACCTGAGGTGTGGACCATCACCTAAGGCGGGAAAGCCCTCAGAGAGGGCCCCCACAAGGAAGGAGCGCGTCATCAGAGACGCTGGTAATCATGGGGGATACTTCCGCAATGGTTTCCTCTACGACTACAGTTTCTGCTCACAAGCGAAAGTTAAATGAATCTCGGTCACAGACAATTCTTCCATCAGTGCCACAGTTCCTTGTTTCTCGGTTGGACGGAGGTCACGACTTCTCCACAGTAAACCTTTTCATCATTCAGAAAGGTGTCGACGCAGTTGCAAGTCTTGAAAGTCTTTTTCCTGAAAACGAAATAGCACCTTGTAGTTAGAAGCAGTCAGTGCCCTCCTGGCACAAAAATTGCTGTGAACTTCCCTGTCCAGGTAGAAGCGCACTGCACACTAAATTCAGCTCCCTCCACGGATTGTCTGACGAGGAAATTCAAAACTACCTGTGTGACGAGGGTGTAACGGCTGTTCGAGACTTGAAAAGGGTTGACGAGGACTTGGTTCCAACCCTTAATATCTTCTTGACATTTGACAGAGTTCAACTCCCATCGAACATAAAAGCGGTCTATGAGATAATTTCAGTTTGCCCTTACATCCCCCAACCCTATGTGTTGCTATCGGTGTCAGCGGTTCAATCATACCAGCCAGTCGTGTTCCAATCTGGTCAAATGCATTACATGTGGCAAGCATGCCCATAAGGATGCTTGTCCACCTCCATCCCCTCGTTGCATCAACTGTTTGGGTGACCACGCTGCTGCCTCTAGATTGCCCCATTTTCAAAGGTGAACGGTTTATTCAGGAAATCAGAGTGAAGGAAAAGGTGTCAACATTTGTTGCTCGTAAGTTATTCGCCAGTAAAAAGCCCACTGTGCCTCTCCCAGGTAAATATAGCACTGTCCTTGCATCTCCTCGGCCCACTAAGGTGGCCTGAGCTCCCAGTTGGTGCGCATATACAGCGCAGAAAGACATGTATATAGCTTCTTTTCTGTGTTTACGTCGTAGATTCTTACTTACATTTCGTGTGAGTTTCGTATAAGAGGTGCAATTTCGAGTTTTAGTTACTGTAATCGTAAATTCAGGCAGATTGTAGCGCAGTCGTTGGGCATTTGTTTTGTAATGGAGCCCCTTAGGGATATGGCGGCTAAGGATGGGAAGAAATCCAGTGTGCACTCCACGTGCATTCCGGGTGGAGTCATTCCTGGTGTGGAAAGGGTCCTTCCGGATGCCATGAAGAGCACAGGGTGCAGGCAACTGCAGATGTCGGCACTAATGACGTGTGTCGCTATGGATCTGGGGAAACACTCTGGATTCGAGCGGCTATCTGATTTGATGAAGGCTGCCAGTCTTGCTTAAGAGATGAAGGCAGAGCTCACCACTGCAGCATCGTTGACAGAACCGACTGTGGACCTTTGGTGCAGAGCCCGGTGGTCTGAATCAGAGGCTCAGACGGTTTTGCGACCGTGTTGGCTGCAGATTCCTTGACTTGCGCCATATGGTGGTGGGGTTTCGGGCTCCGCTGAATAGGTCAGGAGTTCACTACACTCAGCTGGCGGCTGCACGGGTAGCGGAGGCTGTGTGGCGTGGACTGGGCGGTTTTTTAGGTTAGAAGGCCTCGGGAAAATACGGGGTGGGTTGCAATCTCAAAGGGTGCATGGCAAATACAGGACGTGCTTGGATCAAGGAACAGTCGGAATTGTAGTTGTAAATTGTTGTAGTTGTGCTGGGAAAGTCCCTGAGCTTCAAGCGCTAATAGAATGCACAGAAGCTGAAATCGTTATAGGTACAGAAAGCTGAGTAAAGCCTGAAATAAGTTCTGCAGAAATTTTTACGGTCTCACACGGTGTTCAGGAAAGATAGATTAGGCAGAATTGGTGGTGGAGTGTTTGTGTCTGTCAGTAGTGGTTTATCTTGTAGTGAAGTCGAAGTAAATACTCCGTGCGAATTGGTAGGGCTGGAGGTTATACTTAACAGTCGAACTAAGTTAATAATTGGCTCCTTCTACCGACCCCCAGACTCTGATGATATAGTTGCTGAACAGTTCAGAGAAAATTTGAGTCTCGTAACAAATAAATACCCCACTCATACGGTTATAGTTGCTGGGGACTTCAACCTTCCCTCGATATGTTGGCAGAAATACTTGTTCAAAAGCGGTGGTAGGCAGAAAACATCTTCCGAGATTGTCCTAAATGCTTTCTCCGAAAATTATTTCGAGCAGTTAGTCCACGAACCCACGCGAATTGTAAATGGTCGCGAAAACACACTTGACCTCTTAGCCACAAACAATCCAGAGCTAATACAGAGCATCATCACTGATACAGGTATTAGTGATCACAAGGTCGTTGTAGCTAGGCTCAATACCGTTTCTTCCAAATCCACCAGAAAAAAACGCAAAATAATTTTATTTAAAAAAGCGGATAAAGTGTCACTAGAAGCCTTCCTAAGAGACAATCCCCATTCCTTCCGAACTGACTATGCAAATGTAGACGAGATGTGGCTCAAATTCAAAGATATAGTAGCAACAGCAATTGAGAGATTGATACCTCATAAATTGGTAAGAGATGGAACTGATTCCCCATGGTACACAAAACAGGTCAGAACGCTGTTACAGAGGCAACGGAAAAAGCAATGGAAGTTCAAAAGAACGCGAAATCCCGAAGATTGGCTAAAATTTTTAGACGAGCGAAATTTGGCCTGGACTTCAATGCGAGATGCCTTTAATAGGTTCCACAGCGAAACATTGTCTCGAAATTTGGTAGAAAATCCGAGGAAATTCTGGTCGTATGTAAACTACACAAGCGGCAAGACGCAGTCAATACCTTCGCTGCGTAGTGCCAATGGTACTGTTACCGACGACTGTGCCGCTAAAGCGGAGTTACTAAACGCAGTTTTCCGAAATTCCTTCACCAGGGAAGACGAATGGAATATTCCAGAATTTAAAACACGAACAGCTGCTAGCATGAGTTTCTTAGAAGTAGATACCGTAGTGGTTGTGAATCAACTCAAATCGCTTGATACGGGCAAGTCTTCAGGTCCAGATTGTATACCGATTAGGTGGTTCCTTTCAGATTACGCTGATACAATAGCTCCCTACTTAGCAATCATATACATCCGATCACTCACCGATAGATCTGTACCTACAGATTGGAAAATTGCGCAGGTCGCACCAGTGTTTAAGAAGGATATTAGGAGTAATCCATCGAACTACAGACCTATATCATTGACGTCGGTTTGCAGTAAGGTTTTGGAGCATATACTGTATTCAAACATTATGAATCACCTCGAAGGGAACGATGTATTGATACGTAATCAGCATGGTTTCAGAAAACATCGTTCTTGTGGAACGCAGCTAGCTCTTTATTCGCACGAAGTAATGGCCGCTATCGACAGGGGATCTCAAGTTGGTTCCGTATTTCTAGATTTCCGGAAAGCTTTTGACACCGTTCCTCACAAGCGACTCCTAATCGAGCTGCGGGCCTATGGGGTATCGTCTCAGTTGTGCGACTGGATTCGTGATTTCCTGTCAGGAAGGTCGCAGTTCGTAGTAATAGACAGCAAATCATCGAGTAAAACTGAAGTGATATCAGGTGTTCCCCAGGGAAGCGTCCTGGGACCTCTGCTGTTCCTGGTCTATATAAAAGACCTGGGTGACAATCTGAGCAGTTCTCTTAGGTTGTTCGCAGATGATGCTGTAATTTACCATCTAGTAAGATCATCTGAAGACCAGTATCAGTTGCAAAGTGATTTAGAAAAGATTGCTGTATGGTGTGGCAGGTGGCAGTCGACGCTAAATAACGAAAAGTGTGAGGTGATCCACATGAGTTCCAAAAGAAATCCGTTAGAATTCGATTACTCGATAAATAGTACAATTTTCAAGGCTGTCAATTCAACTAAGTGCCTGGGTGTTAAAATTACGAACAACTTCAGTTGGAAAGACCACATAGATAATATTGTGGGGAAGGCGAACCAAAGGTTGCGTTTCATTGGCAGGACACTTAGAAGATGCAACAAGTCCACTAAAGAGACAGCTTACACTACACTCGTTCGTCCTCTGCTAGAATATTGCTGCACGGTGTGGGATCCTTACCAGGTGGGACTGACGGAGGACATCGAAAGGGTGCAAAAAAGGGCAGCTCGTTTTGTATTTTCACGTAATAGGGGAGAGAGTGTGGCAGATATGATACGCGAGTTGGGATGGAAGTCATTAAAGCAAAGACGTTTTTCGTCGCGGCGAGATCTATTTACGAAATTTCAGTCTCCAACTTTCTCTTCCGAATGCGAAAATATTTTGTTGAGCCCAACCTACATAGGTAGGAATGATCATCAAAATAAAATAAGAGAAATCAGAGCTCGAACAGAAAGGTTTAGGTGCTCGTTTTTCCCGCGCGCTGTTCGGGAGTGGAATGGTAGATAGTATGATTGTGGTTCGATGAACCCTCTGCCAAGCACTTAAATGTGAATTGCAGAGTAGTCATGTAGATGTACATGGTGGAAAAATGGAAAATTACCTAAACAATAAAAAAGTGTGGTCCCCAACATGAGTACTAAAAAAACTCAAATTATGACTGCACGAAATTCGCCCAAATTTAAAGACTTACAGCTTAACAAAATATGTGTGCACTGTATGCATTATAACCATAATATTCAAAGTGTTTGGAAGAAGGCAAACCAAAGATCACATTTCATTGGCAGAGATTTAGGAGGAGCAACATTTGTGGAGGACTACTTACACTGTCCTCATTATGGGAACGCTTAAGGAATGGCAGCAAGCTTTGTTTTATCACAAAGTATGGGAGTTGGAAATCAAAACAAAAGTTTTTATTTGTAGCATGATCTCTTCCTATTATTTCAATCACCAACTTCCTCTTCCAAATTCCAAAATATGATAAGAGAATTAGGAACTTGCACAGAAAGATAGTGTTTGTATTTCCCCCACATCATTGTTGAGAGTAGAAGAGTAGAGAAATATTCTGGAAGTGGTTATATGAACTTTTGTCAAACACTTACGTGAATTGCAGATTTATCATGTAGATGCAGATTTAGATGTAGAAGCACTTAAGCTACTTGCTTGCTGCACCATTGGTCAAGGACTAGTTGTTAGCATGTCCATAATGCTGTCGCATGGCTCAAATTAACCAGTGTCCATTTGACACTTCATAGTGTATGTTCAAAATCTTCTGTCAGTCCTGTTTCATACAAGTGCTGCATGGTTCAGATTTGTACTAGGATGGGTTGTAAGAGTTAGTAAGCAATTTCCTTTGAGGCTCAGTATTTTTCCTGTAGTCCGCCACTGAACTGATGTCTGTTATTGGCTTTACCTATAGCTAAGCCTGTGTAATTGTTGAATTTCAAATTCCTAAAAGTTGCTACATCCACATAATTGTTTGAGTTGACCATTTCCAGCTGTGACTCATTGATACTGTAGTAGTGGGATCCTACATATTTTGTGAAGTGTAAAATTTTACATTCTGAACACTTACTGCAAGTTACCCATCTTAGCACTACGAAATCCGGTCAAGATGTGACTACTTGCACAGCACTTTTCTTGTATAGATTGACAAAATGTAAACTATGTTCTATTTGTAGTAGATAAGAACCCTCGAGCAACAAAGAAATTAGAAAGTCCTACACTCGTGTTATATTCAGTACACGCTTCATTTCGGATCCTGTGGTCCATCTTCAGGTGTAATTCGTCTTAATACATGCTTTATTTGTTCTATTGAATGAGGGGAAATGCATAATCCTGTCACAAAAAGGTTTGATGTTAGGTTACAAATTCGTAAGTCAGATGTGGAAAATATGTGCGAAATAGTGGTAAAGATGAACAGTGTACACTTATCAAATAATCCAAGAAAAGCGTTTTTAACGTTTCAGTAACGTCATAAGTTGTTTCCTCCATCGTTTTCAAGCAAACAATTTCATTAAGAGACACATTCACAAACACGTGTTTGTTAACACTTCACAGACGTTTTTGTACATGGTTTGTTTCTAGATGCATTTTTCATAGTGCTAAAGATTTAATTATTAAACAATTGACACATGCAGGAAATAACTTCAGAACAGATATTTAAAATTATAGAAATAGCTGTGGCTTGTGAAATCTTTTCATTTAACATTGATTCTGGGTTTTTTTTATTTTGTGAAGGTGTATCTCCAGTTGTTCTGGCAGATCTAGGGTCTTACTATTGGCTTCATTATGTAATACTATCAAATTGTTTTCTAGATTGTTGATGACATGGTTCGTTTCCAACATATTTGTGCAATGATTGATTCTTACAATTTGGTTAAGCCTGAAAGCATTTACATGTTCTTGAATACAGGTTTTGAAGTTTGTGCTTGTTTTCCGTACATAGTTGCCAGGAAACCTAGGGCATGATACTTAATGCACTCTACTGTTGTATGTTTGTATATTTGAATTTATGTTACGGATGTGTAAGTTAAGTAATTTATTATTAGTTGAGAATGAAACTTTCATTTTTTTTTTAAAGGTTAGCTATTTTTTGTGAGATTGGGACCAAGTACGGGATACTGGTGAATATTTTCTCTTCTTTCATAGTGTTGACATTCATTGTCTTGCTTTTGTATGTTTGTCTGAATTGTTAATTGTTTTGGCTATGTAGTCATTGCTTATGGCAATGCTCTTTATTGTAACTATCTCATTCTTGAGAATGTTCCCTTTTAGATCAAGAGTGTGTACTCAGCGTAGCATGGATCTAAGTGGAGCATGTTTCTGTGTGGTTGGATGACATGAGTTCTCTAGTGTTACATCTGTGTTTGTGTGTTTTCTGTGTATGCTGAACTTACGTTGTTGTTTATGGTTGGTGATTTTAAGATACAGGAAATTTATGCATTTGTTGTCCTCACGTTCTATTGTGAATTTCACGTTTATGTGGAAAGAATTGAATACTGCTAGTAGTTCCTCAACCTCATTTTTTGTTCCATGAAATAGAAGCAAAGTATCATCAACTTATCTCCAGTAATATCTTACTTTACTTTTGAATCTATTGTTTCCATTAAAGAACTTTCTTTCCAGATGATTGAGAATTATGTCTGCAAGAGCACTTGATAGGCTACTGCCCATGGCAAGACCCTAATTCTGTTGGTGAACTTTCCCATTGAATGTCAGTAATTGTAAGACAATATTAACTGCAATGTGTCCTTGACTTCTGATATTTCTACAATTGACAATTTTTATGTGTTATTAAGTTTTCAAAAATTAGATCTTCTTGAAATCGGGTTTTAAAGTTCGTGCTTGTTTTCCTTACATAGTAAACAGAACTGGGGCGTGATACCTTGTACATTGTACTGTTTGTTTGCATATTTCATTTATGTTATGGATGAGTAAGTTTCCTAATTTATTATTAGTTGAAAATGAAACTTACATTTGTTTCTTTGATAAGGTTAGCTATTTTTTGTGAGATGGAAAACAGGTATGGGATACCAGTGAATGTTTTCTCTTCTTTCATAGTGTTGACATTCATTGACTTGGTTTTGTGTATTTATCTGTCTAAATTGTCGATAGTTTTGGTTGTGTAGCCATTGCTGATGGCAATGCTCTTTATTGTAACTATCTCATTCTTAATGGTGTTTCCTTCTAGGGCAAGGTAGTGTACTCTGTATAGCATGGATCTAAATGTGGTGTTTTTCTGTGTGGTGGGATGAAATGATGAGTTGTCCAGTGTTACATCTGTGTGTGTGTGTGTGTGTGTGTGTGTGTGTATGCTAAACTTATGTTTTTGTTGATGGTTGGTGATTTTAAGATACAGGAAATTTATGCATTTGTTGTCCTCATGTTCTATTGTGAATTTCACGTTTATGTGGAAAGAATGGAATACTTCTAGTAGTTCCTCAACCTCATTTTTTGTTCCATGAAATAGAAGCAAGGTATCATCAACTTATCTCCAGTAATATCTTACTTTACTTTTGAATCTATTGTTTCTATTAAAGAACTTACTTTCCAGATGATTGAGAATTATGTCTGCAAGAGCACTTGATAGGCTACTGCCCATGGCAAGGCCCTAATTCTGTTGGTGAACTTTCCCATTGAATGTTCAGTAATTGTAAGACAATATTAACTGCAATGTGTCCTTGACTTCTGATATTTCTACAGTTGACAATTTTTTGTGTGTTATTAAGTTCTCAAAAATTGTCTATTATTTCTTCAGTTGGTACTATTGTAAATAGCTTAGTTTCATCAAAAGAGGCAAAATTTTAGTTGCTAATCCCTTTGTGTTCTTAAATAATTATGTTTTATCAAAGGTATAGTACTGCTTCAGAATTTTGTTCAGTAATTGGGAGACACTGAAAGCAGGTGTATTCCCAGAATTAACAATAGGCCTCAATGGAATTTAGGGTTTATGGGTCATAGGTTGAGCTACAAGTCTTGGAGCTGAGAGATTCATTAAAAGGCATGTTTTTGATTCTTTTTCTGTGAAGAGGAAATTGTATTTATCAAACATTTTTCTGATTTTGTTTTGGAATTTTAGTCAGATCTTGCTTGAGCTCTGTTATGTTATTTTCAAAAATAAAACGTAGTGTTTTAGTGAGTTATTCGTCTTTGTTCATAATTACTACAGAATTGCTTTTGTCAGCTCTCAGAAACGTGGCATTGGTGTTATTGAGTTTCATTTTTATGCTGTTTAATAACTTTCTCTCCTGATAAATTGTTTTTGGGGTTTCATTATGGTTAGTTATGCTTTCCTGAGTAACTTTATGTTGTGTGCTACGACAGTCTGTTCAGTGTTATCAAGATCAGCTAAATCAGTTGGTTTTTTAGTGTGTATGATGAGATGTTTTAGGTTATTAGTACTTAATCAGGGTTGTACATTGTGATTTAGCCCTTCCTTAAGTAGACGTTGTTCTTCTTCGTGAAGGTGATACCAGTTTGGTTAACGACTCTTTATGAAACTGTTCTGTTGGATGGTTGGTTGTCCTGCCGCTGATTTAGTTTTAGCTACATGGCTTCTAATTTCTTTTGGTGCCTGTGTGTGATTTTAGTTCGCATTTTATTTACAGTTCTTTCTACATACTACTCAGTGGCTCTTAGTTCTAATGGTGTAGTGTATTAGCTAATTGTAAATACGTGTTGCAACAGCATATAACAGTATCTTCTTTCGTTTTGTACTGAGATTTTACTTAAGACTTCGTATACATTATCTCACATTTCCTCTTGGCAATCTGGGCTGCAGCAGACTTGTTTCATCTTCGCTTTGACATAATTAGGACGAAAGTCACACGCTAGACGTTCTTTGATGAACTTAATACTAGCACTGGCTTTCACGAACCTTATTTTGTAATTACTCTATGAGGATGAGTATACTGCTTTCAGTGCCTGGCTGGTCAAGTTAAAGCTTCAAACGTGGTATGCTTTATTTCTCCTCTTGAATGAGATTAACTGCATATTCCTGTAATGAAAAGGTTTGACGTTAGGTTCCGAATTTCATAAGCCACACGTGGAAAAATGTGTGAAATAGTGGAAAGGATGAATATTGTAGACTTATCCAAATAATCCAAGAAAAGCGTTTTTAACCCTTTAGTAACAGCATTTGTATTCTGCTCTATCGTTTTCAAGCATACCATTTCAATGAAGAGGCACCTCCATAAACACATGTTTGTGAACACTTCACGGATGTTTTGTACATGGTGAGATCAAAGGTGCATTTTCATAGTGCTAAAGATATAATTATTAAATAATTGACATGTGCAGGAAATAACTTTAGAATAGATCTTCAAAATTACAAAAGTAACTGTGGCTTGCGAAATCTTTTTGTTCATGTAACATCAACTCTGGTTTCTTGATTTTGTGGAGGTGTATCTCCAGTTGTTCGAACAGATTTAGGGTCTTGCCATTGGCTACATTTTGCAGTACTACGAAATTGTTTTCTATGTTGTTGTTGACATGTTTCTTTTCCAACATGTGTTGTGCAATGACTGATTTTTCAAAGTCGCTGAGCCTGAAAGAATGTACATCTTCTTGAAAACGGGTTTTGAAGTTTCTGCTTGTTTTCCATACATAGTAGGCAGAACAACTGGGTCATGATACTTTGTACACTCAACTGTTTTTGTATGTTTCCGTATTTGATTTTATGTTATGGGTGAGTAAGTTTCCTACTTTAATAATAGTTAAGAATGAAACTGTTACATTTGTTTTTTCCACTATTTCGCACATATTTTCCGCGTCTGGCTTACAAAATTTGTATCCTAACATCAAACCTTTTTGTGACAGGAATATGCATTTCATCTCATTCAAGAGAACAAGTAAGTCATGTATTAAGACGATTTACACCAGAAGATGGACCCACAGGGTTGATATGCATAATGTACTGTATAAAACATGATAAATTGTGACTGAAGGCGTTTTTTAATTCATATCTCGAGTGTGTTGAGTACAGTCACGTTTGAAGCTGCTGAATATGGATAAAATTAAATTGAATTTACCCAGACAGGCACTAAAGGCTGTATACTCATACAGGAATCGCAAACCAGTGCTAGGGTTAAGTTCACTGACGAATGTCTAGCGTGTGATTTTCGTGCCAATTATGTCAAACTGAAGACCAAAAACAAGCCTGATGCAGTCTATTGCCAGAAAGAAATGTGAGATAATGTGGATGAAGTCACCAGTACAATCTCAGTATATGAAGAAAGAAGGTGTTGTTGAGTGCTGGTATAACATGTATTTACAATTAGCTAATACACAACACCCATTAGAACTAAAAGCTGCTGATGAGCATGTAGAAAGTATTGTAAACAAAATGCAAACGGAAATGACACACAGGTGCCAAAAGAAATTAGAAGCCATGCATCTAAAACTGCATCAGCAGCAGGACAACCAACCATCCAACACAACTCTTTCATGAGTCATTAACCAAACTGGTATCACCTTCATGAAAAAGAACAACGTCTACTTAAGGAAGGGCTAAATCACAATGTAGAACCATGATTAAGTCCTAATAACCTAAAACATCTCATTGTACACACTAAATACCAACTGATTTAGCTGATCTTAATAACACTGAACAGACTGTCGTAGCACACAACATAAAGTTATTCAGGAAAGCATAACTAACCATAATGAAACCCCCAAAACAGTTTACCAGGAGAGAAAGTTATTAAACAGCATAAAAATGAAACTCAATAACACCAATGCCACGTTTCTGAGAGCTGACAAAAGCAATTCTGTAGTAATTATGAACAAAGATGAATAACTCACTAAAACACTAAGTTTCTTTTCTGACAATAACATAACAGAGCTCAAGCAAGATCTGACTCTAAAATTCCAAAACAACATCAGAAAAATGATTGATAAATGCAATTTCCTCTTCACAGAAAAAGAATCAAAAACATGCCTTTTAATGAATCTCACAGCTCCAAGACTGATAGCTCAACCTAAGACCCATAAACCTCTAAGTTACATTGAGGCCTATTGTTAATTCTGGGAATACACCTGCTTTCAGTGTCTCCCAATTACTGAACAAAATTCTGAAGCAGTACTATACCTTTGATAAAACATAGTAACTTAAGAACACAAAGGGATTAGCAACTAAAATTTTGCCTCTTTTGATGTAACTAACCTATTTACAAAAGTACCAACTGAAGAAACAATAGACACTTTTTGAAAACTTAATAACACATAAAAATTGTCAATTGTAGAAATATCAGAAGTCAAGGACACATTGCAGTTAATATTGTCTTACAATTACTGACATTCAATGGGAAAGTTCACCAACAGAATTAGGGTCTTGCCATGGGCAGTAGCCTATCAAGTGCTCTTGCAGACATAATTCTCAATCATCTGGAAAGTAAGTTCTTTAATGGAAACAATAGGTTCAAAAGTAAAGTAAGATATTACTGGAGATAAGTTGATGATACCTTGCTTCTATTTCATGGAACAAAAAATGAGGTTGAGGAACTACTAGAAGTATTCAATTCTTTCCACATAAACGTGAAATTCACAATAGAACATGAGGACAACAAATGCATAAATTTCCTGTATCTTAAAATCACCAACCATCAACAAAAACATAAGTTTAGCACACACACACACACACACACACACACACACACACACACACACACACACACACACAGATGTAACACTGGACAACTCATCATTTCATCCCACCACACAGAAACACACCACATTTAGATCCATGCTATACAGAGTACACTACCTTGCCCTAGAAGGAAACACCATTAAGAATGAGATAGTTACAATAAAGAGCATTGCCATCAGCAATGGCTACACAACCAAAACTATCGACAATTTAGACAGATAAATACACAAAACCAAGTCAATGAATGTTAACACTATGAAAGAAGAGAAAACATTCGCTGGTATCCCATACCTGTTCTCCATCTCACAAAAAATAGCTAACCTTATCAAAGAAACAAATGTAAGTTTCATTTTCAACTAATAATAAATTAGGAAACTTACTCATCCATAACATAAAATGAAATATGCAAACAAACAGTACAATGTACAAGGTATCACGCCCCAGTTCTGTCTACTATGTAAGGAAAACAAGCATGAACTTTAAAACCCGATTTCAAGAAGATCTAAACGCTTTCAGGTTCAACCAATTTGAAGAATCAGTCATTGCACAAATATGTTGGAAACGATCAATGTCATCAACAATCTAGAAAACAATTTGGTAGTATTACATAATAAAGCCGATAGTAAGACCCTAGATCTGTCAGAACTGGAGATACACCTCCACAAAATCAAAAAACCCGATTTGGTGTTAAATGAACAACCAGATATCGCAAGCAACAGTTTCTTTTGTAATTTTAAATATCTGTTCTGAAGTTACTTCCTGCATATGTCAATTTTTTCCTGCCTATGTCAATTGTTTAATAATTGTATCTATAGCACTATGATAAATGCATCTTGGTCCACACCATGTACAAAAGCATCTGCGAAGTGTTTACAAACATTGTTTGCGGATCTGCCTCTTGAATGAAATGATATGCTTGAAAACGATGGAGAAGAAAACTTATGCTGTTACTAAAGCGTTAGAAACGTTTTTCGTGGATTATTTGGTAAGTTTGCATTATTCATCTTTTCCACTATTTTGCACATTTTTCCGTATGTGGCCTACAAAATTCGGAACGTAACATCAAAACTTTTCATGACAGGAATATGCATTCAATCTCTTTCAAGAGGACAAATAAACCATGGATGAAGACGACATACACCTGAAGACAGACCCACAGGGTCCGAAATGCTTCGTGTATTGAATAAAAGGCGATAAATTGTGACTAAATGCGTATTAGGTACATACCTCGAGTGTATTGAGTACAGTCACGTTTGAAGCTGCAAAAATCGATAAAATTAAAAAGAAATTCCTAGCTTTATAATTGAATGATTAAACTGTGCCACACTGATTTTTCTCTGGTGGTGTTTTTTTTTCTGCCTTAACACAGCATAATATAAACACGAGAACTAAGTGGGAACAGCCTTGTGTTTCTCTGGCATAAGAAAATGTTTTATCCTACAACAAGTGCAGATTTAATGTTCTGAGCAAAATGAGTTTGTAAGTACTACCATTTTTCCTTGCATATGGGCTTAATTATGTGCTTACTCCTAGAGTGGCAGACAGAAAAATGAGTGAATTACATCTTAAACAGTTTGTAGGCTTACGTTTATTTCAAGATTTAAACCAATCAACCACACCATAATGAAGGCACAGTATTCTGGATCAATAATTAGAGGTAAATTTCATATTCAGCAGCTGAGCACTTGATGAAAACGTCATGTCCCATCAAGATTAATGTAAAATATTTGTTATTTTGTAACAAATGGAACCTTTAATATACTTATAAATTAGACCATTCATAAAAAATATAGGCAAAAATCTATGCAAAAAGAATTTTTATCCACATGTTAAGCACAGGAAGAACAGTAAATGGATGTGCATTTAAAATGTAATCATAAATGTTCAGTATTGAAAATTTGTTAGTTTGTTGTTACAAAAACCCACATCTATCTCCTGGAAGTCGGGAACTGCAGTCACTGACAACTGGCATGGCAAGTCATGTGGAAATGCCTGTACGTGGACTGGTTGCACTTTGTAATTGCCACCATGTGTCAGGAAAGAATTACCTCCATTGGTATAATGAATGGGAAACACCACCTGGATCACCATTTTCAAAATTATTGAGATGTTTTGATCTGACCAGCAGATCATTTTCAGATGAAAAATGAGGCCTAACAACACAAGTTAAGAGTGTGACACTACAAATAATACAAACAGCAGTACTGCAAATTTCGTAAATATTTCATATACTCATTCATATTCTCTGGTGTAGTTTGTTATTAGTGGCAAGAATGAACATAAACTATGAAAACAGGACAGAGGATGGATGGGGAAAAGTTACTTAGTCATGTGATGTATATACACGTCAGAGCCCAGAACATTAATAGTGTCAAGAAGATTTTTATAAAGAGAAAGTATGTTGATTGTGTACAATGGATTACATGATTCTTCCTTTCGTTCTTCTCCCATCATGTGTTAGGTGATTTCACCTCTGCTGGTCAACATGTTCTAGCAGTCCCTTCTGTCGTCTTTACCTCTTTCTTGTCCCTTGTGGTTTGTAATGAAGTATTAGTTTTGGAAGTTGTTTTCAGGCATTCTATCTACATGTTCCCACAATCTGTTTCTATTTCTTGTGCATTGAATCAACTTGCAGTTCATTCATAACGTCTTCATTTCTGGACATATGTTCCCTGCGTATATCCATATGATTCAATAATAATTCAAGAAAATGAAGAGAATCTTCAGAAATATGTCTATCATCTTGAGTTGTTGGCTTCTGAATGTCACATGAAAATCTCCATTAATAAAATAAGTGTTAAGGTAGTCAAGGGAAAATCATCTATCAGATCAAAAATTGTTATAAATAATGTAATACTGGAGCAGGTAACTCGCTTCCAATGTCATAGTTGTGGAATAAGACGAGATTTTTGCAGTGATACTGATAACAGGATTATGAAATTTGAAACAATGTGTCTCCCATGATAAAGGTTAAACCACACATGTGAGAAACACACTTCCTGTAAACGGTATGTTTTTGTGTATGTTTATATATGTAGTGAGATATATAAATCTGATATGCATGTGAATAGTACAATATCTTTTTCGGATGCTTCATTTCTTAAAAGACAACTGGAAGAACTTACAATTCGCAGAATAAAGGAGTCTTACTTGAAAATCTGATTTAAGTAGGAAACAGAATCTGGTTATAAAAACAGCCATGTTTTAGAAAATTATTATACTATGTACTCTTATAGTTGGAAGATAATAGTGAGGGGAAACACAATGGCCACAGGGGTGTACCACATGCCACAGCAGGTTGTGTGCCAAGCGATACACCTGTGTGTTTACGCAGACCAGTCTGCACCAACCACCATCTTTCCATGGCTGGCACACATGAAAACATTCACATTGATGGGAGTAGTGAGCCGCTGGAGATTGTATGTTTACTGGAGAACATTGTCATAAATATAAATTGTAATAGTTCTGACACTAAATGTAACTGGGTTTTCTCTTTTGATGCTAGTCAATGGTCCGGATGAGCATTACTGCAAAGGGCCTTTGATTCTAAAGCATTATGTCAGGGTAAAAATACTAAATAAATTAATTTTTCTCCCTTAACAACATGTGGGCAGGGTGGGTTCTTTCTTGTCTCGGGTATTTGGTAGAATGAAATAGCATTTTTACATAAGACAACTTTCAATAATAGTTTTGTACAACTGTTTGCTTACTGGATGTTCTGGCTCGGAGAGCGGCAGCTGTGTCGTTTGTGACGCCTTCTGGCGGTGTGTATCTCGTGTCGCCGTCTCGCCCAGTTGACTGGAGACGCGCACCGCGAGGTGGCCCATTTAATTATTAAGAGCGAAGTCATGCATCAGACGGTGATACCTTGGATGTGGCGTCCCAGTGTTTCTCTTCTCTAAGCTGCCGCGTATATTGTGCATCGGCCAGTGGAGTGGCACGGCGGGGAAAGCCAGTGTCCCGGACTCGAAAAACGGACTCCCGCTTGCCAGTCTTCGGCTGTCAGATCTTCATCCCAGCTCACAGGTGACTGCTGATGTGAGGCCATCTCCTTCCCGTCCTCACGAGTCACCCGGGGACATAAAAATCAGACTTCAAATACCTTCAAACTCCTGTCTTCTGGCGCCGAGGCTGCTGCTAGCTGTTCTATTGCAGCGTCGGACTTGGTGCATCTGTGTACGATGTAGTCTCTTCTTGCATGACGGTCTTCAGCACCGAAACTGACTAAAAACTACTGCTACTCTCTTTGTCGGGCCCACTGCGTCTCACGTATTTATTCACTTCACTTCATTTCACTGGAGGTGAACGACTTCACGGTCATTGCCTCTTCGGTCACGTTGGAAAGCTTCTCAAAGAATCTTCTTAACGTCGGTCATTGGCTCTTGGAATGTAGGCAAGGGCCTTTGCTCACATATGACAACTGAGAAACACGTGAGCCAGTCGTGCGATGCCCTGACGGCTGAATCGACAGCATCCGCTTATGTGGGGAGGGCGATGGCTTATGAACTTGCTGACTTCACGGTCATTGTCTCTTCTGCTCTGCCCGCTGTTTGGCAGTATGTAACTCTCTAAACTAAACCAAGTTTTACATTTATTTTCGAATTTCTACTTCACTTTGATTTCACTAATTTATTTACTTAAGTACCACTCAACCAAATAAGTGGTGTAGGAAAATCAATTTTGTTCATTAATATTCTTTTCTTTTGGAAGTATAAAGTTGCTGCTCTTCAAGCAATGAAGATATCCCCTCCTGCCAACTACGTAAAATCATCTTGTTAGGCAAGTTATTAACAGAAACTTAACTGGTTGCACCATGTGTGGTGACTTCTGAGCAAGTCGATGCCAACTCATGTCAAAAGTGATTTCCTTTTGAGTAATCTGAGGAGCAGACCCATTGAGTTTGTTTTGAGAGGGTTACAAGCCATCCTAGCTTCAATCCTGCTAGCCAATATATGATGCTTTTAGTCACTATTTGGTACAGCCCCCAAGTCTTCACATTTATCTAGAACTAGATATATATTTCTTTAGCCAACATATAGTGCATGATGGAGGATACCTTATGCCACCAGTGATCATTGTGTCCCACTTGCAACTGGAATGATGGAGAATTGACTGGCTATATGGTTCCATAGGAGACCTGATCTTTTTATCCTGTCTCCTTAAACCTTCTGAGATATATGTTGGTGGAAATATATCGTTCTACAGTCTGTTCCATATGCTGGTTATGTGAACTTTCTCACTAGCAGTTTGCAAGAACATGTTCCTTCCACAGGAACCTAAAAATACTGCCCAGTTCCCTTCACACAGGTCCCACTACCTGTGTAACCACTTCCTGTGTATAGTGGACCTCTGACCTATTAAGCAGAACCCAGAAACCCACCACCCTATGGTGCAAGTCAAGGAATCTTCAGCCTACATGATGCAGAACCACGTGGACTTCTGATTGAAGCCATCCACTGGTCTCTGTATCCAAGGACCACAGTCAGTTATGTATACGATGCTACAGTTGGCGATCTCTACCTTCATCTTGCAACCAAGACTTGGTCTTTACTACTTCAGCTAGCCACTCAAAACAATAGAGAATCTCTTCCAATCCAATGCAACACATCTTTTTAGTTCCAACATGAGCCACTACCTGCACTTCGCAGCACCCTTTGTTCTTCATGGTATCTGGACGCACCCATTCCCCATCTAGGATAATGCCTTCCAAAATTCCTCCTTGTATGTGCACAGTGCACAATGGATTCCTTCCCATCCTCGGCAGCCATATCCCCTAATGTTGGAACTCCCAACTACCGGTAAACCCACTCTCTGTGAATGCCCAGACCTTGTGGGCTGAGTGGCTTGCTCTGGAAAAGAGTGCCTTCATCTGGCTCAGGGATTTTGTCAACCACAAACAGCACCCAGAACTTGTTTGTCATGCTATCTAGGGTGGAACTCTGATCAGCCCCTCAGCAATTCTTTTGCTGGAGCTACCTACCACTCTACTGTAGGTGATGGGTCACCTCCAGTGCAGGCAGTTCAGAGGAGGGCCACAGTAGTGGACCAATTGGGTGGATGTGTGGGACATAGTAGACATCTAGTCTTCCATAGTGATGCCCATTGGCAACAGCCTCAAGCTGTTTGACCAAAGCCAACACCACCTGGAGCTGTTTGCTAGGAGTCACCAACTAGGCTCAAATCTGGACAGAGCAGTCAGTCCCTATTCATATCAAAGATGGAAAAACTGTACACTACCCAGTTATTAGGATACTAGACTATGCCTGGTAAGTATTCAGACATGCAATAAATTAGGAAGTAAATTAGGAAGTAAACTGAAAATAAGTCGCTCATGTTTGAGGCTTGTAAATATAATTTGCAAACAAATGATGTACTCACCCTATCTGCAGCAGCACATCGAATGAGTGCTCTGGTGGTCCAGCCAAACTGACCCAATCAAAGGAAAGCAAAAACAAAACAAAAAATGCCTGTATGATACAGTGATCGAGAAAAGTGTCAGTACAGTTACTTCACACCACACTGTGGAACGAACAGTTCTCATGACACAACACTAATGCTAGCCCTGTCTGGGACATGTGCCACATGGTCAGTTATAGCAATCAACTACTCCATCCAGATAGGATGCCTCCCTCTTCCAGATGCTGCACCAAGCTCACTCACATTTTATAATTTCATTATCATATCCTTTAAACCATTTAATGAAATTGGTCCTCTCCTCAGACCTTACTGTGTCAGTGTGGCACTGTAATTCCTGCTCATCTTAGAAAACTGTTTCACCAACAGCCCACAGTCTCACTTGATTTCACTAACAGCCCACAGTCTCACTTGATTTCACTAACAGCCCACAGTCTCACTTGATTTCACTAACAGCCCACAGTCTCACTTGATAGCCACACTGTTCACTCATGTTATGGCTTGTCAAATGACAGCATGTATGTCATAGTGTGAGACAAACAGTGTACAGTGTCAAATTTTGCACTGGGGTGTCCAAAGTTGGAACTGATTTTTTCCAGTGTAAACCAATTCCCCATTAATGCAGCTACCAAGTTTTGCTTTGATATGATGATCAAATTCCACATTGAACGTGTGCGAGTAGCTGCTCATTAATTACAACCACTTGGTGCTGAAGTCCCGTATGTATAGCTCCAATATGTGTCTTGTCAAAATTAGATTTATTACAGCTTTCATGAACACATTTAAACAGTCGTTCGTTCTGCGCTCCATATGCGAATAGAATGGGGAAAAGCCAGTGGGATGTTACCTCTGCCATGCACATCACATTGGTTTGCAGAATTAAGATGTTCATGTAGAGAGACCTCTCTGATTTATATAATACTGTAAGTACCAGTTCATTATTTTTACCATGAAGTGCCCCCAATACCTGTCGATTCAAATGTACATAATAAACATGCTTCATACTTAGTATTAAATGCCATCATAGATTTCTTTAACAATCCTTGTGGATCACAAAATGATTTGCTTATATCTTGCGTTATTTCCTCACTGCTTAAACCAACATTAATGATTGGCATTATCACTAATTACATTACATTGCTACACTTTTTCCAAAAAAAGATGCTTAACTTTGATTGGTTTCTGTTCCCCCTGTATGTATGGTTGTATAGCTGTCTTGGCACATTCTTCATTCCCATATCAAAATATTGCTTTATTTTCTCCCTTTTATGTACATTGACATTTCCAATCCATTAAAGCTCATATATTGACAAAAGTCTCATTTTTAGGTAAATACACATTTATTATTTTTATCATTATATTTCCACTGAAAACCTATTTCTTCCTACCTATGTAATGTCAATTCTTCATACTTGTTAAAAAATAAAATCATTGATTTCTGTATGAATCCTTGGTCATAAAATGCTTTGTTTCTATCCTATGTTGTTTCCTCAATATATAATTTAATGGTAGTGATGTATACCATCATATTTGGAATAAAAAAGACCTGACAAGGAGTCTGTAATCACTTAATTTCAATTGTCAGTTAACAGCTCTGTGCCGATTGTTGCCATGAAGTCTGTGGAAAGCGGTAGTTGACACTGAACAGCAGAAAGTGAGAGGTTCCCCACAGCAGAACTGTAGAATTCCACTAAATTTTGGTTTACATGATAAATCATACAGATTTAATGATTGTAGATTCAACGAAACACCCAGAGGCTAAAATTACAAAAACCCTAACTTCACATAAAAAATGTTGTGGGGAGCTTGAACTGAAGTGTTTTGTTGGCGTTCCACTTAGAAGGTGCAACAAATCTAGTAGAGTACCTACACCATGCTTCCCTGCTGTCCCCTGGAGTATTGCTGTACAGTATGGGATCCTTCGTAGATAGGACTATGGAAGGGACTGAGAAAGTTCAAAGAAGGAAAGCTTGTTTTGTATTACTGCAAAGTGGGAGGAAAGTGTAATGTGTACGTTATGAGATGAAGTGGCAAACAGAAGAAAGGCGTTTGTCTTTGTATTGAATTCTTTCCTCAAAATTTCAGTCACCAACTTTTTTCCTCTGAATGCCAAAGTATGTTTTGACACCAAACTACGTCAGGAGAAATAATGATAAAATAAGAGGAAGCAGGGTATACACAAAGGGAATTGTTAACTGATGTGCCTAGATAATCTCAGCAGTGGATAGAGGACATGGACTAACACAGGCTGAGTCTAGAGGTGTTGCAGGGGTGGTGGGTGAGCAGTGCAGTCTACTGATTGCAAGTAAAACAAACATCCTTTCAGTATACTCGATGTGTAGATTCTAACACAGCTGGTGATGTTGTATTATTATAGTTGAATGGAAGAGAAAATGGAAAAAGAGTGAAGGGCATCTACATCCATGTCCTCATAAAAATCCATTCTCCAGAATCTGCTGAGAGTTATATGGCAGACAATACATCCTACTACACCAGTAAGTTGGACTTCTTCAATTACATTCACGTATTGAGTGCAGGATAATTGCTGTCAAAATTACTCTGTGCATGCTGTAATTAGTAAAGTCTTGTCCTTACACTCCCTGGGGAAGTGATAGGTAATAGGATGTAGTATATTTCTAGATTCATCACTTACAGCTGGTTCTTAAATCTCTGTAAATAGGCTTTTATAGGATAGTTGGCATCTATCTTCAAGCATCTGTGTGTCTCATTTCTTACCAGTTGCATGACACTGTCACATGGTCAAACAAACTTGTGAACATTGTGCTGCTCATCTTTGTATATCTTGAGTATTCTGTGATAATCATATGTGGTGCAGGTGCCACACACCTCAGCAGGCTTGTAGTATGGATTGTATAAATGTTTTACAAGCAGTCTCCTTTGTGTACTGGTTGCATTTACCCAGTATTTTACCAGCGATTCAAAGTGTGCTATGTAAGTGCAGTTTTAAATTTCTGAACAGACCAATGACCTCAGCAGTTTGGTCACGTAGGAATTCACCCCCCCCCCCCCCACACACACACAAACACAAATATTTTTCTGAACATTTACAGCAAGTTGACAATCTCTGCACAACTTTGAATTCTTATCCAGATGTGACTGACCATTCATGCAGCTTTTTCTGGTATAGGGTGACAAAATATAAACAGCATTACAAATGACTTGCAAGCAACAATTTCGAATTCCTGGCTTTTATACAATAATTAATTAAATCTGTATTTGATACCTTATTAGATAGGAAAATTCCGATTTGTTTTATATGCACAGGAATGTTGTGTGGCTTTCATTTTCTGAACAAAATGATTTCTTAATTGATTTAATTTTTCTTTGCATTTGGATGAAAACACCGTCAACAAAAGTTATTTTATAACAAATGGCGCATTATTTTTAACACAGTGAGACCTTTAATTAATGTGAGAGAGGGAGAAACACTTGGTTGTTTGAAAACAATTTTTAACAACACATTAATGAGAGGAAGAACAATGGGATGTGTTAGGAATTTCATAAGACATATTTAATATTGGAATATTTTTTCAGTTCTAACAAAGATCTCAAGTGATCTCCTGGAAGTGAGAAACTTAAGGCACTGGGCAGTGGTTGCAGATCAATCAAATACTTTCTTCATAATTGTTTGCACCTCATGAATGCATTATCATCATTGGTATAATGAATGGAAACCACCATATGCATCATTATTTTCTGTGATAAAGATGGTCATTTCTCATGGGAATTGCAGATTAGCCCCATATAAAAGTTGGAAAAGAAAAAATGAAAGAAGACAATATAAATATTATGTGAGAGTAGCGCTATAAAACTAGTGATAATGTTACAACAAATACCTTCAAATCATGGACTCATATCCAGGGCTGTAAGCTTTAGATTGTCAGTAATGACAATATTGTACAGAAAACTCTAAAAAGTACAGAGGATGCAATACTTGGACTGAACAGGTGTCTTGACAGAGCGAGAAACTGTGAAAACAGTGCGGAATTCTGTTAATTATAGTGACACACTAAGGGATTGCTGTGTTCATTTGTCTAATGACTACTGAACTCTCTTTTCATGGCCCTGTCTGTGAAGCCCAAAGAAGTTCCATTAGGGGAAAAAATCGTGTAGCCACTAATTTTTGCACAGTGCCAAGATGGAGTGTCCTGATC
Source organism: Schistocerca piceifrons (assembly GCF_021461385.2). Classification (NCBI taxonomy): domain Eukaryota; kingdom Metazoa; phylum Arthropoda; class Insecta; order Orthoptera; family Acrididae; genus Schistocerca; species Schistocerca piceifrons. Next base: position 46,112,844 of record NC_060148.1, on the reverse strand, counting down.
AATAATGCTAAAAATCCTGAGTGGTAGGGTGTGTGTCTTGGGATGGGGCAGTGGTGTTTAAAGGTCACATTTTACGATTTATTTTGAGTAACTGAAAAATTGAGTTTCGACTACCCCATACAGAATCAAACTACATGAAATTTGCTAAAAATGTTCTTTATGCATCTATGACTAATAGCTTCCGCATTTCAGGGAATAGAAAAACAAGATTATTAACAATATTGCTTTAAATATACGAAATTAATTATCTTTAAATGGAGGGTTTAAAAACAAATTTGTGTACCACATGTAAGTGTAGTACAGCCATATTACAGGATAAATCGTGTTCTGGGAGCACAACAGGATGATGGCGAGGTATTGGGAGTAGAAGCAAAGGACAGATAGATAGCCAGATTATGTTCATGCTCTTCCTTCCTTCACAGGGCTGCAAACTGAAGATAAAGGTGGTGATTCCCCATTCCATCTACCCCAGTACGTCACAATAAGCCACCAAAGGTTGTCTCACAAAGTTATTACAGCTGTCCACAATGTGCCTATGAAGAGCGCAGTACCACAATCTGCAGACATGCCTGGAGGCCATTTATTTCCCACACAATGCGTCAAGACTTACTGAAAAGCTGATGTCAGTTACTAATGACAGTAACACAAGAAACACACACAGTCTCTGAAAATCTTTCCAGACTGTTCTATGCTGTCAGAGGAGAACTTCAAACTGTCGTCCTGTATGGAAGTTGTAGCCTTCTTGAGGGAAGTGGAAATTCCATCAGCATGAGTGCTGCTTGCTTTTCAATTTACACAGACTATACCTTCCCAGCATTTTCTGTCTAGTTCTCTTGTGTGAGTAGACGCAACTACTTCACTGAGTTCATGTTTGTACAGTGGAGTTATTTTCAGTTTATTAAGGAAGTACTTTGCTATAGTTGTTCGTCCATATGTTTGTCCATATGTTACTTTTATTACCATTATTAATGAAGTGTTAACACATCTGGAAAAGAAACGAAACACCTTCATGCTTCCCTCCCCCTCCATCCCCCCTGCCCCCTCCATCCCCCCTGCCCCCTCCATCCCCCCTGCCCCCTCCATCCCCCCTGCCCCCTCCATCCCCCCCCTGCCCCCTCCATCCCCCCCTGCCCCCTCCATCCCCCCCTGCCCCCTCCATCCCCCCCTGCCCCCTCCATCCCCCCCTGCCCCCTCCATCCCCCCTGCCCCCTCCATCCCCCCCCTGCCCCCTCCATCCCCCCCTGCCCCCTCCATCCCCCCCTGCCCCCTCCATCCCCCCCTGCCCCCTCCATCCCCCCCTGCCCCCTCCATCCCCCCCTGCCCCCTCCATCCCCCCCTGCCCCCTCCATCCCCCCCTGCCCCCTCCATCCCCCCCCTGCCCCCTCCATCCCCCCCTGCCCCCTCCATCCCCCCCTGCCCCCTCCATCCCCCCCTGCCCCCTCCATCCCCCCCTGCCCCCTCCATCCCCCCCTGCCCCCTCCATCCCCCCCTGCCCCCTCCATCCCCCCCTGCCCCCTCCATCCCCCCCTGCCCCCTCCATCCCCCCCTGCCCCCTCCATCCCCCCCTGCCCCCTCCATCCCCCCCTGCCCCCTCCATCCCCCCCTGCCCCCTCCATCCCCCCCTGCCCCCTCCATCCCCCCCTGCCCCCTCCATCCCCCCCTGCCCCCCTCCATCCCCCCCTGCCCCCTCCATCCCCCCCCTGCCCCCTCCATCCCCCCCTGCCCCCTCCATCCCCCCCTGCCCCCTCCATCCCCCCCCTGCCCCCTCCATCCCCCCCCTGCCCCCTCCATCCCCCCCTGCCCCCTCCATCCCCCCCTGCCCCCTCCATCCCCCCCTGCCCCCTCCATCCCCCCCCTGCCCCCTCCATCCCCCCCTGCCCCCTCCATCCCCCCCCTGCCCCCCTCCATCCCCCCCTGCCCCCTCCATCCCCCCCTGCCCCCTCCATCCCCCCCTGCCCCCTCCATCCCCCCCTGCCCCCTCCATCCCCCCCTGCCCCCTCCATCCCCCCCTGCCCCCTCCATCCCCCCCGCCCCCTCCATCCCGCCCCGCCCCCTCCATCCCGCCCCGCCCCCTCCATCCCCGCCCCGCCCCCTCCATCCCGCCCCGCCCCCTCCATCCCGCCCCGCCCCCTCCATCCCGCCCCGCCCCCTCCATCCCGCCCCGCCCCCTCCATCCCGCCCCGCCCCCTCCATCCCGCCCCGCCCCCTTCGCACCACCGCCCCCTTCGCACCACCGCCCCTCGCACCACCGCCCCTCGCACCACCGCCCCTCGCACCACCGCCCCTCGCACCACCGCCCCTCGCACCTCCGCCCCTCGCACCTCCGCCCCTCGCACCTCTCCCCCCCCATGCCCTCACCCATCTTTCAGTGTTGACCTATGCAGCCGTCTGCTTCAATATGAGTGTGAACAACTGAATGTTTGGACATTACTGCCATTGATATAGTGAAAACAATTCACTGCATTCGTTCTTCTGTGGATTCAATTGAAGGCCCATTTTGACATTTACAAACTTGATTAGAGCGCACTATTTCTCATGCATTGACATTTCCATTACACACTGCAATGTTTCACACTACAATTCAAAGCTGCATAATAGTAGTGTTGCAACTTGTCAGTGAAATAACTCAATTGATAAAGAGAACCGAATATAAATATTCGGCAGCATTACTTTTCAATGAGCCTCCATATTATGAGACAATGGGAGAAGTGCAAGGAATTTAACTAACACATTTCTTCCATGTTTATACAATTTTCCATCACAGCACAATGGTCACAGACAGAGGTTACACAACAATGTGAGGGAGTGTAGAAATCCTGAAAAGTTAGTAGATGTACTGAGGAGACAGACAGCGACAAGAGCAAAGGTACAGATATGAGGGAGATAATGACCTGTACATTTAAAATGCGTACTGATTTGGAACAAGATTCTACTTATCACCATGAATGCTCAACATAATATTTGACAGATTAATGGAAATAGCAAGGATGCCAACTTGATAGGGCACATGAAATAACAGTGAGGTTTGTAGTCGAAAACGCTAAGAAGCCAGATGTGTTGACTCTTCCCTCAGGAGTGGTGCAAAGTGACCCAGTGCATACTGGGAATTTGATTTACAACCCTAGAGAAGTTTTGATGTGTGGGCACAAACTTACAGCTGGATATTAAATGAGACAGCATTAGTACATTCAAAAATCTGAAACTATGAAAATGATTGTTACTTAATATAGTGTGTCCAGCAATACTAAAATTTAGGCTTATATTACAGTTACAGCCCCAGGGTTGGTTTATAAACAGAGTTCTTAACTATTGTAAACACAACTGAGAGAGAATCTCATCTCTATCATCTTTGGTCCATTCTGAGACTCTCGTGTCTGGACAGAAAGAAAAAACAGTGTGTTGGAAATGACATTGATGGAACAGTGTCATATGCCAGAAAATATTCAAACCAGGGCTGTGAGCATGAGAATGTGTTAACATTACAAATACAAACAGGATGAAATAGACAGGGGATTTAATTAAAAATTAGGGAAAAGTCGTTCAGTGGATGCAGGAAACAACACTGTAACTGCAGGCAAACGATAGTGAGTAGAAGAGGAAACGTACTGACTGCCCTGGTTCAGTAGTTCTGCCTTAAGATGTCAGTTGGTCTGCTTGTGACCCACAGAAGTATGTGTTACAATGGAAAAATCAGCAGACTGACTTACATTGTGGATCTTAGATACTATGTGGAATACAGAGTGTTTTTTCAAATACGTTTTCTGCTCCAAAACCCTGTATTAGTGCTTTTGTTGCAAATATCCAGCTTACATCTGTGTTTGTCTTACGTACAACGTCAACGAAAATTCACATTTATGTTCAGTTTTTGCAAGAGACAATGAAATTACTACAGAAATGTACTGGCAAGCAAATTGAAACTTGTCCGAGCAGAAGTAGTCCTACTGATGGGTGACGATTTTGAACTTGGAGACGTAGAGATAACGAAATGATGCTGCTGTTGGGAGAGAAATGCAACCTCTTTTCCATAAGTATTTAGGTATTTCGAAGGTACTATTTGTGGTTACTCTTAGCGCCAGTGTGTTCTTTCAGAACAAAAGCTTTTACTGTATTGGCTACAATGCCTCCCCATTTCATTAACTTTTTGTGAGCCGGAGCGTTTTGTGCAAAGCATCACCAAGAGAATAAAAGTGTGTCCACTAAGTTATTTATCTATCTAATGAATGATCCTGTTGATTCTGGAGAACTATCTGGTCGATAATTGTAGTTGATGATGCCATCGTTAAAAAGTACATCACTTTTATTACGTCAACCATTTCTTATTCAATTTATGACACGAATACCGTACGAAAATGCTCACATTCTTCCGGTCTTGTCAACTGCGTTTGATATTGAGCAAGGAAGTTTAGTTTTTATGCCAGTAATTCCTAGACACTGCTGGACCTCTTTATTCAGTTGTGTACTGCGCCATAAGAAGTGAATGCAACAAGTGTCATTCTGGCTTGCTCTAGCTGGATAATTACTTGAATCAATATATGCTAGACATCACTGGGAGTTGCATTGTGACTCGAGTACACTAAAATAGGGTGAATACGATTATGCATCAGAGCAACAGATTGTCTGAAGTATATACCCATAAATTGACGAAACAAACTTTCAGCAAAGTGTCATTGAAATGTAGCTTTTCTTGTGCTTTACGTCATCAAAAATCAGCATGTCTTTGTTTTCATTTTGTCGTTTCCGAAAATAATTCTTAATTGTTCTACAGCCTCTTGGTTAATTTCACATGAGCATTTTAGATAATTTACTTTTGGAGATGTTTCAGAAGGTTGTCGCAACAATGCGTGCCTCAAACCATGTCTATATCCTCTGAGCTTCTAATTTTCAAGGGCATGCTATCCAGAGTAAATTCATTGTCACATCACATAGTGCATTTCCTGCTGTTTTTAAATTGGCATTTCTTTAACTTAGTGGCAAATATGATTTTCTGTTTCTACTGAGTGTACAATGATGTAGAACATTCGACTGAGCCATCTTATGGTTTTCATCTGAGACTTGGTTCTGGAAGAGATTGATTTTGTCATTTGCTGTCCATAATTTATCTCGTAATCGGACAATTTCCAGTTCCTGACACATCAACATTGTTTTCATGTGATTACTACTCCGTTCAGTACTGACCTGCACCCTACATTTTCCTTTAGCAGAAGCAGCTCTGCCAGACATTGAAACTGCAGCTTGTTTACTGTCTTCTTTCCACAGCTTCCCTTTAGCGAGTGCTTGACGGACGATTTTCTTTTGTGTAATATTTTCAACAGATATTTCAGTAAACTGGGAAATACACGAGGAACCACTGAGCTGCCCTGGTTTTAAAAGACAACCCTTGTCTTACAATTTCAACTTATTTACTGACGATAAACATTTGTTGTTCCTCACTGAAATGTGAATCACACACAAAACAACTCAGAGTCAGATTGTCTTTCCGAGGAATTGCTGTCAACCATTTTGAAAATTTTTGGAGAACTACAAAATATATACCTTTAGTTTCTCTTCAGCCACATCGGTTCACTGGATCGTAAAACGTGGACATGTTTTGTTAGTTTTCTTCTATAAATACCAGTAACTATAACTCTCAACACCTCTTTATAATCACAGCCTTCAACTCTTAACCATTCACTCACAAGTCTGTAAACAAACAGAAGCAACAAATGCCACCCGGTTACATGTCAGCTTGAATCTCAGGTGACAGTGCTACTTGTAGTTCTTGGGTATATGAAGATGGTACCTGTTCTTTCAGACATGTCTTCTATGTGGATGCACAAACAGTGCCCGAACTCTTACGGGAATTGGCAAAAAGCCGAGTAATGAGTATAGTGGGTAGGGGCACTATGAATATAGTATGGGACAATAGGTTGGGAATGTGAGTCTCGTGGTAGGCATGCCAGAGATAAGTCCCTGCAGTCACACTATCATCTGTGTCCTTGGTGGCACAGATGGATAGAGCATCTGCCATGTATGCAGGAGATTCTAGGTTCAAGTCCTGATCGGGGCACATATTTTCAGCTCTCCCTGTTGACTTTTATCAATGCCTATATGGAGCTAGGGGTATTCATTTCATTGTAGTTCTCAGGCTCGCCGCCTTTCCAATCCTACTACGTTAATGCACAGGGAGTAAGCACACTCTCTCTTCTTCTTGCTACGGGCAAACTGTCATGTTACCAAAGGAAGGATAGGGCTCAGTAAGCATCGTGAAGTACGCTATGTAATGACTGATTATGTGTAAAATTAGTGCAGTAAGGCACAGTGTGAAGTTATGGAGATGCATGTTGGCAGAATAGCTGCTCATTAAAATATATATTTTTAAAATTTTTGTGTATACATGATACAAATCTCTGAAAACTTGTATCATATTTATAAAAAAAAAAAGTATTGAGAGCCATGTCATAAGTACAGAAGGGTATAAGCATTTTTAACTGAGAGTTTTTTCTTTCTTTCAGTGTCTTGAAGATAACTTGGGAATCTCTCATCCAAATGATTTTATCAAGGAGGATCCTGAACTAAATTTGGAGGTGTGTAAAACTGAGAATACTGTAAGCATTTGCATCTCTGATTTATTGCATGTAGGGTGGTAAAAATGTATTTGTGTAATTGCTTAATGTAAGGAATGCAATACTGTGAGACAGGCACAGGTTAAGAGTTTTCTTGAGATAAATGCAATTAAAAATTTTACACTACTCTTGTGCTGTTCCACTTGATGTGGATTAGCAACTGTTATTTGATTATTGTTCTGAATAGAATCTGAACAGAATTTGTAACAATGTTTTTAACCATATTTTCAGTGACCCTTCTGGATGTTAAGTTTAAACCACGAGAGGGCAGATAATTTGAAAAATATTCTTCCTTTCAGTAACTTATGATGCATGGATTGCAGAAGAATACATTGCACATCATTCATCTTTTCAGTGAATCATTGACATTTGTCAGTTTGAACCAAAAATTTTCAAAGGTGCCAAAGGTATGAAGTGTGATATCATTTGTATGTGATACTATTTGTATGTGATAGATCACCCTTGCTACATTGATCTTAGAATAGTTACAGTACGGCTACCTCAGTGGTACAAGCTGAATTACTTATAGATTTGTCAGTCACAGAAAAACTCTAGAACCTATGCAGATAAATCTGCAGATTACCTCACCGTAGAAGTCATAGCAGATCCAAATAAATTATCTTCTTGGCGCAACCTACAGCTTTGATAAGGTCTGCTTGTATGAAGCATAAAATTTAATCCAGTAAAATACAATGTTGTGGTATTAATTTTGTCCACTTTGCGTAAGATAAAGTGGATGGTTAGATTCTTAAACTTCTCACAGGAATAAGACATAACTAATATTGGGGAATATAAGGTAGAGTATTTAAAAACCTAAATCCAAAGACTTACTATGCAAGACACTGTACGGTGCATGGCAGTTGGTATGTTCCACCACTGTTAGTCATTGCCTTCCCTTTCCTGCTTATAAGCAGAGTGAGGGAAAGGCAACTGTCTGTTGCCTCCATACAAGCCCTAATTTCTCTTGTCTTTGTGGTGTCTGTGAAGGACCCTCAGGCTCATTGATGTCTGGTGATTGTGCAAGCATACCAGTAAAGGAAAAAATTTTCATTCCAGGGACAGTGCGTATATAAAAAAAGAGTGAATCTAGCATAACTGGTTCCTGCATCACATTTTCTCTTCCCAAATTAAGCATTTGTTTGTTAGGCTTCATTCTGTTGTATATGCATGGTGTACTAATAATTTTCTATGGGGCACAGCATACTGTTTTGTGCATATGGTATTCACTTTGGAGGATGTGTTCAATATTGAAATCAATTCATTTAGCAAATGTGTTCCTTTACTGTCACTGCTCTGATATTTTCCCACATTACGTCAGTTCACAATAAGAGGTAGATCGACACCTTGGACTAGTAACTCAGTTGTTGGCATTGTGCTTCATAAAATCTTCCTTTAGTAAACGTGCCTCTGCATCTATTCCATGTTGCTGCCTTCATGCTATTGTGCGGAAAATTAATCTGGAATGCATAAATTTTAATTCCATTTCGTCCTATATCTTTATAATCCACAGTGCACCAGGAAAAAGAATTTGTCTATGTTTACAAGTTCACCATCCATGACTGTATACTACCCAACAGCAACCTTACATAATTGATCTCCTCCCATTGTTCTGTCAAAACTCACAATTTATTGGTACACATCTAAACTCTGACTTCTAGAATATTATAATCACTAAATCCTATTAATAGTTTTCTGTTTCAGTATACACAAACAGATGATTTCAGAAGTAACAAAAGATACTAGATGAAAAAACAGTAAACAGAAAAATAAAGCTCTGTCTATCTCTGACAGTTACGGAGGATACACAAAGTTTGATGCATTATATTATAGGCAAATATTAGTGTATGAATCAGACACACAAACTTTCATTATGTTTCCTTTACAATACACACTAATGTCATCTGCCCTGCAAGGATTCCTGTTTGAGTATCTGAACCATATCCATAACATATGTATGCTAATCAAAGCTAATAGTAGAAAATCTAGAAGCATGCCACTGAATTTCTTCAATGTCTGACTGGTGGGATATCACATTGTCAAGCATGCATATATTCCAACAACAAAATTTTGGTAAACCGGAGTTCAAAAGAGAATATATGAAAATGGTGAGATAAAGCTGGGAAAATTAGATCAAAATCACTACCACACAATTTAAACCTGTGAAGAAGCTACAAAAATGTAATTTTCTGAACTTCGCCTTACATGAGTTTCAGATAGACCCTGTTGTTATAACCAGTAAGGATACAAAAATTCTCAGTGTAAGAACAAGAGAGGAATTTTTTAGTCATTTCAATGTCTCTTGCATATAAACACTAGATTTCAACCTGTCAGGAAAGAAACACACATGAATAAATCACTCATCATTAATCCATTTTTCAACAAATTGTTCATTCATATACCGTGAGTTGTAAGAAACTTGCAGACCTACTGAAAACCAGATTATGCTAACCACAAAGGAAGAGAGAACACAGGTAGTGGAACATTGCCTATGGTCAGGGCCTAGTAGATGCGAGGGAAAAAGCGTTGGAAACTTTAAATGGTAACAAACCCCAGAAAATGGCAGGAATTCTTAAAAGTATACAAAAGAATGTTGAAGGCTATAAAAGTGTAAACTGGGTCACTTGAAACCAACATAAAAATAACAATTTTTGTCTATTACTTTCGCTCAGTTCTCGACTGTGTGCCTCTGAAAGAACAATGAGTTTTGGAAGCAAAACAATTCTGATTAAAAATCATCTGTTGAGGAACTGAAGGAAATCCGTACTTTGCAAAATAACAAGTCATGTGCAGAAGACAGAAACTCATAGTAGAAGTATGGGGATATGGATACTGAGCAACAGTAATCTCACACAAACAACTGGCAGAATTGTGTTAAACATTTGTAAAAGTGAAAAAATTACTGAAGAGTGGATATGTGCATTAATTGATCCTCTTCATAAAAATGAGATAAAACCAGTCTGAATAATTACAGGGAATTTCACTGCATCCAGTTATGTCCAAAATCCCTTAAAAAGCCCTGTGAAGGCAACTGCATGAACAAGTAGGCCTATTAATGGGAGAGTATAAGGCACGATTTTGCAAACGCAATCCTGTAGAGAACAGATATGGGAACCAAAGTCAATTTTGCAAAGATGACGATGTGTAAATACTGTGGCAACTTATGCCAAGTGTCAGAAGGGCTTATGATTTGACAGAAAAAGACTTGATTCAGTATGTCAGAGGAATTCAAAATTGACAGGAAAACAGTGGCAGTTATCCAATAGACATAAATGGGTACAACACTAGACATTAAACTGATTGGAGAAATTTCAGAAGCATTTGAAATGCACAACAGTGTGCAGCCAGAGATTCACGATCCACTCGAATTTAAAATAATTCTGAAAAAGTTGTGAAGACATAGGGGAAGGAGATAAGGGAATCCAAATCGAAATTAAAAAAGAGCAGAGAATTAACATGAGGTGTATGGCTTTTGTAGACACTCACTATTCTAAGATACTGTATAGAAGCCAAACTTGTCCTGGAGAAGCTTCACAAAATGTCAATGATAACTAGTCTACCAATCATCTGTGAGAAAACTCAGTAATGGACATGAAGCCTGCAGATAATCTCTCCATTATAACTTGGTATGAGGAAGTGTCACAAGATACATACATTAAATATCCAGGAGAGATCATCCAATCACAAAGACATATTTATTTTTTTATCCTATTCTGACAAGGGCCATCAGGTTCTCTTTTGCATTGGACCACAGTTTCCCACATACATCATAGTTACCTAAGAAGCAATTATTAAAATTATGACAAATAGTATTGAAATGATATGAGTGTCTGAAGTGGCAATGTAAGTAATACTGACTATGAACTAATAAAGTTAATAATGACAGTACTAGTAGTATTACAGCTGTTGCCACTAATGTGGTGGTGGTAACAGTAGTAATGACAACAATAATAGTGGCAGGTATAAAAAGGATTTATAAATGTACAAGATAGCTTTCTGCTGTAGTGAGTTCCATGGAAAGCCTTCACCTTGTAAGAATTCTGAGAAAAGAGGAAGATCTGGGTGGGGTGTAATTATATGCTCCCATGTCAGTTCAAAGAGCAAGTTAAAAGCAGCCAAACCTTGGTACTTGAGGACGTTTGTAGAGGACACACATTGGTGACTTCCTGTTAATGGATGTGATCTCTATGAACATATTCCTCTTGTTTATCTTTATGATTGTTGGATGTGTGTAAGTATATTATATGATAAATCAGAGTATGTGTATGCCCCTACTCCACCCAGTTGTCAGTTACATCTGTTGTGTCTCAGAAAGATGTAGTCTTCTCAATTTACAGAACTTATGGACATACTTGGTTGGAGCCACATCTCTGACGGAAGTATCAGATGTAGGTCCGTGTCTTGAAATATGTGACAGACTTTATGATGAGGTGGCAGAGATCGAACATTTGCGTGTGCTGTATGAAGTTTAGTGCATTTAGCTACAAGGCTCATGAATATACTAGATAGTAGTGACTGTAGGCCAGTGAGGTTATGAGAACAAAGCATACCAGAGTGCATTATAGTAGGGGAGCAAGGTTCCTTGAAGTGAAAGTGGGAGATATCTCCAGGAGGAGGGAAGTTTTGTGGCCAAGGCCACCATCCTTTGCACTGGTCAGTGAATGGTCAACTGAAGACTGGGAGAGAAAGTTCCTGAACAAAGCTAGAATAATCTATGCACAACAATACTGAAAGCAAGATAAATGGAATGACAGATTGCTGTCTTATTGTTGGTCCTAATGATGAGTAACCACAGTAATATGATGATAAATTATTAAAGTAGAAATAAGACTGTAAATTATCATCTGAATCAGAGCCTTGTGAGCATATTGAAGTAATAGTGAATTAATGAATAGTATTGGTATTGGAGTTACGCAGTTTTGCAGCTGAAGTCTTGGGATCACACTGTTCAAAATCTTCAGTCTTTCAAAAGTGAGAACCTCGCTTATTGTCAAATCTAACTTCAGGAGTTTCTGGCTCAAAAGCTTGTCACCTGATATGGAGTCATTATAACAAAAAATCTATTTGAGAACTATTACTGGAATAACTCTTTGCTGCAGAAAGTACTGTGATTCATGGTCAAACAAAAATGACTGATTGGGAAGCAGGAAAGAAAAACTCTCAGGAAAATATTTGGACCAGTTTTCTGTGAACGAATTTGGATATGGAGTCCCTTTAGAGAGATTTATAGACAGACAGAAACAATAAGAGACAGCTTTAGATAAAAAGTGATAAAATTTTGGGGATGCATCACAGGATGACTGTCGACAGGCTCACAAGGCAGATCTCTGAGGTAGCAAGCACTAGCAAAAGCAATTCAAAATTGGCCATAGGTACAGAAGAAGTAGGACTCTCACAAGATAACATAACAAATCGAAAAAGAGTCAAGAAAGACCATGAAACATACTTAAACAGCAACACATGGAAAACAGAAATGGATATAAATATTTGGAAGACCACAAGAGAGACCACAGAGGACATACACTATGTGATCAAAAGTATCCAGACAGCTGCCTGAAAAATGGCTTAAAAATTCGTGGTGCCCTCCATCAGTAATGCTGGAATTGAATACGGTGTTGGCCCATCCTTATCCATGGTGACAGATTTCATTCTCACAAGCATATGTTCAATCAGGTGCTGGAATGTTTCTTGGGGAATGGCAGCCAATTCTTAACAGGTGTTGCACGGAGGAGAGTTATCGATGTCAATCGGTGATGCCTGGCACGAAGTCAGCATTCCAAAACATCCCACAGGTATTTTAAAGGATTCAGGTCAGGTCTCTGTGCAGGCCAGTCCATTACAGGGATGTTATTGTCATGTAACCACTCCGCCATTAGCCATGCATTATGAACAGGTGTTGAATTGTGTTGACAGCTGCAATTGCAATCCCCAAATTGGTCTTCAACAGTGGGAAGCAAGAAGGTGCTTAAAACATCCATGTAGGCCTGTGCTGTAATAGCGCCACACAAAACAACAAGGGGTGCAAACCCCCTCCATGAAAAACATTGACACCATAACACCAGAATCACCTCCGAATTTTACTGTTGGCACTACACGCACTGGCAGATGATGTTCACCAGGTATTTGCCATACCCACATCCTACCATTAGGTCACCACATCGTGTACTGTGATTCTTCATTCCACAGAACAATTTTCCACTGTTAAATTGTGCAATGGTTTCGCTCCTTCCACCAGGCGAAGCATCATTTGGAATTTACCTGCGTCATGTGTGACTTATGAGCAGGTGCTCGACGGTGAAATATAGGTTTTTATCACCTCCCACCTAACAATCATAATACCTGCAGTGAATAATGATGAAGTCTGGAATTCCTGTGTGATGGTCTGTATACATGTCTGCCTGTTACACATTATGGCCCCCCTCCAACTGTCAGCAGTTTCTGTAAGTCAACAAACGAGATCAGCCTGTACTCTTGTGTGCTGTATGTGTCCCTCCACGTTTCCACTTCACTATCACGTCGGAAACAGTGAACCTAAGTACGTTTAGGAGTGTGGAAATCTGGCATATAGACATATGAAATAAGTGATACCCAATCACCTGACCAAGTTTGAAGTCTGTGGGTTCTGCAGAGTGCCCCATTCTGCTCTCTCATGATGTCTGATGACTACAGAGTTCACTGATTTGGAGTACCTGGCAGTAGGTAACAGCACAACGCACCTCATATGAAAAACCAATGTTTTTGGGGGTGTTTGATCAAAAGTATCCACATTGTGTATGTAAAGAAATTGGGAAGGATGTAGGAATAGGAAAAAAAATATTAAATTTAGACACTATCTCTTATAAGTTAATGTATGAAATAGTAATAATGATGATGATGTAATCTGGAAACATCTCCCATAATTATCAGTGTGAGGAGATTAGCAATAGTCATAGGTATCTGATTGTCAGTAGACTTCACAGAAATAATCTGCGGTAACAGCTTCTGCTTTTTAATATGCTATGTGTCACATTCTGCAACCCTCTAGAGAATATGATTTGTGGAATACAATGTGTAGATCCAAGAGTGAGTGAGTGAGTGAGTGAGTGAGTGAGTGAGTGAGTGAGTGAGTGAGTGAGTGAGTGAGTGAGTGAGTGAGTGAGTGAGTGAGTGAGTGAGTGAGTGAGTGAGTGAGTGAATGAATGAATGAATGAATGAATGAATGAATGAATGAATAACCTTCCCACCTTCTCTCTGACCAGGATATAGGCTACAGTATGATTTCACACTAAAAGAGAAATTTATGAATGAAATAAAAAATGAAGAAATAAATTCAGCTCAAGAAAACAGGGTAAGATTACCCTATTTTACTGAAAGGGAAGTGATAGCTGTGTAACCTGATCGTGTGTAGGTTCCAAGAAGGTTATATCCTGGACACGAATAAAGATACAAATGTAGGATAACTTTATGTTCAGTAGTATAGCTATAAAGCTTTTATTTGCAGAAGAACCATTCAATTTATCATGAGTACATCTTCTATATGCATGCATGTGTAATGGGGTACTTTTCACAATTTGGTTTAAGTTCAGTGTTTTCATTCACCTTTGACAAAAGTTCACTATTCCCTCAACTGGACACGCAACAAACATTGAGGCAATAGACTTGTCCCATACTTATTGGAACACATTTGGAGTTCTTTTGCTCAAAGTTGGTTTTTTTTATTTAGTGAACCTTAAGTTACTGCATGGCAAGGCAAATAGATGGAGCCTTCCACAAACCCTGACAAAAAAATGACATACTGTGAGAGCAGACGAAATTCAAGGTCGGCAAGTGAATGTGAGATGTGTATGCCCCTTGTGGCTGATAAATGAATAAGGCAGCTTATTGTTAAGAAGTGCTCTTTCATTCAGGTGCCAGTGTGGTGATGCTCCATCCTGGTGAAAAATGATTTTTTTTTCTCTGGATAGTTTCCTGTGCATCTATCTTGAAACCTTTTTGATATTTCTATTTATGTCAAAATTTCATGTGTTGTGAAGTTCCTTGCTGTACTGATTATATTCCTCATTAATAACATGAATGTGTCACTTCATTAAATTACATAATTTGAATAACAAATCATGACCACCACCAAGAAATGGTTTCTTTTTCCAATTCACAATACATTATCCTTGTCTTTGTTATTACTCATTTTCAATGCAGTTGTTATTTTTTAAAAATCAATTAATTGATTTAGTTACCTTAATTCAACTTACTGTCAGAGATGACTCAGGCTTTCTTATTATTGTGAAATAGTTTGTTTAATCTGACACATTTCTCATTAGGTGATCATCTTCGGGTTTGCTGACTGGATTTCTGGATTATCCTTGATGTTAAAGGTTTTCTACTAGGCTCCAGTAACAAACTTGTTTTAGTGCTATTGTAGCTGTCCACATTCTGATTGCTTCTTCATATTTATTCATTGTACACTGGCTCTTTATAATTGGCCACCTGAATTTATCTGCAGTTGTGTTAATCCCTCCCCTGCTGTGAAATGTATGAAAGCACATTCATTAATTTGGAGGGAACACTGTCCTCATGTTGACCATTTGTTTATTTCCTATTTATGATACTACACAAATCTTTGTCATTTATATGCCTATAAAATAAAACCACTTCATGTAATAATTCCTATAGCTATCATGTCAAGCTGTACTCCTGAATTTCCTCTGTGGATGAAAGTGATGCGACATTTAATAACTTTGATGTTCCATGCAGTGAGCTATCTCAAGAGAATGGCATAATATTGAATGCTGCAGTTGTGAAAAAAATACATTTAATAGCTGTTCAGATAGATATTTCTTCAGTTCTTTCCTTTGCCAGTTTCATCAATAAAAATTGGACGATTTTTTACATTTTTCTCTGGTACTTTGCCTAACTGTATGTCCCCGAGAGGTGAAAGGTATTTCAGGCATTTAATTTTGAAGTATCAAGTAGAAAATTTGTTTTCAAATTAATCAATGTTTCTATAGTTACTTACACAGCTAAAAACAAAGTGCTGAAATGAAGTGCTAATTTTTACCAATAATTTTCTCAATAACTGCTACATTTATGTAGTGTCTCTTTTTGATAATACTATTTCGAAGTATTGTTTGGAACATTCAGATGTTAGTGGGTGTTAATACAATTTTATTTATTTACTGTTTCATCAGTTTTAAATAACCAGTAATTCTTTGTACTATTTCAGATGGCAGCCTCAGTAAGAAAAGCATCTGATAGTTTAAGGTACGTTTTTATTATGCACTGCAGAATTTTTTGAGCAGTATAAATTTTTAGTTATTCCATGTGAAAGGAAAACAAACAATAACCCCTAGGGACCAAAATGTCATAAGTTATTTTTAAAAAGTTCTGTTTTTGGAGTTCTATTTTTTCTATATATTAACTATTTGCAGTATATACATATGGTATATACTGACTACAGCAACACTATGCATGTTATCAGAGAAAACACTACTATATCTAATATTCTGTTATTGCAGAAGATTAAAAATATGCTGTAAAATATTACAAGGTATGTCAGTCCAATTTATAACAGTGGTTTGCAATAACTGCACAAACAGAACAAAAAAGCCATTTATGCTTAACTGTCAATCCAAGCTTTCCAATAATGAGAGTAGATGCAAGGTGAAGCATTAATTTTATGTTCTTAAGACATATCAGTTTCTCAGATTTACAGATCACCCAAGAATGTTGTTTACTACTGGCCCCACGATGCCACATGTCACCTTTTGTTTTGTGGGTTTGACTTGGCAGCAGTTGTAAATAAATACTAGTTTTGTCCACATTGCTGGCATAAGATACCGCAAACTTTTCTCTCACTTGGTCAAATTCATGCAACCAATGCTTGCCCCTTCTTCGTCAACTTTATTCATTTCATTGTCTATCACTGAGCATGAAATTAGGCATCTATTTTGGAACTTACACAGCCAACAAACAAAACAATTGAAGTCTGTTTCGAATGTCTAAATTTTCTGCAGTCTCATTTGTTGTTCACTGAATTATATTTCCACTTATAGGTACATTGGAGGTGCACATATAGCTGAAGCACTGTAAAAGTAAACACTGTGAAGTCACTTCAGCATGCACCTGGAACACAGAGCAGCAGAATTAAGAACATTTCATTTAAGTAGTGTGGATAATGTAGATTTGCTGAGTCTAAACCTTCTTCCAATTGTGCTGTTTTTCAATACACCATATTCTGCTTCCTGCAGAATTTTTAGTTTCACTTGCTTATCTATGCTTTGTGCTTCCTACAGCATGACAACCCTTTCACTTCTTGGAACTCAATGTTACTACTACTGACTCTGTTTAAAGAATATAAAAGCACATCTCACCATGGAATTGCACTTGTTGATGGAATCTAGTTTTTCATGCTGTTTGTGTCACAATTGTTTTCCTTGTTGATGGTGATTGTTGAGCAATGTTATGCACAAAGGTCAGCTAGAGAAACATTAGGAAAAAAGAAAAACATTGACAATTCAGGTTTAATGAAAAATGTAATGATGCTACAGACTAAAACACAGTTTGTAATTCATGCTTACTGAAATTTGTTAACCAGTAAAACATTGTACAATATCATGTACATCACTGCGAGTACTGATATTCTGCTGGTGTTAACCAAGTGTTCACCTTAAGTGAGTTCATGTTAAGCCTGATGTTTGAAATATACATGATGGTTCATTATTATTGATAAGTAAAAATATTACAAAGCAGTTATGTTAGTAACACATTCTATAAAACGGCTGGTTTGTGCGTCTGTTCTTTAATAAAAGAGTGTACTTCCTTTATACAAAATTGCAGGTGAGGTGTCAGCAGCTGTATAGTGATAAATATTCTAATTGAAAATGACATGGAAGTCATACAAATTCGATGTGATGGGTACAGGCTAATGTCCTACCATGTAGAACAAGTAAGAGGAAAGGGTGAATGGTTATATATCCAAAACCTGGAGTCAAGTTCCAGTCCCTTCAGATTACTGTGTCAGCAATGTGGATTGGGAAACAAGCTTGTTGTATCCACAGTTTACAGGCCACCATCATGTTCTTAAATTTCATAAAGCAGCTGTAGTCAGCTTTAGTAAGGCCTTGAAGACTTAACTGGTGAGTCATCTTTTGTGACTTGCGAGAAGCTACTAACCAAGGACACCTAGAATCCCCTATGTCTGAATATGGGAAATCTAACATAGTACAATTCCCCAAAAGGACTTAGTGCACACATTGCAAATTTGGCTGATTTGGGAGCAAAACTGATAGTGATTTATCTGGCCATGACAGTAAAATGAATATTGATCAGTTGTGCTCAGATCATTGAAGGAAACTATTGTCATCACAGAATTAGAGGGAAATTACAGGACAAATGTTATCAGTAGGTATATAAGGGGCACAGTCTGGATGGACAGTTAAACTTTGTGTTAATAATTTCCCTAGTATTCTTATTCTGTAAACCACCACAATACTGACTGGAAGTAAGAGCACGGGATGAATAACTCCTTGGACTTAATTATCTTGTGCAAGGTAGAGAGAGCTCTACCTACTTCCGAAGACAACTGACTGTGATAGTGACATATTCTGCTATACTGTCTGTAGTGCAAAATCAGATCTTTCTTTGTGCTCAGTAAAGCTCTTTTTTCCTGTCACAAGATATTCTTATCCCAAATTGTAGCTATGCCTTTTTGGTGTTTGAACTGTAGTAACCACTTGACCTGTTGTGTAGGAAGGCTGGACTGATGAGGTTGCAAAATCATTTTTAGGAAAAAATTCAATTCTGCATTTACTGTGTATATCCATGGTAAACATTTACCATTTTTCACCTAGTAAATGCTCACAGATGAGTGTGACTGCTGTGTCTAGATCTAAACTTGTTGCTTGCGAAGCACTGTGAAATAAGAGATTAATATCTCTGGTTAGGGCTATATGATAAGCATCACACACCCTTCAGCAATGTTCTGAGGTGAGTCACACAGTTGTTTTGAAAGCATTGGATTTCTGCGGTATCCTAGCAATGGATTCTCTGGTATCGTAGCAATGGACCGACTGCTGTACCTACAATTGAACCAATGTGATGATTCCATTTGGTATCTCCACATATTGCTACACTCAAGAATATATGAGAGTACTGATAGGATACTATGTTTCTCCTCTTTGTGAAATACACTATTTTTAGTCGTAATGTTTGAAGCTAGCGGGCAATCCTTGCACCAATTCAAAATTTTATCTAGGTAAAGGCTGATACATTCTTTTAAGTTCTTTATAATTGACAAAGCTAGTAATTATATGTGCCTGTACAGTTGTGGATAGTTTTGCCTTTTATCTGTCTTGGCTATGAAACTGAGTCAACAATATTGTTCATTATAGTTTACCTACATTTCTATATTCTTATATATAATAACTTCTACTGGTGCATTACCCTTCTTTTCTCCGTATTCACCTGACCGGAAATGTTGTTCTTCCTCCCATGCACCACACGAATTCCCACCATATCAAACTTCAACTTATCCATTTCTCATTTCATGTTCTCTGACTCACCTAATCAATCAAGGGACTTCACATTCCACACTCTGACTTGTAGCGGTATTGTTTCTTTCACCTGATAATATCCACGAGTGTAGCCCCCTCCCAGAGATCTTATTGGGAGGCTATATTGCTACTGGAATATTTTACCTAATTGGATGTCTTGATCATTAAACTATACAGCAGAGCAGCATGTGGTTACAACAGGTGTAGTCCTCCTTGCTTTTAGCTGTTCACAGTACTAACATAGCCAGGTCATGTTGGCTAATGGTGCAAGACCAAATTGTATAATCATCCAAACCATTCTGCATTTACATCTACATAGATACTCTGCAAGCTAGCATATGGTATGGGAGTGGCTGGTACCTTTACTACTAGAAAGACCTGCCATCCATCTTCATTTACCACATGTTAGTGTGTGGCCCCTCCCTAGATACTTTGTGTGTGTGTCTGTTTTGTTAAGGCATGCATGTCACTTCACTTTGCCAAGATAAATGTTTCATATGGTAACTGGGTGCCACACAACTGAAACATGTGAAATAATTTAGCTATTACCAAAAAGTCACAAAATTAGGAAATCATGACATTGTGCCGTGGAGATGCTGATAGACTTTTTAGATGTACACTTAATATCATATATTCTCACTACATACTTTAGTAAGTTATTGTTTATCATAAGTTATTGTTTATCATAAGTTATTGTTTATCATAAGTTATTGTTTATCGTAAGTTATTGTTTATCGTAAGTTATTGTTTATCGTAAGTTATTGTTTATCGTAAGTTATTGTTTATCGTAAGTTATTGTTTATCGTAAGTTATTGTTTATCGTAAGTTATTGTTTATCGTAAGTTATTGTTTATCGTAAGTTATTGTTTATCGTAAGTTATTGTTTATCGTAAGTTATTGTTTATCGTAAGTTATTGTTTATCATAAGTTATTGTTTATCATAAGTTATTGTTTGGAAGTTACACAGGAATTAGGATTGGCTGGTAGAAATGAGGCAACACATACTTGAGGAAAATTATGAAAAACTAAAATGGTAAACTGCAGTTAAAAGATCTAATATTAAACTCAAGTTCATAAGGGTTAACAGTATGTGTAACTGCTCATGTAATCAGCTTTAAGATAATGCCGTAAGTCCCAAATATCACAAGCTTTGTTGTACTATGTCATTTAAGGGACAAGAACTCCATGAGAAATATCAGAAAGCTGCATATGAATCAGGAACATAAGTGTTGCAACAGTTGTACCAACTTGAACCATGACTGTCCAGCAATAGACTAGGATATCTGCGTGTCACTCACTTTTGTTATGGGAAGGTTGTTCCAATGAGATATCTTGGTATATTCAGTGTTGTAACTTTCACTAGCAAAGTCTTCAAGAACACATTTGATGGTAACTTGGGGGTTGTGGCAGCTGATGGGGGTGTTACTTGATTTTCTACTCTATGCCAACAGAACAAGATAGAAAATACTTGAAACCTAAAGCCACCACCATACTCATTTGAGAAAAAACATAAATGAAATAACAACTGTCAAAATAATGAGACTTGATGTTCCCAGAGCATCAGGTACAAATACCCTATCCCATGAATCACAAGTGGACTCAGCCCCTAGATGCAAACATTGATGGTTTTGTGTTGGAACCACCAAGTTCCACAGTGAAAACCCTAAAATTGTCATCTCCCTAATCAATTGTAGTAATGACACAAAAGCTTATCATTGATTTAATTACTCCTATACTGCAATGGAACATTCATAGTTTGATAGCACATGTGAAGTAAATGAAACTTTTTATTTGTAGACGGTCACAGTATTTCACATGAGTCACTCTGTAAATGTTCCAATACTCCCATGCTGTCAGGGCACAGTATCTGACTGGTTGCCACTGTGGGTAAGGATTGCTGAATGGACAACCTGTGTTTTTGCAGTGTGTGAGGCATAAATGAGGCTAAGTGAGGACTGAGATCAGACACTAGCTGTATGAATTCTTAGGGGGGTTGCTCAGTGATAACAATAGATTTTGTTTTGATTTGCCAAGATCCTCTTTGCAAGAAGCATTGCTAATATTATCCTAAAATTTTGCCAGCCATTTCATTTGTAGGAGATATTAATGTCAGTAATATGCAGGTGTAATGCCAGCATCTCCTGGTGGGTTGTGAGATGAGCTATGTCTTCTAAATACAAGTGCTAGAATTTACTTCAGCACAGTTATTTGTTTTCTCACAACTAATCTCTAATCCTGCTTAATTATAATTGTAACCTACACACATACGCATGTCAAAAGGAGGTCACTGAGGTGGGTACCACATAGAGCAAACAGAGGGTTGTTTTACCATCTGCTGATATTCAAAAATGCTTACATCTTGCCAGACTATGATTATTGCAAGGTAGATTCACCACACTGGTGGTGCACTTGCCCTGTTGTGGAAGTAAGTGTCAACCCACAGTATTCACCATCTGCAAAGCTTGGTGATAGTTCCAATGTTGTTCTTCTACAGTGAATATTTAACACAGAACAGCTGTCTACATCGTTTCTTTTGTGATCTGGGTCAACAAAAATATGAGTTGCAATGAGGAGGATTTATTATTGTTGTAATAGCCCATAAAACTCCTGTATCAGGCAGGAACAAACCTAAACACTAGAGGGGAGAAAAGGAGGTAGCTCAGACAGTGTTGCCGTAATGCCACAAGAAACGTAGATATGACTTATTATTTTCAAGTAGTGCTACATAACAGCTGAACTAATAGGAAAATTTCAGCTTTATGTGAGAAAGCAATCGTGCCTCTTCTACTGAACCCAGGGGAAAATGATACATTGCACAATAATTACTGTAAGGTGGCCCTCACCAACAGTAAGCCAAATGACAAGAAAAATTCTATCAGCATGTGCCATACCTGGTCTGTAGAATCCAAGAAACTGAGCACTCACATCCAGTGTGCATTTGAAGGATATTGCTCCCTCCTGAGAATGTGAATGGCTGGAATACGCTGCTTTTCCCTAATCAAATAATATGTTGGAACAGTGTGTAATGGTGGCTGTGTCCTCCTTGTGTATGTATTGATAGGAGTGTTTGGGCAAAGGCAGTGCCCGCCATCTATGTCATCTGCAAGCTTTGAAAGTGGGAAGTGTTTCCAGCCACTTTGATAATGAGCACACCAGGCATCTACTCTTCTAATATGGCCTATGTGGAAGCAACTGTGTAAGTAATATACCTACATAGGGCATATCAAAAAGGTGGTTTTTCTTTAATTCAGCATACAGTACTGTAGTCAGTGGGATATAATATTCTACATTAACTTAGTGTCTGGAGATTTTAGACAGAAGCCCATTTTACTGAGAGTTTCTCTTAAAGAAAGTTTTTTGGTGTATGCCATTATTGACACAGTGTATAACTGTTCTACGCAATGTAGTGATTAACTGCAAAGGTTTTTATTAATCACATAGAAAATAGCTTTTACTGTAGTCTGGTTAAAACTACTTGATAGCTGATGTGTGTCATTTGCCACTGCAATACTGTTACATCCACTAGCAGCTACATTGCTTGGTTATAGGCAACACACAAAAACAGCTGATTTTAAGTGACCTATGACTAAAATGTGGCAGATGACAGGTTTTGTAGCATTGAAACAAACTCGTGTCCTAACCTTACCACAACTATGTGATCTGCAGTATATCTGAGAAAACAGCAATCAACAATCAGCAGCACAATTGAGATCATGATCATTCTGTTCAGAGCTTTTAAGGCTAACCTGTAGGACCGAACTGATGACTGAAATATTTCTTAATATGTTTCTTTGCACAGCCATCTTCTGCAGCAAAGTTTCAGTTTTTGATGAAAGCAAACTGTAATTTGTCACTGTCATTGGTTACTTGAAACCATATATCCATCAAAAAGCAAAACAGTCAAAAGCAGCAATCAGGATAGAATAATAGCACAGAAGTATGTGCATGCTCCTACCCACCCACAGCCATATCCACACTCAAATGACCTCATTGGGAAGCTCAAAGATGTCCATTTTCATTGTGATGGAATGGGGTAGCTGCAGGTGGAATGATTGGACCCAGATATCACATGGATGGACGATGCACCTACTGCAATTACTTGCTCTCAGAAGACTATGGTAGGATTCGCTGTACATTATTCGTGCTGATGTCACCATTGATACGTTTGTTTGATTCAGTCAAGGATGTTTTGGAACTCCAGGGGACCAGATATTGAGTAGTTGTAAAGATAATTTTGAATGGGAGGCTGTAACTGCATTGGCATCCTCCCTGCCAGACAGTATGTCAATTAGAAAGGGCTACACGTAAGCTGTGCTGCTAACAATACATATGTAATGTTGGAATAATTTGTGTGTGTCATTCACATTTGTTCATCAGTCTGGAAATTTATGTATGTGTTCATTCATTTATTGACCTGACATTATTTCTTATATATGTACAGGTGTTGTCCACATGGTTGATGGCCATACCGCCTAGCCAATAAGAAATGTGATGTTGGTGGTAGTTGGTGATTAATTTGGAGTCAAAGTGCCATGCTTTATTGCTTTCAGAAATAAATTGATCATTGGTGGTTTTAAGAATTTCTACCCAAAGCCTAAAGTGTCCTCCAAAACAAAGAAAAATCCACATGGAAAGAGTGATTGGTTTTTATTTTAAAATCATAGATTACTCTTATATTTTTTTTCCCTTTATCTTTTGGTGGATATTTTTATGTCAAAAGCTAGAGGATATTATTTCTAATAAATGTAATAATTTGGTGTAAAGGATTGTAGAACAGTATTTTAAAAATACTGCAAGACTTTTAATAATAGAATCTACTAGAGAATAAAGGAACCCAGTCAGCACTGAATGAGACTGGGCGTTATTCAGTTTCCTGTGATGATTTGCTTTATAAAAACATTTCATATTAGGAAAATTCTGTCATTCTGGTAGAATGTCATGACAATTTTAAATCACTTACATTTACTGAATAAGTTATCTGTGATGGCCATACATTTTTATCTTTTGGTTTACAAGCCCCAATTTTGTGGATGGTGAACTATTGTTTTGTATTGTGTAAATCAACATTTCACACGTCTTTCCTCCTTCCTCAGTTTCATTCAAAGTGCTGATGACAGCTGTGACATTTCATATCAAGAAACATTACATCACGGAGTAGTCAATGGCAAGCTGGAGATATATCCAGAGAAGTCAACAGATTTCAGTGTGTCTCACAACTATACCAAAATACAGACTTCACAAGAAGATGGCTTATGTGGCACAAGATTAAGTTGTAGCATCAGGGAAAAGGAATTCCATAAGTTTACCTGTAGTTTCTGCCTACAGAGCTTCCCTTCAAAATACAGACTCATAATGCATATCTTCATCCACATTGACGGTGTGCAGGCACCTGCATTTGTGTGTAAGTCATGTGGTGAGGTATTGCCCGCTGATGACTGCTTGAAAGAACATTTGAGAGTGAGGGAGTGTGCCCAAGCATTATCTGCTACCAACAGTGAGAAACTTGAATGCAGTGATGATCATGAAAACAATATCTCCTTCGAGTGTGTACAAGAAGGAATCGTGGAACAGACTGAGGAGCCCCCTTCGTACAAGGTACCCAGGAAAACTTTTAAAAAATCCTTTAATGACATATGTAATACACTTACTGTGAAAGAAGCTGAAGAGGAACTCGAAAGATGTAATGACTGTGGAATTTTATGTTCAAGTGACCATGTACATGTCCACACTGTGCTAAGTGCAAAGAGACATCACAAATGTGATGTTTGTGGTAAAATGTTTACTCAGTTATGCAATCTTAAGAAACACAGAATAATACACACTGGAGAGAGACCCCACGAATGCGATGTTTGTGGAAAATCGTTTACTGAAAGGGGCAATCTCAAGAAACATGAATTAATACACACTGGACAGAGACCACACAAATGCGATGTCTGTGGAAAATCATTTGCTCACTCGGGCCATCTGAAGACCCACAAGTTAATACACACTGGACAGAGACCACATAATTGCGATGTCTGTGGAAAATCATTTACTCAGTCGGGCCATCTCAAGACCCATAAGTTAATACACACTGGACAGAGACCACATAATTGCGATGTCTGTGGAAAATCATTTACTCATTCGGGCAATCTCAAGACCCACTCATTAATACACACAGGAGAGAAACCCCACAAATGTGATACTTGTGGTAAATTATTTAATGTATTGAGTTATCTCAAGGCCCACAAGTTAATACACAGTGGAAAGAGACCCTACAAATGTAGTATTTGTGGAAAATCTTTTACTCAGTGGGGCAGTCTCAGGAGACACAAATTAATACACACTACATAGAGACCATTCAAAGTATTGTTGAAGTCTGTAGACCTACACATGTTCATAGAAGACCACGTGTTTTATGAAAATTGTTCGCATATGCTACAGAGAGGTCACAAAAAATATGACAAATCCATTTCCGCAGCTTCACATTCGAAGAAGTTAGATACTAAATACAACATATGAAGTGCACAATTGTGATTTTTTGTTGCAAATGCTCCATGCTTTAATGATCGGGCTACCCGAAATTTGTGCATTGAGAGATATCTTTTACTCGTTTGAGAAGACGTTCTGTGCAGTTATCAGGACCCCATATTCTTCAAGAGAATGTACCAGTATGCTGCTAATTATTTGAAAGAAACTACCATTTCAGTCTTCATGAAGCTGTATCCACTACCCAGGCGACAGCAGAAAAGTGTTTATTACACATTCATAATGTAGGATATTTATCTCAAGAATGGACAAAAATACAAAAATCTCTTGATTATGCAAACATATTATTGAGGTATGCCTCTTTAATAGTAATGCTATTTGTATGATCAATAATCTGCATCCATTAGGAAATAACTGATGGTGGCAAGTATGCAGAGATAAGGGAAAAGTATAATCATCTGCCTAGGAGCGTTTTGATTCACCTACAGACCACAATACAACAGTGCATCTCTATGGTATGGACTCATTAGTTCTTCGTTAGTTTTTCAGTTGTAAATTGGACTATAAGTCTACACATATCTCACACCTTTCCCATTAACTGTAGGCTATCGGTTTGTTGCTGTCTAGTTGGTGTGCAATAGCATCCCAGATTCATTTCCTCATGATCTAATGAGGTGAGCTGGGTGGGAAAGACAACAGTGTGAGCCATCATGCTGCTCAAACCATTGCAGTGTGATTCTTTCCTTGTAATTTGGACAGTTATCCTGCTGTTAGATGTTGTCACTCTCTGTAAATACATCTAGCATTAAGTGATAAGTTTGCAATAATGTTCATGTTCTCCACATCTGTCATGGTGCTTTCAGTTATGACCAGCTGTTTTCGTGCCACCTTATATCAATATCCCCCATAGCATGACACTGCCTCCATCTTCCTGCACCTGTTGTGTGGTGCATGTATGAAACAACTATTAATCTGGATAATGACATATCTTAGCACAAGCATGTCATTTACCCCAACATGTGACACTTCCTTATAGGTATGCAGTCCAATCTCGATTATCCTGTTTGTACAGGGCTATTACAAATGATTGAAGCGATTTCATAAATTCACTGTAGCTCCATTCATTGACATATGGTCACGACACACTACAGATATGTAGAAAAACTGATAAAGTTTTGTTCGGCTGAAGCCACACTTCAGGTTTCTGCCGCCAGAGCGCTCGAGAGCGCAGAGAGACAAAATGGCGACAGAAGCCGAGAAAGCGTATGTCGTGCTTGAAATGCACTCACATCAGTCAGTCATAACAGTGCAACGACACTTCAGGATGAAGTTCCACAAAGATCAACCAACTGCTAACTCCATTCGGCGATGGTATGCGCAGTTTCAAGCTTCTGGATGCCTCTGTAAGGGGAAATCAACGGGTCGGCCTGCAGTGAGCGAAGAAACGGTTGAACGCGTGCGGGCAAGTTTCACGCGTAGCCCGTGGAAGTCGACGAATAAAGCAAGCAGGGAGCTAAACGTACCACAGCTGACCGTTTGGAAAATCTTACAGAAAAGGCTAAAGCTGAAGCCTTACCGTTTACAATTGCTACAAGCCCTGACACCTGATGACAAAGTGAAATGTTTTGAATTTTCGGCGCGGTTGCAACAGCTCATGGAAGAGGACGCGTTTAGTGCGAAACTTGTTTTCAGTGATGAAGCAACATTTTTACTTAATGGTGAAGTGAACAGACACAATGTGCGAATCTGGGCGGTAGAGAATCCTCACCCATTCATGCAGCAAATTCGCAGTTCACCAAAAGTTAACGTGTTTTGTGCAATCTCACGGTTTAAAGTTTACAGCCCCTTTTTCTTCTGCGGAAAAAAACGTTACAGGACACGTGTATCTGGACATGCTGGAAAATTGGCTCATGCCACAACTGGAGACCGACAGCGCTGACTTCATCTTTCAACAGGATGGTGCTCCACCGCACTTCCATCATGATGTTCGGCATTTCTTGGAAAACCGATGGATCGGTCGTGGTGGAGATCATGATCAGCAATTCATGTCATGGCCTCCACGCTCCCCCGACTTAACCACATGCGATTTCTTTCTGTGGGGTTATGTGAAAGATTCAGTGTTTAAACCACCTCTACCAAGAAACGTGCCAGAACTGTGAGCTCGCATCAACGATGCTTTCGAACTAATTGATGGGGACATGCTGCGCCGAGTGTGGGAGGAACTTTTGTATGTGTGTGCAAAGCATTGTCAAAATATCTCAAATAATAAGGTTATTGTAGAGCTGTGAAATCGCTTCAATCATTTGTAATAACCCTGTATTGCTATTGTAACTGACAACAGTTAGATCAACATGGGAATACAAAGCTGTTATATAACTTGAGGCCTCATGTTCAACAGTGTCTGCTTGATAGCTTGAAACTCTCGAGCCTGCTCAAGCATTTTCTCCTGTCTCCACAGATTGCCATCTATCCCACTTTACAGAGCAGCTAGGTTCTGATCTGCTTGTTCTAGATAACGCATGGGCATCCTACAACCTTTGTCAACTTGTGGTTTCACCATCTTTCAACAATGTTCCATAGAGGCTCATGATAGAAGCATCTGCACAGCAAACCACATTCGCTGCTTCTGAGATGCACTTACCCAGCACCAGGCAAAACCATCTGCTCTTTGACAAAGTTATTTATGACATTTTTTCACATACTGTCACTAGAATGATAACCACGCATTTCTGATTGTATAGTTTCATTACTACGTGACATAACCACAATGCCGCTGGGTAGCAAACACTCCTCCTACGGAAGTGGGTATAATGATTTGCACCAACAGTGTATCTTCACAAAAAGGGTCTTTTGGTAAATTGTGTAGTAATTCAATTTTTCTGCTTTGTTAAATTTTATGTCGACACGCTATTTCCAGTTCAAGTGCCGTATTTCTTATGAAAAATTATTGTATTACGAAGCTCTGTACATAATTCTGAGTTAATGAAGATTCATTTTATGCATCAAATCTTTTAATTATTTGTCTGTTTTTAAATATCATGTAACTACTGTACAAACATCACATTATAATTCCAATTGTTTGTAGAAACACAAGGACAGTTGAAAGAGCTCAGTGTGATTTCTAGGTTATGAATTTAATCCAAATGCATAATTTTTATTGTAATAAGTTAATTTATCAAATGTACTTTCTTTCTAATTGCTTTGTTTTAATTTGATTTTTTAATTGTCTTTTATCTGCTTTAAACATGATTTCATAGTGTGTATTTTCCATAATTTCTCTGAGTAAATGTGACGTTTTCAGAAATCTTTACTAAAGCTTTGTCTTACACTTCATAATGTTTGTTTTTGGTCAGTTTTTTCCATTTACTACCAATTTCTTATTGGTGTAAGGTAGTTCGTTTATTAAGTTTTGTCATACTTTTAATAACTTGAGACAGTTGTTTTTAAGTGATCGGCATTTTTGAGTTTTGCAACACTTTAAGCTGTGTGGCTTTTTACCGAAATGTGTATGTATCTGTCATGATGGTTCTTGCAACATAATAGTGTGCTGCTATCTGGGCTGTAATACTGCAGTGGCTTTTAAATATTTAGGGAATGCTGATCTAGTTGCAGTTTGTGGGCTCCCATTCTTCACACACTTGATGAGATATTTTGGTTGTGACTTGGAATGAAATTGCATGGATTTTAAATTGTGTCATTCTCGTTATAGTAATGTTGTTACACTATTCTGTCCAGCTACTTAGTTACATATTTCTACTACAGTTCCTGTTGGTACTGCGCTCTTTGCGGATGGTTTACTTTAATCATAACAGAAAATATTTTGTTCTCTCTGTAACGCTTGCCGAGACAAAAATCATTACTATTATTATTCAAGTAAGAACAGAGCTCTGAATTCACAAAACACAATACTGCTACTCTCATGAAGCTTAAATCCTGACTCGACTATCCTATTTTAATAGTCTCACCACTGAAAATAAACTTGTGTTGATTCTGAAGATTTTGTACAGAAATTAAGTAAAAGAACCCACAGTGATACGTTAAAATCGGATTTCAAATGTCAAAGGGAATGAGAGATATTGGTAATAGTACTTTATTTTGACAAAGTGCCATTAATTGTTATAATGTGGTATTTATATGATAACACCAAAACAAATATTATTAGTAACTGGTTATTACTGCCATCATCATATGATGTTCCTGACCACTTTTAGACGTTTTGTGCTGAAATATATCTGGTAAATGCCATAAAGGCTCTATGGACTATCTTCACACTATCACCATTGCTCTGCCCCCGGTAGATGAGTGGTCAGTGCAACAGACTGTCAATCCTGAGGGCCCGTGTTCGATTCCCGGCTGGGTCAGAGACTTTCTCCGCTCAGGGACTGGGTGTTGTGTTGTCCTAATCATCATCATTTCATCCCCATCGACGCGCAAGTCGCTGAAGTGATGTCAAATCGATAGACTTGCACCAGGTGAGCGGTCTACCCGATGGGAGGCCCTCGTCACACGCCATTATATTACCATTCACTTAAAGCTAATATGGGTGGCATTGGCCAACCAAAATGTTCTATGGAAAATCATTTGATACGATAATTGTTACCTTCCACTCCTGTCCAAAATGGTTCTTTTCAAAACCTGTACCGTTAGACATCTGTCAAGACTAACATTAGTGTTCACTTGAGGCCAAACTGAATCATAAATCAAGAAAGTATTATTCTAAATATTGTTATAAGAAGAATTAGAGTACTTTTTGTTTGAAATTACTTGAGTGAATGGAGGTTGTTGGAAGATGATACAGCTTTCATATAACGTTAAAAAAAGCTACTTTTCACTAAAATATAAAATTGTGGAAATAGTTTGCAGATTCATGCTACTTATTTGGATTTGTGTGTGTAAGTATTTGTGCTACTAAAATTTTTTATTTAAGTTTAATGTGGCTACGTTTACTATGGGGAAGTTAGCTAGTGTGCCACATGTGACTGCAGGTGTAACTCTCTCATACATTTATACCCATAAATTTGTACAAGTTGTAGCTATGCAGTTGCACATCGACATAGTTTCATATCTTAGGTTACAGTGCATGGCACGTGAGATAGATATATGTAATTCATACATTGTCTCATAAAGAACAGATTGACATACACCAGTATCCCCCTGTGGTGGTTGCATTAGTTAACTCTATTCAGTTATACTCAGGTTAGTTGATTTTCAACAAATATTGCCATAAAGCATGTTATGGGACATTTCTTAAGTATTTGCATTACTACGAATAATTATGAGTAGACTGATCCTTTCACATCAGAAGTATTAGACATTAAATCAGTGATCGTTTTTGGGCCAGTGTTGACTATAATATCCATGAATATTGACGGAATACCTCCCTGCAAGCAACAACTCTTGCAAGACGTACCGCACTAAGCACTGTGATATTTTGTGTGTTCAAGAATTATACACATACACCCAGCAGAGACGTCCTTCAGTTCCTGGAATAAAACTGGTTGCTGAAACACAACATGCACAGTATGGAAGCGCCATCCTTATAAGACCTGACCTTTAAGTCTGTAGTGTTCATCAGTCAGATGATAACAATATTGAAATTATTGTTGTTGAGTAACAGTAGAGTCACATCAGCATATAAACCTCCAGCAACAGATTTTTTCTTCACCCCACCTGAACATTTTATTACAGGGAAAGCTTCTATTGTGGTATGTGATTTCAACATTCACAGCCATGTTTGGGGGATACACTCAAGAGGATCAAAATGGTGAGGTTGTCCTCCTGTGGGCTGAAACTTTCCATTTCTCACTTCTTCACGACAGCAAACTACCTCATTCTTTCTTCAGTGAATGCTGGCTATAATCCATATCTGCTTTTTGTTAGTGAAAGTATTTTTCATACCTGCACTAAATCCGTCTGTAAGCCCATACTGAATACACATCGACCTATTATGTGTCAAGTTCTCCCACAAGTAAGCCCTCAAGAAATCACTTTCACATGAAGGTACAACTTCAAAACGGCTGATTGGCAGAAATTATCAAAGTTATTACATGAGAAAATTGTAACTATAGCTCCTGTGATAGATCAATATAAAAATTTTGTTAACGTCGTTAATGCCTCCTTCTGAGCATCAATTCTAAGGGGATGCAGAATGAACTATATCATGGGTATAACACCTGAAACGACCACTCTTCTTTAAGAGTACTACAGAAAGTTTGAAGAAGATCCTTTTAGTGCAGCCACATCAATTCATGCACAGAATGATCTCTCTTCAATATCTGAGGCAAACAGAGAAGAATGGATACAATTAATGGCACTGGGTAAAAGTAGTCAAAAGGCCTGGAGGCTGTTACATCGCCTGAGTAATGATAACACTCAGGTCAACACATATTTTAATATTAAACAAGACCAAATTGCTCAACAACTCCCCATTAATGGCAGATCAACTAAATCCAGAAATATAGAGAGGAAACAATTATTCAGGCAAACAGACCAAGAGAATAGTATCTTAGCTCCTTATTTCTCTGTTGAAGAATTGAATTCAGCCCTGAATAAATGTAAATAGGGAAAAGCAGCAGGACTGGATGACATTAGAGCTGAACAAATCAAGAAGTTTGGTTCCGCTAAAATGCTTTGGTTACTGCAATTTATGGGCAACTGTATTCGAGAGTGCAAGATCGCTAAAGTATGGCGAAAAATCAAGATTAATTGCCATACCGAAACATGGGAAGGATAGGAAAGATTCCAAAAATTATAGACCAGTCTCTTTACTCTGTCACCTCCACAAAATACTGGAGAGGCTCATTCTTCAGAGAATGTTTAAAAAGGCGAAGCCTCTTCTAATGCCACAGCAAACCGCTTTCGGAGAAGGGAAGAGCTGCACATCTCAGATATTAAACTTAACACAACATATCGAAGATGGATATGAGAAAAGGCACATTACAGGTGCTGTATTTATCCGTCTATCCACAGCTTGTGATGCGATCATCCATCGGCTCCTTCTGAATAAAGTTTGACATAACTAAAGACTTCACATGCATGTGCAATATTAGAAACCTTCCCCAGAATTCCAGATTTTTTGTGGAATTTTAGGGTAAGAAAAGTAGGTGGAGAACTCAGAAAAATGGGCTGCCACAAGGCAATGTGCTTGCACTGCTATTATACCAACGATCAACCTATCCCTGAAGGAGCTCAAAGCTTTATTTATGCTGTTGACTGCACTGTCACTACTCAGGCTGACTGTTTTGAGACTAGAAGATGCGCCATCAAAATCTTTGGAAGAATTCACTGTTTACTATTATGGGAATTACTTGATACCTAATCCTGCTATACTCATATCTGCGCTTTCCACCTCAAGAATAAACAGGGAAATGGATCCTTAAATACATCCTGGGGAGGTATCATACTCGAACATAATCCTAGTCCCAAATATCTTGTAGTAACACTGGATCGCGCGTTAACATATAAAAAGCATTGCCTAAACACCAAAGAGAAAGTGGCAGCCAGAAATAAAACAGTGCGACAATTGACACATACGTCATTTGTGCGCTAATCCATGCACTGTGAGCTCAAGTGCGCCTGCTCTATGTTGTTCCACTGCATGTTCAGTATGGTACAAGTCCAGTCATGCCAGGAACGCAGATGAGGCTCTAAATGAGTCCTGTGGACAAACTCCATTGCCTCGCTGGCAAAGATCCTCCTGAAATGAGACGTCAGGTAGCTGCGAGATATGAGAAAAGTAAGGCTACAACGAAGAACGCCCATCCACTATATGATGCAGAAATCAAGAAAGAGCTTCTTGACAACTACTGAGGCTCTCATCGAGAATCCGTATGTGGCAAGGATCTCGCGACTGCGAGAGAAATGTCGGTATTTGGGAGAATGGATCGCTCCAAAGGATTTGATTACGGTCAAACACAATGAGATGCAAGACCAATCTGCTGTGTTCCTCATCACCAACCACCTGCACCATGCAAGACCAAATGCACTTGAAGTGTCCAATTTTTTGTCCTCTTCTGTGTAAAATTATGTCAACACTTATATATATTTTTGACATTTCGGTACTTTTGAAATGACAAATAAATAAATAAATAAATAATGTAATAAAGGTAACAGTAAGAAAAAACTGTATCATTTGTTTTTAATGTCCAGAGAAAAGAAGATTATTCATATGTTAGTGGAGGAAACATGACAAGACAGCTTTTGGT
Organism: Schistocerca piceifrons; assembly: GCF_021461385.2. NCBI lineage: Eukaryota > Metazoa > Arthropoda > Insecta > Orthoptera > Acrididae > Schistocerca > Schistocerca piceifrons. Next base: position 46,079,046 of record NC_060148.1, on the reverse strand, counting down.
ACAGTGATATTAGCAACGAAATAAACCCAGCACTGCATCCTTTTTATGGTTAACTAGATGGAATGCCACAATCATAGGATTAATTCTCATCATTTTGCAGGTACGAAGATGCACAACCCACTTAATAGAAACAGTTTGATATTCCTTCGGGCAAGAACAGGGGAAGTAAGGATTTGGTGGAAAATATAAGTACTCAGTGTATGAAAATTTAGCTAACACTAAAAGGATGATTGATAGTAGCAGCTAAGAGTTGTGCTTAAACAAAAAGAGAAACTAATGAAATCCTAGCATGAAATTGTATCAGCATCATTTTTGGGAATATAGGAGCTGCTGCAGTGCAGAACACCAGGTGGATTGTGGGCAAGATAGAGTTGATGGTTGCGTGATTGTTTGAGGGCCAATTAAGAGTCATGAATATAGTCAGAGAAGTCTGCAGTTATTGCAGTGCTAGTTTATATTGGGCCCTCCAGGAAAGATGAAGTTGCCAGTCTCGATAGTAATAGGGATGGGTTGCCGCTTTGTGACAAGAGATAAAACACAAGTGAGGCTATTGTAGATGGCACAAACCATGTCTGCTTTAGCACAAGTAAATAAAAAAACTCACAAGCATATCGGACTAAATCAACTCTACTGTACTAGGATATGCACCGAGCTGTGATTGAGCACAGAAGGTAGAACTGTAACGAAAAAAGAAAAGACAAAAGTTATTAATATCTAGGGATCCTTGTTTGGTCTAGCACACCGAGTTGTACATTCTTAACCTTTCACCCTTTTGAATATGCCAGGGTATAGGTGAAGGGATATTGTTAGGGACATAAAATTACAGGGCAGCATAATTTGTTCAGATCTGAGGTTGGTTTATATTACAGTAACGGAATAAAAAAAAAATCTCTATCCATAAGAAAAGGTTTGCTGGCCATTAGGTGATCCAGGGTGGTTGTCATATTCCATATCTGGCAGAACTGTTGAAGTAACATGCTCAGAAAAAGAAAATATTGGAAACACTTGGACAATCGTAATGGAAGGAGTCTTCAGAAATACTGTAGTAATAATAACACAAAAAGGCTGTGTTGATACTGAGGATGAATGTGGTAAGCAATAATTATTTTAACTGTGTGAATCAAAATTTATTAGAAGTACAAAGTGCCAATACATTTACCATGAGTATACTGATGCTGTGCAAAAATTAGAATATGTTAAAAAATGGTAGAAATTTGAAAATTTATTAGCCAGTTGTTAGTCCACAAGAGAAGAAATGAAAGAAGAAAATACAGTAAAGGGGACGAATTCAGAAACAAATGTGTACAGTGTTTTAGAAACTAGTATTCCATATTTTGAGAGGCAGTAGTACATATCATAACAAGAAAAACTGCATAGGAGACATGGGCTCTAAAATACTTGCTGTACGTTAAGGTGAGATATAATGGAAAATGTAAACATTTATTTAAAAAATCATTACAGCCATATTTATTAATGTACAAATCTAAAATCTTGCATGTGTAAAAAAAGGAGCTGTGTTTAAACGGAAAAATGTTATAAAATATGCAGGAATATTATTTTGCCAGAAATTTGAATGGTTATAATAATGTGAGAAACCTAAAACAGAGAAAATGAGGTTCAAAAATTTTCTGCTCATACTTCTACATGTAATAAGCTTACCTCAGTTTTAAAATCGTCCATACTGATACATCCTCCAGATTTCTCTTCTCTCTTCACATTTCTCTGGCCCATATTTGCAGGTCAGACATTGATCCATTAGCTTTCTTGACCCAGCTCTCGTCGATGGTGTAAAAAGCTTTTGTTTTAAACACACGAGGATCTATACCAGCTCTATTCATCACTTCAGTTCTGCCATTATTTCCGTTGCTGTAACATCAAACTGCAACATAGACACCTACTTTGAGTACTTCAAGTCCACAGAATGTTTGAAGTTTCTGGTTACATCAGGAGATGAGTTTGGAAGGCAGTAGAGGATCCAATTACCAGCAGCTGACAGTCCTTTGACAGTAGTGAAGGCGATTTCCAGCTGCCTACAAAAGTCAACCAGCTCATCCCATTTTTGAGAACTGCATTCACTCCAGGGCTCAATTTTGGCTGGCGCAATGTATTGCAGGAAAGTGAACAAATAACTTCAAATTAAGCCTGCTGGTTGTGTTTTATGTCCATTGAGCTAAAAAGCTACTAATTCCCGTAAGAACTGAAGCAAATATAGAAAGCGATATTTCTATTAAGACAAGAGTAAACTTTTTAAGGTTAGTTATAGCTACTTGGAAATTTGAAAATGAAGTTAATTTATAAAAAATGTAGGTAACATGTACGTTCTTTAATGGAAAATTATATGTCTGCCACAGTACCTAAATCACAAACTTTGATTTACAACAAGCTAGATTATGCACAGGACAAGTAGCTTCTGAAAATTCTCAAAAATGCGCATTTATTTGCGTCGATATACGGTGAAATTTGGGGTGATCTACTCTTTGGCAGTAACTGTGAATAACAAACATTGATTTTCTACGAAATAAGTTATCCAAAAACGCTCGCACAGGTAACTTGCGAAAATACAGTTTTGTAAGCGACTGAAATTTCTCACAAGTAAAGTATTTCGCAAGTAATTATACAATGCAATTAGAGAAAGATTGTTTTCAAAAGGATAGGCCTACTCTTCTCAAAATTCTTATAAGAGCAAAATTGAGTTTAAGCCTAGAATTAACAATAACAGTAGGCGTTCATTGTGACACTCGCGATGTTCGAATTTCACAATAGACCAAAATACAAACGGATATTAATACAATCAATAATAGATTATGCTTAACTGACGTGATCAGTAAAATACGTGAATCTAGGATTTCAACTCGGTACACAAAGGAAAATTCCGAAGTCTACTTTTACATATAAATAAACATGCTAACTGCACAGGTTTTTAAGTTAGCTGTTTCTGTGCCAACTTCTACCCTAGCGTGCTACAGAAGAACATTTTAGCATGTGCTAATCAGTATAAATATAGAAAAATGTGCAGCACCAACAGCACATATTCTGCTTATTCCAGCTAGCTAGATATCTGGAAATGCAATATGAGTTAGGAGTTTCAAGACCAGCACAGAGGAGAAAACCTCTGGGGTGTGTGTGTGTGTGTGTGTGTGTGTGTGTGTGTGTGTGTGTGTGTGTGTGTGTGTGTGTGTGTGTATCTGTAACACAATTCGTTAACTTTTTAACTATTAAAAACAGTCTTGATCACGATTTATTTGTCAAGGTGTCCGGTTTCGACCACTACTGTGGTGACCTTCAGACCTACAAGTTGTATACAAAGCTTTAATTAGAGGGCTACATACATTAAAGAAAATAGAGAAAGTTATAAAGCTATAAAACGATGAATTACCATTGAGTAGGAACCTCTTTCTGTTGGAGAATCACTACTGGAGAAACCAATGCACGTATTACTATATATAATGGAGGAATCGTTTTATAGCTTTATAACTTTATGTAGTTTCTTTAATGTATGTAGCTCTCTAATTAAAGCTTTGTATACAACTTGTAGGTCTGAAGATGACCACAATAGTGGTCTAAACTGGTCACCTTGATAAATAAATCGTGATCAAGACTGATTTTAATAGTAAATATTTGTAAGACATTGATCGCTGCCTCTCCCATAATGTATTCAAAAGTAATTAATTTATTGCCAAGTCATCTATTGGGAGATTGCAAGAAGTTTAGAGGTTTATGCACTAAAATTATGAAACTTAATTCCAAAATTTCTTTTAACAAACAATGCCTAATGAATCATGTGATTCCTAATTATGTAACAATTAGTTTTAACACCAGATCAAACATAGAAAAATTTTTATGACAGAAGAGTAGCATTTTATGGATTAGATCTGAAATTAAACATGCATATAAAGAAAAAGATGCATTAAATCTTGAAATGTACAATTTACATTTAAAAATTAGCAGTCAGTTGTCACCATTAATATTTTCACAGTTACTTAACTTTACAGATGACAAAATTAATGCAGTACAAGAAATTATTCTTAGTAAGAATAATACAAAAATTGCAGCCCTTGTTGGTCACCAAAATGTGTGTTCATAAGATGTTTCACCAAATGTACGTAACTTTTATCCAAGAGTAAGCAAACTAACCAAACTTACTTTTACTCCTGCAGAGACAACACTTTTAAACAAAGGCCTAAAATATAATTTAGCTCCAGAATTGAGCAATGCAAATATTAAACTTGTGATTGCTGACGTAAGGGTTGCTACAAAACATGCACAATTAAGTTGGTCTGAAATATGTGACATTGCACATAAAACTAAAAATGTCATTACTAATGAAAAAGATAAAAATAAACATCATAATGAATTAAAACTTGTAAAACAAATCAACCAGAAGTTAATAACTAATAAATCTATTGCAATCAGGGCAGATAAAGGGAATACTCTTGTCATTGTTAGTGAAGATGATTATGTTTTTAAGACTTTACAGTTTTTTGACGCTAATGGAATAACTGAGGTTAATAAAGACCCGACTTCAAGATTTCAAACAAATACTGAAAAGCTGATTAATGATAGTGACTCTTTACTTTCACCTAAAGGTAAAATAACACTTAAAATTATGAACCCCCACCTTACCTAAGTTGAGATCACAAATCAAATTACACAAACCAAATTTACCAATTCATCCAATTGTTAATAGTACCAACAGTCCCTCTTATAACCTGAACAAAAAGCTTAATCAAATCTTAAAATTCTTTTACATTTATGAAGAAAATTATAGTATTGAAAACAGTTTTGAATTAACAAAATTAATTTATGATGTGGATATTCCAAAAAACGCAAGGTTTGCATCGTTGGACATCACAAATCTTTACATGAATATACCTATTCAAGATACTATATTAACTTAACGTATCACAAAATCATGAGCCCCAAAGAAATAGTAGAATTCATTGAACTGTTAAGAATTACTCTAGATTTTAATTATTTTTCATATAATAATAAAATATACATACAGGAAGATGGACTTGCAATGGGGAATTCACTGGCTAGCACTATAGCAGATATCTTCATCAATTATGTTGAAATTCAATTTTTCAAAAATAATGCAGAAATAACAAAAAAAAATTATATACTACAAAAGATGCATTGACGATACATTGCTATTATACAACCGTTCTAAGGAAGAAATTGATGCTTTCGCTAACAACTTAAATAATTTACACCCAAAACTTGTATTTACAGTAGAACACGAAAGTAACAATAGTATTAATTTACTGGTCTTCACAATTACAAACAAGAATGGAAAACATAATATTTCTATTTATAGAAAACCCACATCAACCGACATAACAATAAATGCTACATCATGCCATCCATTAAGATACAAAATGGTATTTTTTAAAACTATGATACATACGATACTGAAATTACCTCCTCAACCTGATGCAATCCAGGAGGAAATTGATACATTAAAACAGATAGCAGTTGCTAACAATTATAATTCACATCAGGTTGATCTGTTATATCAAAAATTACAAGAAACAAATGATGCTGTTATAAATTCCAGGAAGAGATTTACAAAAATGACATACATGGGACCTATCTCAGGTAAAATAAATAAATTAATTAAGAACACAAGCGTGACAATAGCATTTAAAACTAATAACTCCCTGCAGATGAAACTGAAACACACAATTGGGGACTCAAATATATACCAAAAGTCAGGCGTTTACAAAATAATATGTAATGACTTTGAGAAACAGTATATTGGCCAAACTGGCCATAACTTTCTAACATGTTTCAAAGAACATACTACTGGTACTGCACGTACCAAATCAATATTTGGTCAACATCTTGATGGATACAATCATTCTGAGGGTTGTATTTCTAACAATTTGAAAATATTACATACTGTGCCAAAAGGACCACTGCTAAATATTTTAGAAGGAATTGAAATCTTATCACTTCACAAAAGTAATCCATTATCTGTTTTAAATGAACAACTTCAGTTCAAAGACAAACATTTCTTTGAGCATTTCGATGATCTGCCTTTAGTCTGTTTACTCTTCTGTCCTTCGTTTTTTTAAGATTATTAAGACTTTTAGGAAATATTTTATCTTTACATTGTAATTTTATTTCACCAAACTTTATTTTATGACTGACGATCTGTTTTAGAATTTTTGCTTATATGCTTTTAGACTGTATATTGCTAATTCACATCCTTTTATTTTTGACACTATGGCTTATAATATTATAATTTTAAATTCCTTCCATTTTCATTATTTTTATTTGTTTATAAGACTGGCATATAACTTCATGAATAACAATACCTTTTAAAAATTGTCACATGTAATTTACATACCAACTTCATTGACAATATTTCATATATATGGACAACTACTTCGTATCGTATTTGTGCAGCATGTAGTATACATGTCAGCTAAAGATTATTGCAGCCTACTCATTGAAAATCGTTTCAATAAAGACATGTTGCTGCTCAATAATACATCGTTTGACGTGACACTCTTCGCCATTCCACTTTCGCAACAACTTCGTTGGAAAGAAGTCTGCTGCCACATCTTTGCACTGGCATTTGTCCTCACCATGGCAACCACTAGCTGGCCTATCGACTTTACAACAACTTCAGTGGAAAGAAGCCTGCTACCTCATCCTTGGAACGGTGTCCAACTTCACCATGGCAACCAGTGGTTCCAAATGGTTCACTAACAGGCCTTGAGAGGGCATCCCATATACTGCCAAACCGAAGTTCATTTATCCTACACGTTTAAATATTTTTAACGCTTCTTAATTGACAATAGCTGTTTAATAAGCTAAGTTTAGTGTGTATTTACTTTTAATTCTTGACAATATTCTTTTCAATAAGAAATTTAAAATTGTATTTCGACTTATAACTCATTGGTTAGTAATGCCATCATGCCATCAGAAGGGGGCGGAGCCTCCATTATATAAAGTAACACATGCACTGGTTTCTCCAGTAGTGATTCTCCAACAGAAAGAGTTTCCTACTTAATGGTAATTCATGATTTATAGCTTTATAACTTTATGTATTTTTTTAAATGTATGTAGCCCTCTAATTAAAGATTTGTATACAACTTGTAGGTCTGAAGATGACCACAGTAGTGGTCGAAACCGGTCACCTCGATAAATAAATCGTGATCAAGACTGTTTTTAATAGTGAATATTTGTAAGACATTGATCACTGCCTCTCCCATAATGTATTCAAAAGTAAATAATTCGTTAAGATTTTAAAAACTTTCATTATTGTCATCAGTGTCATCATCGTCATAAATCTCTTATGGCAACATAAATTTGTATGAAAGCTTAAAAATATCGTCAAAGTATGTATCAACATAAAACTTTCAGTACACGTCCCATTCCTCCTAGTCCACAATACTCGCTGTAAGAGTGACAAGAAACAGTGCGTAAATTATATATTTTCAACTCTGTCATGCTGCTGATTATAAGGTGTGCAATACTACTTTAGAATTTGCCCACTTACTGTCAAATGCATTTAGCCTCAATGTACACTACTGGCCATTAAAATTTCTACACCACGAAGATGACGTGCTACAGTCACGAAATTTAGCCGACAGGAAGAAGATGCAGTGACATGCAAATGATTAGCTTTTCAGAGCGTTCACACAAGGTTGGCGCTGGTAGCGAAACCTGCAACGTGCTGACATGAGGAAAGTTTCCAACCGATTTCTCATACACAAACAGCAGTTGACCGGCGCAGTCTGCTGAAACGTTGTTGTGATGCCTCGTGTAAGGAGGATAAATGCGTACCATCATGTTTCCGACCGTGATAAAGGTCGGATTGTAGCCTACCGCGATTGCAGTTTATCGTATCGCGACATTGCTGCTCGCGTTGGTCGAGATCCAATGACTGTTAGCAGAATATGGAAACGATGGGTTCAGGAGGGTAATACCGAAAGCCGTGCTGGATCCCAATGGCCTCATATCACTAGCAGTCAAGATGACAGGCACCCTTATCCACTTGACTGTAACGGATCGTGCAGCCACGTCTCGATCCCTGAGTCAACAGATGGGGACGTTTGCAAGACAACAACCATCTGCACGAACAGTTCGATGACGTTTGCAGCAGCATGGACTATCAGCTCAGAGACCATGGCAGCAGTTACCCTTGACGCTGCATCACACACAGGGGTGCCTGCGATGGTGTACTCAATGATGAACCTGGGTACACGTTTGGCAAAACGTCATTTTTTCGGATGAATCCAGGTTCTGTTTACAGCATCATGATGGTCGCATCTGTGTTTGGCGACATCGTGATCATTGGAAGTGTGTATTCGTCATCGACATACTCACGTATCACCCGGCGTGATGATATGGGGTGCCATTGGTTACACGTCTCGGTCACCTCTTGTTTGCATTGACGGCACTTTGAACAGTGGACGTTACATTTCAGATGTGTTACGACCTGTGGCTCTACCCTTCATTTGATCGCTGCGAAACCCTACATTTCAGCAGGATAATGCACGACCGAATGTTTTAGGTCCTTTACGGGCCTTTCTGGATACAGAAAATGTTCGACTACTGCCCCGGCCAGCACATTCTCCAGATCTCTTACCAATTGAAAACGTCTGTTCAATGATGGCCGAGCAGCTGGCTCGTCACAATACGCCAGTCACTACTCTTGATGAACTGTCGTATCGTGTTGAAGCTTAATGGGCAGCCATCCAAGCTGTGTTTGACTCAATGCCCAGGCGTATCAAGGCCGTTATTACGGCCAGAGGTGGTTGTTCTGGGTACTGATTTCTCAGGATCTATGCACCCAAACTGCGTGAAAATGTAATCACATGTCAGCTCTAGTATAATATATTTGTCCAATGAATACCCGTTTATCATCTGCATTTCTTCCTGGTGTAGCAATTTTAATGGCCAGTAGTGTAATTGGGCCGTGGCTGGTTCGTCTTTTGCCTTGCATTAAACCTTGGTTGCTATTCTGTGCTCAGTGTCCTGCAGTTATCACGATCATGCTGCTATCCTCTCTCTCTGCAAGTGGCAGCAGCAGCGTGTATCGATATTTACATCCTTGTAGTATCTTTGGCCTCATACTTATAGTTTCAGGCTGTGCCATGCGGGCCATTGGTTGGTTTGCGTGGAGCAGCGAGGAAGTCCCTGTGGCGCGTGTCTGGCCGGGCCTGCTGGTGCGGTCCACATGCAGTCGGAATGTGATGGGCAGTTCCCATTGATACAGGGTCCGTGGTTGACCGATCCCAGACACGAGTCTTTACTTAATCTACCAGCCAGCCTCACCTGTTCACTTTGTGTCTTTGACGTCGTAGTGGACTGTTGGAACATTCCCGCAAGCAACAACGTGTGTTTTCAAGTTGGCGAAATTCTAGTTGCCGTCATGTGTAGTTTAACTTAAATCGATTATTTTAGAATTGAAGTGCACCAGCGGAATCTTCTACCTTGTGGCCGATAACACCCCTGTTACCTGCCCTGGCCGTTGATGTAAACTCAGGCAGTGTATTTTCCTCGTCGTATTGTGGCTGTCCAGCATGGCATGTAGTTTGACAGTTGAAGATGTAATTCGTTGCGGGCGCCGATACCTTCTGCGTGTTCCATTGAACTCCCCGTTGTGTGCTGGTCGGGTGGAGCGGAAGTTATCCTTTCTCTTGGTCCACTGACTGCCTGTCAGTTGGGTTGCCGTCGTATTGAGAATTGTTGTACCGACTGCATGTCTCACGTAAGTTAGCATTAGTAGTTGAGTTCCAGGCCGAACCCTGGAAACTTCTGAGCGCCGTTTGATGTGCTATTTTTTCTTATTTGTTCTTGTTGTTTGTTTGCGTATGGCTTCTAGCCGACTTTAAATTAAAGTTGTTTTGCCCTTAAGGCGTGAGATTGTTTGGGCCTTTAACCTAATTTTGAGAAAAGTTTTGAGATAAGGCCGTCTGCCTTTTAAATTCAAATTTCTGTTTTTGAGTCTTCAGTTATTGGCCTTCAGCCGATTTTTTGCTGTTAAGGCATGAGATTGTTTTGACCTTCAGCTTAATTTAGAGAAATGTTTTAAGATGAGGCCTTCTGCCTTTTAAAATTCAAATTCTTCTTTTTGAGTCTTAAGTGGTTGGTCTTCAGCCGGTTTTAAATTAAAGTTGTTTTGCCCTTGAGGAGTGAGATTGAATGGCGCATTTAGCCGGGAATTAAGTTCTAAAATTAATGTTTGGCTTCCTCTGTTTTTAATGTTTTCTTTACTCTTGTAATGTTTGTAAAATGAATAAAGTAGTATGTTCGAGTGCAACTGACAGCGACTCGTTTTGGCCCCTCTCCACAAATTGAACTATCTGTCCTGTAGTGCGGGTATAGCAGGGGATCTCACTGGTAGCAGAGCATGATTTCGCTTGTGTTTGCTATTCCAGTTGCTGTCAGTCTCACTCTTGTTCTGTTTTTGTGTTCTGTGGAACCATATTGTTTAGGCTGTTACTTGTTTCAGGTGTTTATCGTAATGGCAGTCGGACAGTGTCTGCTCAGAAAGGACCACCTTGTTTACAAGTAGGCAATAAGGCGCCAAACGATTGAGGGCAGTGTTCCGGAGTTAGTAGCCCGTTTGCGCGCTGCCGTTCTTCATCCAGTTGACGTCACGTCGGCGGTGGTGGGTGAGACAGGAGCAGCAACTGAATTTTTGTTTGAGGCTGTTAGAGGCTTTGAGCAAACTATTTGTGTTTTGGAGGGAAGCCAACCTAGTGACAGTTACCTGGATAGGGTGCAAGCACAGTTAATGCATTTAACTAATCAGATAGCGGATTTAGGCACGTTAGCTTCGGAAGATCATCACTGGAAATTAACCGTTGGGTTGGGAACTTTGTTGAGCACATTACAGGTTAAGCTTGCGTGTTTGGAGTTGGATGGCAGGAGGATTGAAGATCGGGATTTGCGCTTTCAGGGAGATGGTGAGAGCCAGCCCGGTGGGGTACTGTTGCATCCACTCTTACGTTAGATGCTGTATTTGCCAAGTTGCCTAATCCTCTGGCCTATTTCTTCTCAGATATTACTGAATTGATCGTGGAGCGACTTGATGAGGCGGAAAAATTATTATTGCTATTGGTTCGCTTAGAATAACAAATGGCTGCCTCTGCAACGACTTTTGTTTCACGTGTGTCTGTCGTGGTCGGCAAGCACTTGCATCTTAAGCAGTACCGACAACTCACCACTGTCAACCCAGCCGTGAAAACGCGTATGCAGCTGTAGACACCTACTTTAGGGAATTTACTTGTGTTCCATACACATCGCGTTCCATGATAGACAACCGGGACGTTACAACATTGGCACTCGCGTCCTGTTTATTACGACCAACTCTCAAACCCCACGTGTTCAGCCCATACCGTCGCCAGAGCTTGCCCTCATACTCTCCTCACTAAGATGATACGTTTAGCGTTTTGATAGATTCCTCCTATATCAAGTTTACGTGTTTAAAAGGCGTACTTTTTGTTCTGCTACAGCTTTAATAAACTTTTATAACAAATAAATAGCGTATAACTAGCCGGTCGTTTGGAACACGGGGGGTTACAAGTGCCAAACCCACAAATTTCCATAGCTTCGTTAGCTACCACAACAATCGTATCGCGCAACTTCTGCTGCCAAAGTGATAACTTTGTAGTTGCACCTTCATCCGCGATGTAGTGCTGCAATATCTTTCACATTCCGGCCACGCATCAGTATCAAAGTAGCCTTGATGACGGCACAGAAGAAATATATAATTAATATCTGCTTTTACCAAATGTGTTCTTCACTCCCAGGTGCGGTTAAATAGTCCATACTAGAAAACTGTACTAGAAATTGGCGGGAATCGTACATGTACGTAATCTTTGAAAACTGTGACCCAATTACGGAAAACACAGTTGCTGTACAAGAGTTATTATGTTCTATTAGAATTTTTAATTTGTCAGTGACACAATGAATTTTATGTAGTAAAGCGTTTGCCGTACTCGAGAACATGTCTATGAATGATGCATACTACGACTCTTGTTTCGCTCAGACCGATGCTTCGATGTAAACATCGAAACTTCCGGCTACTCTTAAAGTTTTGGAGCAGATATGGTTTTTGACGCACTATTTAGGTGCTTACAGTTCAATCAGAATTGGTAACATTTGAAGCTATGTTGTCTTCTGGCCAAAAGAAAGTATAGCACCTCTTTGTTCCTGCATGTACAAACCCCACGAAAAAAAATAAGACATTTCGTGTCAGTATATTTAACGACGTCATTCGATTCTGTGTATGTCATTCACCTATCGCTATGTGTAATTCTTTATATCAGAACTAAGGAAGCGTCTCTAGTTAGTAACGGTAGCAAACTTTTCTCAACGGCTAAATCTCTGTTTTCAACCCGGAGGTCTCCCTACTAGCGAGACGATGAAGTGATTTACCAGCTCGGGGTACATCTTCTGTTTTATTTTTTTATTTATTTACTTAGGGAAATAGACTGAAACAACATTCACAGCAAACACGGTAAGAAATGGTACGTTTTTCCGATTTAACTACAGCTAAGAAAAGCCTTCACGTCATCATCGTAATAGCAATTCTTTCCAGTTCACCGCTCTGTAATACGTCAGTATTATATAAACGGACAATTACAATGACGCTGTGCTTATAAATTGCCGCGGAAACAGCTTTGGGCCGAAAATTCCGTTACAACTGGGAACGGAGTTGCTCGCGACGGCATTCTTGCGTCAGACGCTGCCCGTGTTCTTGCGAGTTAAGCTTTAGTAACAGGTCAGGATTATTTTGAAAATGTCCATCGCCTTTTTTTCGGCACTGTGTCACTATCCTCATGGTGCCAGAGAAGGTGTCGTGCGGAAATGTTGCCTGCTTATTTCTCTGAGTATTGTGGCTTCCAATGCGCTCTCAAATTACGGAATACCATCACAAAGATACGCCTGTCTCTTTCAGTTCAAGTTATCTTGCTGTTGCACACCCCAGTTCCGTCATCACTGAAGCCTGGGAAATGTGGCAACACACACGGCAACATTTCAGTTCAGTTGTCGACGGGTGGGCGAATTACACGAGACCTAGTACGGGAGAGGCCCCATCCGCTACCGTACCGAGGCAATCGAATATCACAAGCAGTGTTTCATTGACGCACTCAATCTTTCTGCTGGTCATAATGCGTCTGCTAAAACAGGTCAAAGCACATTTAATGCACGCGAACGGCCCAGGAAAGGGTGCTGTATTCGAGAATGACCTGTAAGGAATGCTCCAGACGTGGACGTATTTCTAAAAAATTATCTCAATCTAGTGTGACCTTTATTGTCTCTATCTGAACGGCCAACAGGCGCAACGTTAAACAGGGGCGAATCGTTTGTGCTGCCCAGTCTCCCAAGTGCTGATAAGGCGCAGCATTGCTGGACTTGAGTGATCGGAAGTTATCAGGTGCACGGTCTTTGGCGCCAGTATAAGCAAATCGCAGGCCACTAGTATCGTTCGGCATCTCTCCACACACACACACACAGTCGCAATTATCGGCTGAAATACAAGTTCAGCCTCCCTCCACTGTGTTGTTGCTGCTGTGGTCTTCAGTTCAGAGACTGGTTTGATGCAGCTCTCCGTGCACACACTGAAGCTGCATGCCCTCGGGGAAAATTACGGCTGTAGTTTCCTCTGGGTACAATGCGACAATTTAAACACGTGTGTACAAGATGACGAAATATTGGTTCGTTTGTAGTGTACACAAATCCGTTGCACCCTCGATTGGTTTCACGAGTTGATATTCCCGCTAAACGCGCGGCACGCGGTGTTTAAAAAATGCCGGTAATTCATTTAAAATGCGAGGAGTATATATGTCGTTACCTTGGTGAAGAGATGTGTGCAGTCAATACCGGCGTGTTTGACTGTGTGAAGAACGAAGAAGGAGTTTTGAGTGGTTTTCAATCTACTCAAATAGTGGACCGTAGCAGCAGAGAACAACAGATGGAGTGTGTCAGGCGCACACGCCGAATTTTCGGCGTTTCGGTATGAGATTGCACTGTGTTAGCGCTGTGGAGACTGTGCAGCGATTTAGTGTGAGATAGTGCGAAATGTTTAATGCACTTCCTCTCGGAATAGTTGGTCATTTCTAAGGCGAGACGACACATGTGGCGCTTTCATTTCCTGTACAGACAGAACTCCGTTAGCGGAGTTTCCGCGTCTACACTGAGCGAGAATACATGAACACAGTTTAAGACGAACGCTTGGGTAAATATCTGGCCCGCAGTTGCTCAGCGACAGACGACGGCATATCTGGGGATCTACAATTTCGTTAGATGCAAACATCAGAACCTGCTGTTAGTACAGTGATCGCCGAGCCCTGTGGACGCAGTAAGCTGAAGCGTGCGCCAGCCGAGTGGCAGGCAGGTGGGAACGTTTCGCAGTGGGACCTGAGTGTTGGTCCGGATGTGCCGGCTCTGGGATTTCCTCCGGCAGGGCTGGCCGCTCAGCCGCAAAGGCGGCATTAAGGCAGGTAGCGGCGGGCTCCAGCCCGAGATCTGGAGTGGGTGGCTCCGGACACTGGAGACAATCTGACGGAACGCACTTTAACAGTACTGCATGCGGCTAGCAGATCTGTTTTTCATGAACCGATCGAATACCACTTCCGATTCGTCATGTCAACACTTTCGTATCAATCGTCGAAATGCGGTTTCAGTTGCCGGATTTTTTATTGCACTTTAAAAATGAAAATCGATATCACAGCAATCCATCATTCAGCTGTTTCGAAGCACATTCGACACTGTGAAAGAGTAAATATTCGACGCCTGAGGATGCGGTTAGCGCCCTCGTCATGGGTTACAGAGAATCGTGAAACCGCCTTCGGTTTCGCATACTGACGCTGTATTGACTCTGAAGACGTTTAATCGCTCCTTCAGATCTCAGTAGTATAGAATCTGACTTTCTCTTTCCGCCATTTTTTCTCCGTCTCCTGCAGTCGACAGAGCTTCGTCGGTGCCTCAGAGGCTGGCAGTTGCTGCCAACGCTCCGAAATGTCTGTCGCGAGTAATGGCTCCTTTCTGACGTAAATGAAAACGGGAAGAAATAATAATAAATGTGCAACCACCAGCCAGACTTTGGGTTCGGCACAGTAATAAGCGAGTAAACTTGTAAACGGTGAGTTACGTCGGTAGGGCACACACAACTGCAACTACGCTACGTAAACCCACGTTTAGAGTTACGCCTTCGCAGACAAACTCGCAAAGTTATCTTCCTTCCCAAACGAAACAATGTATCCTATTCTTCACTCAAAACCGATACTGGCTTCGAGTAACCACTACTGGCGTTCTTATAACACTTGCACTTTGCAACATCAGATGATGCGTGCTCCGTTATACCGTCTGCCCGCATATTAAAACAGTTCAATGATTGTGACGGAGGAGACATAAAAAAATATCACCATCTGGGTTCATTATTATTGTCTCTGCGTTCACACATGTCACGTGACGGTCGACCACCGGTTCCTTCACACGCGGTGATAACGATCTGCTGTCGTGAAACACCGTCTGAATGTCGCACGCACGGAGGAGAAAGCGAATCGCAAAAGTCGTCGATCATCCCAACAGAAAGTAGCTATCGTGTTCGTCACTATAACCCGACAGTAAGTTCCACAATTGTTCTCTTTCCAAGGCTAAATCTTCCGTCAATTATTTAATGCATTTCTCCTCAGTTCGAGGACGTTCAGTTCTTCAGTATTACATAAAGCCACAGTTTCAAAGACGAGATATTTATTAAATGCCGCTAAAACAGCACTGTGCCGAAAATTCCGTTCAAACTGGGGACGGAGTGTGTCGCAGCGACATTCTTCTGACACACACTTTCGCCGTTCTTGGCCGGGTGAAACGTGAGTAACAAATCAAGATTCGGACGAATCTCTCCACCGCCTCTTTCTGGACCAGCTGACACCAGCCGTGCTGCCAAACGAGGTGTCGACGTCTGCGACGCTGCTTCCCTTCTGTTTAAAACGTAAACAAGTCTTGAGAGTCCTCTGTAATCTCTCAACGCTATGGCAATAGCCGCCGTGCCGCTACAAGTTACTGCTGTACATTCTCCTCCGCATTTCACACAAGTGATAGGCCTCGGTTTTACTTGAATATCAGTAAGGTAACTAATTTTGCGTACAACACCACAGCCAATATTTACAGTTACTAGTAACTGCTTTTTCGCATTACTCATCTTAAATGTACTCAGGTTTCGTAATACCTCAACTGTTTTCGTACGTGCTTGTGGTCGTCGGCAAGCAAATGCATCATCACAAGCGCAGAAAACTCATCGTCGTCAAACCAGCATCGTGATTTGCGTACCTACAAAGGTACTTACAAAATTTTACATGTATTCTGCAACATACACAGCTTACTCTGTTATTGGCCACACTAAGAAAAGACAAAAAATGGTTCAAATGGCTCTGAGCACTATGGGACTCAACTGCTGAGGTCATTAGTACCCTAGAACTTAGAACTAGTTAAACCTAACTAACCTAAGGACAGCACAAACATCCATGCCCGAGGCAGGATTCGAACCTGCGACCGTAGCGGTCTTGCGGTTCCAGACTGCAGCGCCTTTAACCGCACGGCCACTTCGGCCGGCAAGAAAAGACAGTTAGCACTCGAAAAGTCCCGTCTGTTTAGGAAGTTAGGGAATGTCAAGGGCGCACTTTTTGTTTGGGTCTACCTTTAAAACGCCATAAAAACATCTATCGGTGTATATGCAACCGTTTGCATCTCTACGCCTCACGTATTATTTTTCTCGCCTCACCCGTGTTTCTTCAAGCTCACTGGTGGCATGTTTTCCTTATTGCAGCATCTTCCATTGAAAAGTGGGGCTGTGGCCCTTTACATATTCCGGCCACATATTAAGAGAGTGTTATGATTGTCCTGATGACAATGATGATGGAAAAGAAAAAGTTGTTATTATTGTGTCTCGTACTATCAAGAGCTTAGTGAGTATCTATGCAGTTTCTTTGCGACAGTACTTTATTATCTAAAGATCAGGGCAGGCGTCTCTTGCTGATACACTATGGTGACGTCATGACAGCCACACTCGCGTCTCATTCATTACGAATGGCTCTGCACTGCCACATATGCTAGCCGTGTAAGTAAGTAAATTCTTCGCTATTTCAAAGCGTCTCATTTTTGTTCTACTGTAAGTGTAATACAGTTTGAAAACGTGTAAATGGCGGAAATCTGTTCGACTGTGTTTTACTCTCTGGGTGATAAGCGCAAAAATACCTTTTTTAAGGCATTGCCTTCGCCTCGACAAACGGCTCTCCTGTCCTCTGTTGGCAGCATGCTGACAATCTTACCGTCGCGTCTTCCATCTCGAAATTCTACAGTAGTCTCTTTCACATTTTTGCTATATGTTTAAAAAAATCCCGCAATGTTTTTTTTACCACGAAAAACAAAATTATCATTTTTATTTCCTCTTCTGAAGTGTGCTATCCGTCGTGTTTAAATGACGGACATTGCACAGTTGTACCACAGATTGGCACGATTTGTGTATCTACATACTCCTCAGAAATCATTGCCCACTGTGGGCAATGATTTCTAATCAAGAAACTTATTTTATACTTCGCTTCGTAACGATTTGGTTAAATGTATCACATGTGCTTTTACGTAGTTACTGTCTACTGAACATCAAAGTTATAAATCGCTCGTAATGCATTCCGTCATTTTGCCGTATGTAGCACTTTCTACCATAGACGAAATGTGTTGGATGGCTGAGAATTCGATCATTACTGTCACGTCACGTCAGGAACAAACAGGGTGGTGAAAAACAATTTAATCGAAAGTGCAGAGCAGAAAGGCAGCATCAAATGAAGGAATTTCGGTATCGCAAGTGTCAGTTGAATATTTCGGGCGCTATGCCAACATGGCAACTGTGGTCAGTCTAAACATTTGCTATGACATACTTATAGCTATAAGTGTCGGCTCGTTTTTACTCGTTTTCACCTTTTTAAGACGTATTGAAACATGAAACATGGATATCTGATTCTCTTCATCTCTAAAAACGTGCTGTGTCCTAAGTCAGCTAAGTGCGATACACGTGTAAGTGGCGCTTTAAATTTATCTTGTTCTCATGGTGGCGGTTGGTTAGTTCACACAGCCTGTGTTTACGTATACATTTTCTGTAAACTACCAATCATTTAGAGCCAAGACGCTCGTGTGTGGGATTTTAATTACGTTCCGGTGCCGCCAAAATATTCAATCGCGAAGCCTAGTTGCTATACTCAAATTTTTGTGTTTCATGCTGCGTTTCCACGATACACGTTTGGTCAGATTGTTTCTATGCACCCTGTATGACGACGCCGGATGGCAAGCTTCGCTAAATCACAACAGCTTAAATTTTTCTTTTCTTACGAACGCTGGGTGACTGCCACCCATATTCTGCCACGTCACTGGAACGCTAGCACGCGACACATAAAATCACGAAACCAATATCAGATCCGCGTAATTACACTGTACCGATTATGTGCATATTTAAAAGTTAATCACAAATGTAGGCAGTAGTAATGTGTAAGATGAATTTCTCTTTCCTTTAGTCTTCCATGTCCCGCAACCGACAGAGCTTTGTCGCTGCCTCAGCGACTGATTGTTGCTGCTACCACGCGGAACGATGTCAATTTTAAGTCTCCCGCGAATAATGGCGGTTTTCTGAAACAAACGAAAACGGGGGAAAAATGTATATGCATCATCTGATAGAGAGTGACTCGCTAATTGGGATTAATATTTACGAGCAGCAGAGCCTGGCGTAGCCGTCCACTTGCGAGATGCGTGTCCATTCCCACACTTGAATCGCACATCTAGTCGCCGGCAGTTGTAACATTGTAATGCATTCGAAGTGTGCTCTTTCGCACACCGCACCTACATGGATGGACTTGTGTCTCAGCTGCGTCCAGCTGATGGTATCGTACAATCCTAAGAAGGAGACCATTCTGTGAGAAAATCTTCCGGAAAACACGCATAGAAATCGTCAAAAAATACCTTCAGAACCTTTTTATCCCAGCCAGTTAATGCTTGTGCTACTTATATTATGCTCACTTTAATGACACACGTGGTGCAGAATATGCGTAGCGGTAAGGGATGGAACTTATTTACACTCCACGGCTTTGAAAACGTATCATGGCTAGAAAAATTCCTCTCGACCCGAGGCGGAACCTTAAACAAGCACATAGGATTAGCAGATATGTTGTCACCACCCATCGATTGTCAAGGTTTAATAAACAAGTTGACAGCGTCGTCTGTTTCGCATCGACGTGGAATATCATCGCAGTATGAGAACATGTTTTACTTCGTGGCAATGTGTCCAGCTGTTGTCCTTGTTTTTCTACAGACTGCATTCGTATCTGGTAACGGATAAGGAAAAAGATCTCTCAACGGCCTTAACACACTGCACCTGTGAAGAAGAGCACCGTATGGAAACTAACAACTAATTTACTGGAAAGGTGATAAAAATATAAAAAATTCTTGCGCCAGCGATATTGTTGTCATGCCTCTGGGCAGCGCCGAACGCGAGAACGAACGCCACGAAAGCTTTATTTTACACTCCTGGAAATTGAAATAAGAACACCGTGAATTCATTGTCCCAGGAAGGGGAAACTTTATTGACACATTCCTGGGGTCAGATACATCACATGATCACACTGACAGAACCACAGGCACATAGACACAGGCAACAGAGCATGCACAATGTCGGCACTAGTACAGTGTATATCCACCTTTCGCAGCAATGCAGGCTGCTATTCTCCCATGGAGACGATCGTAGAGATGCTGGATGTAGTCCTGTGGAACGGCTTGCCATGCCATTTCCACCTGGCGCCTCAGTTGGACCAGCGTTCGTGCTGGACGTGCAGACCGCGTGAGACGACGCTTCATCCAGTCCCAAACATGCTCAATGGGGGACAGATCCGGAGATCTTGCTGGCCAGGGTAGTTGACTTACACCTTCTAGAGCACGTTGGGTGGCACGGGATACATGCGGACGTGCATTGTCCTGTTGGAACAGCAAGTTCCCTTGCCGGTCTAGGAATGGTAGAACGATGGGTTCGATGACGGTTTGGATGTACCGTGCACTATTCAGTGTCCCCTCGACGATCACCAGTGGTGTACGGCCAGTGTAGGAGATCGCTCCCCACACCATGATGCCGGGTGTTGGCCCTGTGTGCCTCGGTCGTATGCAGTCCTGATTGTGGCGCTCACCTGCACGGCGCCAAACACGCATACGACCATCATTGGCACCAAGGCAGAAGCGACTCTCATCGCTGAAGACGACACGTCTCCATTCGTCCTTCCATTCACGCCTGTCGCGACACCACTGGAGGCGGGCTGCACGATGTTGGGGCGTGAGCGGAAGACGGCCTAACGGTGTGCGGGACCGTAGCCCAGCTTCATGGAGACGGTTGCGAATGGTCCTCGCCGATATCCCAGGAGCAACAGTGTCCCTAATTTGCTGGGAAGTGGCGGTGCGGTCCCCTACGGCACTGCGTAGGATCCTACGGTCTTGGCGTGCATCCGTGCGTCGCTGCGGTCCGGTCCCAGGTCGACGGGCACGTGCACCTTCCGCCGACCACTGGCGACAACATCGATGTACTGTGGAGACCTCACGCCCCACGTGTTGAGCAATTCGGCGGTACGTCCACCCGGCCTCCCGCATGCCCACTATACGCCCTCGCTCAAAGTCCGTCAACTGCACATACGGTTCACGTCCACGCTGTCGCGGCATGCTACCAGTGTTAAAGACTGCGATGGAGCTCCGTATGCCACGGCAAACTGGCTGACACTGACGGCGGCGGTGCACAAATGCTGCGCAGCTAGCGCCATTCGACGGCCAACACCGCGGTTCCTGGTGTGTCCGCTGTGCCGTGCGTGTGATCATTGCTTGTACAGCCCTCTCGCAGTGTCCGGAGCAAGTATGGTGGGTCTGACACACCGGTGTCAATGTGTTCTTTTTTCCATTTCCAGGAGTGTATTTTACGGCGCCTGTTTGCGTTGTACGGCGCTCGTTGGCGCACGTGAAACTTTGGACACACACACAGCGTTTCATACCTTAGACCATAGACACACACATGTAGACGGCAAGTGCATCTATCCTTGCCGTGTCGAGGTTCGAAACAAGGTGGATAAGACAGTTGCAGTATTAAGCACTCATTTCAACGACGCATCTCCGTGTCGTATTAGCGTCACACGTGCAGCAATTCAGCTAAGCTAATTTCCCCAAGACTCGCAGTGCTAATCCGGTATCTATCCTTGTTGCGTTGAGCCAGGTGGAACGACAGCAAACGTTTGACACACTGTGCTGACAATTCGTTATTTTCACAAACGACAGCTTTGAGCAAGAGCACGGTGTCCCCCAGGGCAGTGTTTTAAGCGTTACCCTCTTTGCCATAGCCATAAACAGTACAACGTCTACAGTGAGGAGTCCAGTACAGTGCTCCTTGTTTGTGGACGACTTTGCTGTTTTCTGTTCCTCCTCCAGTGTTGCATCCGCGAGCCGTCAATTGCAGCTAACAGTGCGGCGGTTAGAGGAGTGGGCTGCAAAGACGAGTTTTCGGTTTCCTGCCGATAAGTGTGTTTGTGTTCATTTAAACCGTTCTCGTCGTCTTTTTACGTTGCCTGCCTTGCATATGGGGGATACTGTCCGACATTTTAGAGACACAGTGCGGTTTCTGGGCCTAATTTTTGACTCCAGGTTGCCACACCTACGTGACTTGAAAGCCAGAACGCTGAAGGCACTGAACATCCTCAAGTGCCTCAGCCACAGGTCTTGGGGAGCGGGCAGGGCGCGTCTCCTTCAGTTTTATGGAGCTCTTGTGCGCCCACGGCTGGACTATGGGTGCACAGTATATGGGTCAGCGAGGCCGTCTCATTTGCGGATCCTTGACGCTGTCCACCGTGCTGGGATCCGACTGGCCACGGCTGCTTATCGGACCAGCCCCGTACCAGCCTCTGTGCTGAGGCTGGCGAACCGCCACTTACCATCCGGCGGCAGCTCCTGCTGGTGCGCCAGGCCTGTAAGTTTCTTGCAGCTCCCAGCTCGCCTGCCCACCGTCTTGTTGCCCGTCCACCTTTGGACCGCCTTTTTTCCCGCCGTCCCCGGGCTACGTTGCCGTTTGGGATCCGTGTGCAACGTGTGCTCGAGTCCCTCGGTGTGGAGTCTGTACAACCCCAAATCCAAGGTTTTAACCGCCTGCCACCCTGGTTACTGAAGAGGCCCCGTGTGATTTTAGATTTATTGCAGTACAAGAGAGATTGCACTCCTGCCAGCGTTTTTAATGCAGCATTTTCTCCCATTTTATCTGAGCACCACGACTATGTAGCTGTTTTTACGGATGGGTCGAAACAAGGGGATTCCGTAGGTTGCTCAGTTGTTTCTCCGCATCGCGTCCTCAAGGTCCGACTGCCTCAGACTTTTACTGTCTTTGATGCAGAATTGTCTGCGATCTTGCGGGCACTGGAGCAGATGAGACTTTCTTCCTCTCCTAAATTTCTTGTCTGTTCCGATTCACTCAGTGCCCTTTACTCATTGCAACGTTTGTTTCCGGCAGACAAAATAGTCCAGACCATGCAGGATGCCCTCCTCCGACTACAGCGACTGGGGAAGGTTGTAGCTTTCTGCTGGGTTCCGGGGCATGTCGGCATTGCTGGGAATTAAAGGGCAGATCTCGCAGCCGAGGAGGGGTGTCTCGATCCACAAGTATCTCAGTGTGCTATCCCCTTGCACGCACCTAGCTGTTGAGCTCACGAGTCATGCGTCGGTGGGAGGGTGAGTGGCTGGAAGTGGCTGACAATAAGCTCCGTGTAGTCGAGCCCACAACGCGTGTGTGGTGTACTTCCTTTCAGCCCCGTCGACGGGACGAGGTTCTCCTCACGCGGCTTCGAATAGGCCACAGCCCTATGACGCACGGCTTCCTGCTCCGGCGGGAGGACCCTCCAGTGTGTGGTGCTTGCGGCGTCCAGGCCACTGTGCGCCACGTTTTATTGGATTGTGTTTTATTTTCTGACCAGCGGGCCGCGGCTGACTTGCCGGCGGACCTGCCATCTCTTTTAGGCAACACTCGGACCAACGTGGTTAAAGTTTTACAGTTCTGTGCCATGTCAAATGCTTTTACAAAGATTTTAGGGAGTGGATTTTAACTTGTTCACTGTGTGACAAGCTCGCCCATATTTTATGTCAGTGGCCAGCCAATGACAATTTCCTGTGGCATTCTTGTTGCTATGTTTTCCCTTTCCTTCAGTTTTACTTTCTTATATAGTATTTTCCTTCTTTTGCTGCTTTCTTTGAGTGTGTTTTTCAGTCTTATTAGGTGTGTCCACATTCGTCCCTTTTAATGTGTGTCAGGGCGCTGATGACCTCGATGTTGAGCGCCCATAAGCCCCAACACACACACACACACACACACACACACACACAAACGACAGAATTCCTGTTCATGTTGGACTGTGGCTCATTTAGCTGGCCGCTTCTACAGAAGAGCAAATATCGGCCTGGCGGGAAGCATACAGTTTTCTGGCCGTTCCTTCAGGAGTACGTGTGACGTGTGTTGTTATGCCTTAAGAAATAACATCCGTGGTGTCCGAATTTACACAGAATAAGAGGCTACGATCTCTGCATACTCCAGTACAGATACCGACACAGTATCGAGAGATGAAGCGTGAAGAACCGAATACGTTACTGATGGAGGACGCCCGTATACCGAGTTAGAAATTAACATCCTGTCGTCTCAACATCTTCGCCATTCGTAGCGTTTTATACCTGACGACCGACACGCATCCCTGCTTTCAACCCGTGCAAGGATTTTGAATCAGGTTTGGTGCGCAGCTTGTGGTGTCAGTTGGGTTGAAATTCTCCCTTTTTAAAGAACAGTGTCCAAACATTCCTCAGTGCTCCGCCACCGGGCAGACTGTAACGACTTTTGTTTCACGTGTGTTTGAGACGGTCTGCAAGCACTTGTATAGTAAGCAGTGCTGATAATTCACTGCCGCCCACGCAGCCCGGGAAACGCACAATACGCAGATGTAGAGACACGTAGTTTGGAAAGTGGACGCACATTCTGTACCCATCGCGGCAGGCGTCGTTACGTGGTACACAACCGTGACGTCACAACACGGACACACTCGCCCTGTTTATCTCGGCCGAATCTGCAGCGCCACACGTGCAGCCCTTGCCTTCCACAGAGCTCGGCCTTACAGTATTCTCACTAAGACGATGCGTTTAGTATTGCAAAAGAATTGTCCTGTTATTAAGTTTTAGCGTTTAAGTGGTGTACTGTTTGTTCTGCTGCTGCTTCAATATGTTATCAAAAGAAATAAATGCCGTACATCTAATCGATCGTTCTGCTACTGGCCACAGCAGCACATCGCGTCGCCCGCCATTCACGAGATGCGCGTCCGTTCCAGCATGCGAATCACACGCCTAGCCTCTGGCCAGCTGCTCCATTTTAAAGCATCCCGACAGTGCTGTCTCGCAGTCCGCACATTCATGGCTGGCCTTCTGTCACAGCTGCCTCCAGCTGATGCTGTCCCAAATTTCTGAACAGGAAGAGGAGGAGGTTGTGTCAGAAAATCTTCCAGAAAACAAGTATAGAAATCGCCAAAAAACACCGTCGTAACATTTTTATCCGGGTCAGTTAATGCATGAGATTCTGTTTTATTGCGCTCATCTGGATAACACGCTTTGTGTGGTAGGAGTTGTTACGTATTTACGCTCCAAGGTTACGAAGACTTCTGACGGCTAGAAAGATTCATCTTGAGTCACGGCCAAGTCTTAGTCATATACGCATTATCAGCGTCTATATTGTCAACAGACATCGATTGTGAAGATGCATAAAAAATTGTCGACAATGTCATCATCTTTGTGCCGATGCGGAATATAAACGCAGAGAGTCCACCAGTTGCTTCTCTGTTTCGACAGATTCCAATCGTAACTGGAAACAGATTAAAATATATCTACCCAGAACTTTTACACACTGCACCTGTGAGGACAAAGAACACGTTCAAGTCAAACAGTAATTCACTGAGAAGGCGGCAGAAAATTAAAACAAAAAAACTTGTCATCCATATTCTTCTGTCCTGTTGCTGGGCAGAGCCGGTCGCGAGAACCAACGCCACAAGAGCTTTGTTCACGGTGCCTGAATGCGTTACAAGCTACACGCCGGCCTGTGCAAAATTTTGGACACAAACCGTGTTCCGTACCTTCGGCCAATCTCGAAACTCTGCCGTAGTGTCCTATTGTTATCACGTAAAACTAAAGTTATTGTATATTGATTGTCTCTTATTAAACGTGCTATCACTCGTGTTTCAATAGTCGATATCGCAAAGTTGTCCCACGAGCCAGTGCGATTTGTATGTCTACGTACTCTTTCTAAATGATTGCCCAGTATGGGACAAGCACATCTGCGGGAAATTCGTTATGATACAATTATTATCTAGTATTCGAATCTCTGATTTGTCGGTTATATACGTATTTGGGGAGGTGTATGCGGCCTTCAAATCGTTTTGTGAGTGACAGTAAAATAGTAGGACTGTTAATACATTCTACATCTGCGATATCGATGCTGGATGTGTCCCTACAACCACAGCCGCCTCTCGCTTAGTGGCACAGCCTCCGGCTCACAACAGTCGCTGGTGACAAAAACATCCCCTAACCCTGCGTACAGCGGTGGGAATGTGAATTTACTCCAAGTCTCCTGCCCACAATTAAATGCCTAATCTTTTCAGGTGCAAAACGCTTCCACCAGTGCCCGCCTCGTATTTCTTTCGACAACGAGCGTAATTCCGGTGTATTAATAAAGCAGCCAAGAACGCTTTAATGGGCCTAGATAAGACTTTTGAACATCTCTTTACGTGTGATCTGCTCCTCACACTTCTCCATCTTATATTTTCACTGGCGTCCGTAAGGAATTCGTACTCTACATTACATGTTGACGTCTTCCTTTCACAATACGAAAACACCGCCAAGTTTGTTTCATCGTCGACAGTTGCTCAGCGGAGACCATAGGTGTGAAACGTATGAAGCTTGGAACGTACCGCAGGCGTTCGTTCCGGCTAGTGGAATCTATTAAGGTCTCACATGTAACCACCACAACAGAAAATTGGTTTCCGAAATTTTGGTCATCTAATTGTTGTGTCCCGCGTAGTCGATGTCTCTGCCGCGCCTTTCATCTTGACTGCTCAGTACAAACATGGAAGCTCGCGGCAGGTATCCGATTCTGTTAGCCCGCCTCGGTGCAGGGCTAGAAGCAATATCCACCACATTTCAGTATTGTCAAAACAGTTAATAAGTAGAATAGTGTTTGCCTCCGGTCAGGAGAAGGAATAGCGGCTACTTGGTTGCATAGTGTCGTAGATATTTATCAAAAAAAAAAAAAAAAGAGAGAGAGAGAAATTAATTTCACCGTATTCATCAGTCTCTGAATCATCACTTCCACATCATAGACACTATAAATTTATTTCGTCTTCATTCACGATGATAGTTCCAATGTCATAGACCCAGTTAAGTGTTTTGTTTAATTTTGAACGCTTTGGCAACTGACCAACGGTGCATGCTTTCACTAATACCGATTCTGTGGGGTCTCATACGTTGCTCCATAATAGCGTGACACACACGCTTGTCACGACATTTATGCGGTTACCGCTCCATTAGAGAACTTTTTGTAATCAGAAAACATATTGCACGTCTAATTCCGTAGTGCCTCGTTATACGTGTCACATTTCCTTTTACATAGTTACTGTCTACTGAACTTAAAAGTTACAGATCGCTACCGACGCATTCTGACATTTTGCCGTTGTTAGAACATCCTACGAACGATTAAGTGTACTGGACTCCTGAGAATTCGAACAACATTCTGTAAGGCATCGTCTGGCATATACAGGGCGGAAAAACTATTTCACCAAATGCGTAGGGCACAAAGAGAGCGTCAAGCGAAGGAATGTGAGTATAGAAAATACAGGTCGCAGTTAAACATTTAAGGCGCTGCGGCAGCATGAAAACGGTGGTCAGTTAGAACATTCTCTATACATACTCCTGTTAATTAAGTGGTGGCTCATTTTTCACTTTTTTTAAATATACTCAAACAAGAAACATGGGCATGTGATTGTCCTCATTTCTGAAGAAGTACTGTCTCGTTCGTCAGCTAAATGCGATACACGTGTTTGTGACGCTTGAAATTTATCTTGTTGTTATCGTGACGACTGGTTAGTGCAAACATTCTGTTTACGTATACATTTTCTGGAAAATACCTATCATTTTGAACAAGGGCCTCAGTATGGCAGATTTAAATTACGTTTCCGTAGCGCTGAAAATATGCATTAACGACTATTAGTCACCATACACACATTCCTATGTTTCGTGCTGTCCTTCCGCCCTCCTTTTTTGGTCAAACTGTTTCTCCACGCCCTGTATAACGTTGCTGGATGGCAAACCTCGCTCAAATAGCACTGTTTCAAATATTCGCTTTACACGTTCGTTACACATATGTCACTGAATGACACCCAGCCAGGTCGTCCGCCTATATTCCGCCACGTCACTGGAAAGCCAGCACGCGATCCTCAAAATCACGAAACCAGCACCAGATTCGCACTGTACTGGTTGTAAGCACATTCGGACATTAATCGCAATTGCAGATCATAGTAATGTAGAAGCTGAGTTTATCTTTCCGTTAATTCTCCGTCTCCCGCAGACCACAGAGCTCTGTCGCTGCATCAGCGGTCGATTGTTGCTGCTGGCGCTACGGGATGATGGCAGTTAGATTCGGACTTTCTCCGGAGTAACTGGGGCTCTGTTAAAGGAATGAAAACAGAAAGAAGTAACGAATGAGGCAACTCGGAATCAAACACTACGTTTCTGGTAGTTTAATGCGATGACCATTTTGAATGATAACTTTCGTCATGCGATTGAGTTACCAGCAATTAGAGAAACCCAGGTTTTAAGTTGGGCCCTCCACAGACAAACTCACTATAGTTATCGTACTTGCCAAGTTTCATTTTAAACACAACGGAATTGTACTATTTCTTATGAACTACACATAACTGAGCCTCTAATTCATGACGAAGTGGACTATTACTACTACTACTCTAGTATTTTTTTCAGGTAAAGAACCAGCGCAATGCTATCACGAGAAAGCAGTCTTGCGTCTACCACGCAGTCATCCTGGAAACAATTCCTCCAGCCAGAGCATTTCTTTTTCCGACACAGGAATGATTTTACAATTACCTTTGCATGTAATTCATTATATTTAGTAATAGGGCGAACCGAGTTAAGTACTGCATAGTCTGAATGAATGCTGCGATTTTGATCTTCTACGCAAAACACAGACGTCATTTCGCGTCTGCTGCCAGTTGTAAGATGCATTCAAGTAACGTGTCCCACTCACTGACCAGTTACGCCGATTTTAATCTGTCCACCCGGTGCCACATCGCCGCCCACAGATTTCTGGGTAGTCCTCCTACGTAACAGAACTTGCCCGGCCTTTGCCTCCCGCTGCTGTCGATGTAGTTCAGATTTTCCGTTTCAAGATTCGCCAGACAGTCGATCGCTCGCAACACGTGATCCGCGACCGCTTTCTCTGAAGACTGCCGCCGGTTTTTAATTTGGCTCTTTCTCCATTCAGATAATGTATCTTCCATCGTCGCACCTAACTGCTTATGCCTCTTGTTACTCCATGCCACGATTGGTGCCTTTTTACTGAAGAACTAAATAGAAAATAATGCTGCGTTATATTTTAAGTAGTTGAAAAGTGCACCTCGCAGGAAACATAGTGGCTTCAGACATTGAAATCAATTTCTTCCTCTCAGGAAAAAAATGATGTTTCAGGTAATGTTGGAATGTGACGAAAAAAAGAATGTACTTCTTTCCATTATTTTCAAAAGAAACAAAAAATATAAACTTATTTCATGTTCTAATACGCTACTGCTTATTTGAAAGCGCTGAGTAACGCTTCGCTCGAGAACGAAAACAGTTTAAAATTTATTCTACGGCTCCTGACTGCGTTATACGACATTCTCTGGTGCTGTGTGGAGGCGGATTTAAAATCGGAGCCGCCCGTTTCTTTGATGTGGCAGTCTTGTCGGCTCACAGTTGCCTCATTTTACCTTCTTTCATACAAATAGGTTACAGCCCTCCCTCGTTGCCCACTATGATAGATTTTTATGTACGAATGTTCTGTTTTTATTTCTTGGAAGTGCGTGATTCGCACCCCAAAGAGCGCTATCGAAAGACGTTCTGATGGCGCCCCGTGTTGCAGAAGAAGTTAACTGCGGAAGGAGTTACAGAGGACGCAGTGTAGTCGCTGGCCGACAGATGGCAGCATGCGACTTGCCGTATTAAGCTTTGATATAAGGAATAAGACGTTGAAACGGAATAACAGCGCGAAAAAGATGTCTACGGGCGCCATTCTGTCACACAACGTTCAAGGACCCTGTATATAGTAATGGACACGGAAATTCTGATATCTTTTTGCAGAAAATTATAAATGTCGAACGGAAGAGAAATGTTAAGCGTAAAAATAAGATATTTGATTCTCTGTGTTTCCGCTTCGAAAGAGTAACAGTATGTTAATAATCGCTTTCATTCTTTCAAACAAAATATAAACGCTAATTAACAGTTCTACAAACAGCTAACGAATGTGCTTTTTATAAACCGATCTGCCGCTACCGCTTCTGGTTCGACTCCCGAAACATGGTCACCGATGCCGGATTTCGTATTGTATTTTGAAGGAAAAAAACACTACCACAGCATTCCATCATTTTACGGTTTTAAGCACTTTCATTTAATCGAAGAATTGAGACTGCGGTCAGCACCTGGTCATGTCTGATAATGTGTAACAGTGCAGGATGACCAAACCCCGCCCAACCGCCACTGCTTACGTTTGCGTTTTTTCACACACGTCACAGATTGACTTCCAAAAGGGACGCCACCCGAACGCCAGCACGGGTTACACAAAATCGTAAAACCGGCGTCGGATTCGCATAGTGAGACGGTACTGACGTTGAGCACTTTTGATCGCGCTTGCAGATCGTAGAAAGATAGAGGCTGAGTTTATTTTTCCGCTAATTCTGCGTCTCCTGCAGCTCACAGAGGTTGGTTGTTACTATTGCAACGAACGACGACTTTCCACGTCTGCATACGAGTTTTACCCCCTGTTTCACAGCAATATATCATTGTCACTCCTTCTTAACAAACCGGTGGTCGAAGCTGACTTAACGTTTCTGAATACAACATCATAGTTAGGAAGAAACAAGACGATAAATATTTATAGCTCGTCCATTACTATTGCGAAAATATTGAAATGCTTTGAAATGCAAACAGAGTGCGTAATATAGCATACAATCGTTTGCTATACAGAGGTGGAAGTGTTATGAAAGCATGTCTCCACAAATGATTAGTGGATGTCGGTAGCATTTATTCCGATTGGACAGAACGTTTAACTTTGGCAAGTTTGTGTGTGGAAGGCCAAAGTCTAAATGTGGTTTTATATAGATTGAACACATTCATGTGTGCTCCACCAACGTTATTTATCGTTTAATGGTATACTCGCTTCTAACTTCGATAAATGTAAAGTTTAACTGATGGTTGTGCATTTACTATCCTTTTTCCGTTTTCATTTTCTCCATAAAACCGTTATTATTCGCAAGAAAGTTAAAACGGCCGACATTGTGGAGCGCCAGCAGCAACAATAGGTCGCTGAGGCAGCGACAAACCTGGTATTCGTCACCAGGAAATGATACTACCTGATATAAGCCACAATAATTTCCATAATCGTTCTCTTTCCAAAGCTAGACATTTCGTAGACTCATCATCATGATTAGTTCAGAGGTTTTCGTTTCTTCAGCAATAGATAAACGAACAATTACAAAGACGTGAATTTTTGAAATGTCGCCAAAGCAGTACTGTTACAACTGGGAACGAAGTGTCTCGCAGCGGCATTCTGGACACAAATGCTTTCGGCGTGTTTGCCGTGTTAGATTTGAATAAGAAATCAAGATTCGGACGAATCTCTCCATCGTCTCTTTCTGGACCAGCCGGCTGCAGCCGTGCTGCCAAAGAAGGCGTCGATGTCTGCGGCACTGCTTCCACCATGCCTGAAACGTTTGCGAGTCTCGGAGATCCTGTGCAGCTTCTCAAGGAAAGACGGCAGCCGCGGTGCCGGTGCAAGCTTCTGCTATACATTCCCATCTGTGCGGCCTGTCTTTTCACGGAACTGATGTACCTTAGTTTTGCCTGAATATAAATAACGTAACTAATTTTGCCTAAAATACTACAGCGAATATTTATACTTTTTGCTAACTCTCTTTCCGGATTATCGTCCTAAGCATATTCAGGTTTCGTAATACCCTCTCTGTTTTCACACGTGTTGGTGGCCGTCGGCAAGCAAATGCACCATTAGCAGAGCAGGAAACTCACCGCCGTCAAATCAGCATCGGAGACGAATGTATTCAGGCCTTACTTGCGTTGTAAGAGTTGATCTGCTTGACATGTTTTCGTTATTATGGAGTTTTCCATTGCGACGCGAAAAGAAATAGTTGTTATTATTATTTTATCTCGTACTATCAAGAGGTTTGTGAGTATCTCTGCATTTTTTCTTTTGGGTGGGGAGAGGGGGGGGGGACAGCACTTGATTATCTAAAGGCCACTGCAGGCGGATGTTGCTCATACACTAAGGTGACGTCGTAACACCCACACACTCGCCTCATTCATTATGAACGGCTCTGCATTGCCACATGTGCTAGCTGTGAAATCGAGTGAGCATGGCCTTTTTGCTTCTCACTAGAATAATATATTAAGTACTCTAAAAAGACCCATGATTTTGTCAAGAGGTGATTCTTTCCGTTTAATAAGACACTTTTTCTTCTAGTGTAGGTATTAAAGCTCTATGAAAGCGTGCAAATGGCCGATATCTGTCCGATGGCGGATACCTGCCCGGGCTATGAGCGCAGACCTTATACTCCTCGTGGCTTTGTGTTCGCCTCGTCAAACGGATCACGTGCTCTCTGTTGGCAACATGCTAATAATATTCCTGCAGCGTCTTACATCTCGAAATTCCACCGTAGTCTGTTTCACATTCTTGGTATATACTAAAACAATTCCGAAATGTTTTTGAATGACCACGAAAACAAAAGCTGTCATTTTTATTTCCTCTTATTAGACGTGCCATTCGTCGTGTTTAAACAGGCGACATCGCAACGCTGTACCACAGATCGGCGCGAACTGCACGTCTACATACTCTCTTGAAGTCATTGCGCAATATGGGACAAACACAACTGCGGGACATTTGTGATGATAGAATTGTTCTCTGGTATTCGAATCTCCGACTTCTCAGTAATATACTTACGTAGGGGAGCGTATCTGTGAACGTCAAATAGTAGGACTGCTACTACACAGTACGTAGGGCAGTATTTGCAAATCGATCTGCCAATACCAGTTCTGTCTTATCACGTAACATTGCGATATCGATCCTGGAAATGTGCTTATAGATAAGCCAGCCTCTCGTTTAGTGGCGAGGGCTACGGCAAACAGTGGCCGGAGACAAAACATCCCCTGTGCACGGCCGTGTGGATGGGTCTGTAGCGTTTGAGAAGTTTTGTCGCCGTGCCTAAACGCATAATACTTTTCGGTGAAATGTGTTTGCAGCAGTGCCCATCTCACACATCTTCCCGCAACGAGCGTAATCCTGATCGCTTAATCAATCAGCTGCGTACGCTTCAGTGGCCGTGCACGAGGCTTTTGAACATCCCTTTACGTGCAGTCTTCTCCTCACCCTCCCCCACATCATGACCCCACTGGCGTCTGCCAGGATTCCGTACTATCCACTACTTGTTAATGTCTCCACTTCGTATTACAAAAAGACTGATAAGTTCGCTTCGTCAGAGGATAGCTGCATTGCACAGACCATGAGTGTAAAAGTTATGAAGCTCGAGACATTGACGTTTGTTCGCCGTAGCAAAGTCGAATAACGTTTAACATGTAACCACATCATTAGAGGAAAACGGTTTCCCAAATTTTCGCCATCTGAATGTTGTTTCCCGTGTAGTCGTCGTCTCCGTCGTACCGTTCATCTTGACTGCTCAGTACAAACATGGGAACTCGGAGCAGGTATCAAACACCTTGATGGCGGCGTAGAGGCAAAATTCACCACATTTCAGTACAGTCTAAACCGTAAATGAATAGAATACGGGTTGCCTCTGACAGGAGGACAAATGAGTCCCAAGCCCGATCATCCGCCTATATTCCGCCACGTCACTGGAACGCCAGCACGCGACATACAAAATCGCGACAGCTGCATCAGAGCCGCATAACTAAACAGTACCGATTATGTGATATGAAATAGCGGAGGTCGGTAAGACGAGTGTCGAATCCAAGAAAAGGGCCACCGAAGCGAAGAGACATGCTGAATTAGTAAGGGTAGAGGCAGCTGACGCCAAAACATTGGCCAAAACCGCAAATAACCGTGCAAGAATCGCTAGGCGAATTGGACACATGAATGCAATAGGAATCGATGCAATGAAAGCCCAGTGGAAGGAAGCACTTGCGAGCACAACGCAAAGAATGGAAAGCGTTGAAGAACGCGTTGCGGGTACCACCCAAAGGTGTGGAAGCGTAGAAAAAGATGTGGCACGCCGGGAACGCCGAGTACAAATTGGTACACAGCGTGCAGAGGCGGCGGCCGGCTCGGCGCGACGCAGTCGAGTACGAATCGCGCTCTGCAGCCCAGGGAGCGCACGGCTGCAAAACCGCAGCCCGGCCGCCACAACTGACGCTCAGTTCCAGTATCATTGTGGGGCAGAACCAGGAGGTGTCAGTTCGCGTCAAAGAGACGGGCGGGTGTGATACTACACCCAGTAGAAATGTGCAAGAGGTACCAGACTTTGATTACAAACACATTTTATCGGTCCTCAAATTCCAAAATTTCCGGGAAAATGGAGGCTCACTTCACCCAAAAATTTTGCTGTCACAATTTTCTAACACGCTACTAATATCTTGGCCATTGACAACAAAATTAGAATTTATCTGCGGGCACATCGAGGGCACGGCAGCTGAGAAAATGCGTAGTGTTGCAGGTACATGCCGAATGTACCCAGAATTCACCGACGCGTTACTGGCAAAGTATTGATCGCGCCAAGTGCAAGACCGAATAAAAGAAGAAATCATTTTGTGTTCATATCCGCAGGCGTCAGGCCTCTTCGAGGCTTTAATTAGAAAGAATCAGTTTCTTGATGTGCCACATAGAGATGGTGTAATAATGAAGTTCTGTTTCGCGAAAGTGCCGAGCAACTACCAGCTAGCGCTTGTAGGAAAGTACGGAGCGAATATCGAAACATTGAAAAGCCTTCTGTGCGAGTTGGAGTTAATTTTCGAAAAAGAAGCAGCGCATGATGGAAGGAAAGGGCAAAATAAGTATTACAATGGCGACTTTCGTGGAGCACCGCGCAATAACAACATCCATCAGCGTCGTGGAACATTAGGGAGCCAGGACTATAAGAGACAAAATTGGGGCGGCAGAGTAACTTGCAGAGACAAAACGATACCCGCCAGTACGACACGAGCTGGAGGCGCGGAGATTCACATGGAGAGCGGGACGAGTGAATCGAAATACGTGGTCCTAACGCGAGTTCCAATCACCGAAACAGAAATGGAGGGCGAGCTTGAAGCCAGGACCGTGCGGTTTGGACTCGGGGTGGAAAATCCGCACAAATACTTGGACAGAGCCGTTTACATATGTTGAAATGTGGGGAGCGCAAGAACGTAGTTTTTGTACAGAAAAAAAGTGTTGCCTGTGTGTGAAACAAAAGGGAAACATCTGTAAAATACACATCTTTCTGTTGTGTACGTATTAGACATTAAGTGTGGTACTTTGTTTTTATTTATATTCTTTAACATGTACATGTGTAATTTGTAGGGGCTACGAGGCGACATGTGGACCTTCCGCATTCTTTGTTAACTCCGAAAACGAAGGGTCGGTCTAACTCACTTTTCTGTACTTTCCATGTCATGCGGGAGCCACCACTCTTCCGAGTCATTGGTAACACAGAGTGCACCTTCCCGTGTGTTTTGTCTTTACACCGTACCAATTACTGAGTGTTTGTTGAGGAAGAGCTACTGGGTGCATACCGACCGTGTTCCGGGCACGCCTCACAGCGCTGCACCACTTGTTTGTTTGCGCGGTATTTGTCACTGCTGTCGTGGGCACACAGCTGCGGTGTTGCACCTACTTTCAGTGAGGCTTTTCTCTTCGTTGGCGTGTTGGGCACGCCACAGCGCGTTGCACCTTTCTGGAGTGTGGCGAGTTTCTCGTACGGTGGTACGTCACGTCTCTGAGCGTCAGCGGTCGTCGGGATTTATCGTGTGAGCGGTGTAATGCCGAACGTATGGAATTCCTCAACAAGTCCGGTAACTGGTGTCTCGGTGTGAGACCTAGCACACACGACAAGTCTAAAAGTATGATATTTACAAGAAATTGTGTACAGAGGTAGAGTCCTTGCATTGTAACTTGCCAAGTCTGCCGTGTTGTTTTTTTTTTGTGTGTGTGTAAATTTTCCACCGTAAGTTTGTGTACATCCAGTTCCATGTCAGATGAGTAGCGACCGACTCAGCGATCGGCGTCGCCAGAGACAGCAACATCCACCGAGTTGTCTCAGCGGGGTAGGACGGGGGAGTATGTATGGTAAACGGGTGTAGCCGATAAGTTGCATACAGTATTTTTATTAATTTCCATTACTAAGGCGATTGCAGCTAATTATATCTCGTCTAATATGTGTTCATTGTTTATTTGTGTGCGTCCGCTATGTCTTGAGCAGTTTCAGGGATCGATCGAGGCCTCAGGGATCCGAGACGGCGAGGGACGTGCAGTGGCGCCTGTAGATAGCGTAGTTGGTGAAGTTAAAGAGTCGGCAGTAGTTGTGAGCATGCTCCAGTGACGGGTATGTCATAGGTGGGATTACGTACAGTATTTTAGAGTTACGGGTGGAGTACTTGAGCCTCTCTGTATCTCAATGAGTCGTTAACAATCGGCCCATAGGTTAAGTCACTATTCTTTACAGTAAGCATTAATTATAAACTCTCTCAGCAGAGTATAAGAATTTTGTGTTGTATTAGGGTAACAGTTGTATTCATGTAAATATTCGTCTTTATTAATTTGTTTTATCGAATGTACAAAATACGATCTTTACAAATTCTGAATGCTGTTTTAGTAAAAAGTTTTGAGGAGGCACTCTTTATGAAAGGTCGTAAGTATTGCGCAGGTACTGCGAACAGCGAGTGACTGCTGGACGAGAAGTGACGCTGCACGGTGGTCGGTGTGGAGTAAATGGAGGCCGAGCGGCAGGCAGACGCCTGAGCGAGGCGGCTGTCAGTCACGACACGCCCCGCCCCGCCCCTCCGCGACGGCTCAGAGGCGCGTGCCGCCCACCTGCTGAGCGAGGCGGCGGCCCACCTGGCCGACAGCCTCCGGTCAGCTGAAGGCGGACACAACCCCGGGAGCCCACCGGGACGGGCGACCCCGTTGGCGGCTGGCCGAGGAGACAGCACGGCACCGCTCAGCGGTGACGCAGAAACGGGGACTCCACTGCAGGAGAGGTGCCAGACGACGAGGGCGTACTCTGACAGCGGCAGCACGAAGAGTCGGAGAGATCTCTTGAGGCGCACTTCTGACGGACGCCGTTTACCGTTGCTGCACGAATTCGCATAAATCACAATAATAGGCCGGACTGCACGCCCAAAGCAGTTCTGTGCCGGGTATTGATGGACTGCAGTTTGTCGTGATTATGTTCTCTCCTACAGAGAGCAGTTCCGAGCAATCAGCCACGTTGATCGATCTGCTATCCTGGTTTCATCCTCCATCAGATGAATCCACGAGTGTTGCAGTCACTCAAAGAGTAGAATCCCGTATTGCAATTTTTCGTTCTAGATGAGACCAAGTGTACTGTCTTAGGACGTCCAACTACCTGTCCTACGGCTCTGTCCCGATTCTTGCGGTCCTCAATACAATCACAGCCCGTACGTGTGCTGGCCACCGTACCGCACTGTGCTGCACATCAACAATAGGCTGTCGTACCACCCCACGAGATTCTTGTCGATGGACAGTGCCGCTACAGAGAGTGGAGGATGACTGGAGCAACTTCCGGGTGCCGCGCCTGGTTCCCAGAAACATTAGATTGGTCGCCCACACCACCAGTCGCACTGCTTCCAGCTGGCGCCGCTTTCTCCACGCCAGGAACCACCATCCCGCTCCACACACGAGTGTCGCAATATTCGTGATTCGTTGTGTGACGTTAGCATGCGAAGGACGTTAGGGTCAACTGTTTTCTTTTTTTTTTTTCTTGCTCAGACATCTGCGTGAACACAGTAACATTTGTGCTTTTAGTGAAAACATTGTTTTTATTCGCCCCCCCCCCCCCCAAACTTTACTTCGGACACTAGAGATTGGAAATTCAATGTCAAATACATGTATATTTTTCTGCTTTATAGCTTTCAGTCTTCTTTTTTTATATGTACATGTTCATGTTAAAGATATCCTGGTTCCCAATCATCATGTCAGTTTGGAACAATTTTTTTTGGTGATGCACACTATGTTACATAATCTTCGATCACACAGGTACACTTACGAAATTTCTGTCATTTTATGCACACTATATCTCTCTATCTGACTTATGTTCATGCCTGTCAATTGTCACTATGTGTACAAATTTCAATAGTTACAAAATGTTATATACAATAATATGCTACTGTTACACGAGAGTATTTTTGTTTGTCTATGTGAGCGGAATATCTGTGGTTACAATTCTGGTTAATGGTGAATGGACCATCAGCCAATCGATCACTGTAAAATATTTATCATCCTTTCTGTTCAGGGAAACGGCGTGAGAGTGGTTAAACGTCTCAACCGTGAAGCATAGAGATATTGTTTGTCTTTTTGGCTTCATGCAGAAGTATGTGTGTGTTTGACTTGGGCACCAGTAGCTAATTCTCAAATGTTACTTTAATGAGAAGCTTGCAGGTCCATTAGGTCAACATTTTACTGCAGCTTCGAACTTAGCCTTCTGGCATGTGTTCAACATTTGTATGACTGTGTGAGTATGTCCATGTATGACAGTGGTCTCCCTGAGGGTGAATCTGTGTTGCGTGTGACTTATTCGTCAATGTGAGTAAGATGTTATGACGTCACCATACTGTCAGCGATAGACGCCCTCCCGAGATCTGAATATATGTAACACCTCTGAAGCGAAGGGAACAGTTGATTCTGGGAAGCCCGCCATATTTCTAACATCTTCCCTCGTTTGATACTTGCCTAATCTGAGCGTAATATTTCGCTAGGCGTTGTACGGAAAACTATTTGGAGCACTGTTTAAAACGAAATATCGAGGAATAGACAGATTTCTTTCTATAAGGAAAGGGCTTTACTTTTTCTGTCATCATAGAGGCCGCACAGATCAGATTTCGCAAACATGATTTCAACCTGTACAGTGGCTGTTCTGCAGAGCAGTTCGTCGAATCATGTGCTTCCCGACTTTGGGGAACAGCGTCGCAGACGTCGACACCTTGTCTGGCAGCACGGCGATAGTGATGCGGAGACGAAAAAAAAAGGCGATGGACCTATCTGAATTAATGCTGAAGTGCTACTAAAGTTCATCTCGACAAGAGCACGGACCTGGCACAAGAATGCCGTCGCGACAAACACCGTTCCCAGCTGTAACGGAATTTCCCGGCCTACAGCTGTTTTCACAGCAATTTATTGTAAACACCGGGCCATTTTAATTGTCCGTTTACGTGACCGTGACGAATTACAGCGCGCTGAAGTAGAAAGAACTGCGATTACGACGATAATCCCAAGGCTTTTCTTAGCAGTAATTTAATCGAAAGAACGTAACATTTCTTATCGTGTTTTCTGTGGATTAAGGGAGACAACGCTATGCCGTTTCAGTCTGTCCCCTAAGCAATGAAACTAAAAGACAGATTTGCCCCGAGTGGAGAAATCGCTTCGTCGTATCGCTAGTACGGACGACCTCCAGGTTCAGCCGTTGACAAGAGTCTGCTATCGACGCTTCCTCAGCTCCCAAATAGAGCAGTGCACCCTGCAAGAGGTGAGTAACGTACTCAGAAATGAATGACTTCGTTAAATATACTGATATCAGGTTTCTTTTTTTTCTGGTCTCTCTATAAACCTACGGCACAAGAGTAACATACTCTGTATGGCACGGTGGTGGTACGTGCAGGTACGGTGAAGTATAATCTGTCGAAACAAAGAGGTGCTATCAGTTTCTTCTGACCAGAAGACATCGTAGCTTCATATACTACAAATACGTTACCGATTCTGAGTAAACTGAAAGCACCTAAGTACTTCCTCCAGAACCGTATCTGCACTGGCTCCAAAACTTTAATAGTAGCTGGAAATTCCGATATTTACGTCGAAGCATCGGTCTGGACGAATCAGAAGAGTCTTATTGTCTGTGTCATGTAAGAAGGCGGCCCAATTTTCAGCTGTTCTCCTCATCCCCTCCACTAGCCACTGGCGGCCACTAATATTCATGCTCTTTCCGAGCGGCTAGCAGCGAGTTCCATTCCAGCAGGGAGCGAGAATCTCGCTCCTACGTGCAGCACTGTTGCCGCACTTCGCCACAACCGAACTGTCCACCCAACTATCAATTTTTTTCTTTCCTTTATTTTCTTGCAGCAGTACAGCTGTGAATGTGTATCTCGTAAATGTTTAAGAGCGATTAAAAAAAAAAAAGTCATATGACGGCAATAAACGTGAAGTGCATCACAAGCAGGCGAGGCGGATTATTTAACTCATTTATAACTTTTTCAAACGTGAATTTAAAAGCGCGTCTCCTACGGTTGATATTTGAAAGCACAACAACGGCCTCCAGTACCATGTGGAGTCGGCAAAGAACTGTTAAAGCGAATTGTAAAGGGAAGTGTCAAGACTGTCGGAACTGTAGAAACAGTTGGTTTCGTGTCGCCGGAAAGCATCGAAATCGCAAAGAACCTGTAACACAAATGGATAGTTTTAACAATGATGTTTTAAAGAGATCCGTGTGAATGATGAATGCCTGACATAACAGAAACGAGTTACAATTACGCAGGCTTCAATGGTAAGCGCTTCGTCAAGGTAAAGAATTTTCAAAGACATTGGTTCCAGATACGTTAAGAAGAGAGTTTTTAGTTCAGACAAATGATAGAGGTGCAGCACGAACTACATCCCATATAAAGATTCACGGTACAAGAGAAGCAGGTAGGTCAACAGTGTATTACCTTGATGAAACATGGGTCAATTATAATGATTCCAAGAAGATGTGCTGGAAAATTATTGATGGTACTGGCGGTTTTAAATTTCTCATAGGGATAGGTTTTCGGACAATTACTATGCATTACTATTACTCTTCTCGTTTTATTTCTGAGAATAAACTTGTATTTACGTGCAAGTAAAACAGCAGTGATTACCATTCTGGATGAACGCTGCCAGCCTCGTGATGTGATTCACAATTCTTGTCATAGCTCGCTTCGAAGTCGGTCATTGCCAATTATAGTTAAACTGTTATAGAAAAAAACATCAAGTACAAACACCTGAAATGTGGATATTTTTCCCCAGCTTAAAAATTAAAATAGTAAGCATCGTATAATCTAGACTCGTGTCGATCTTCTGCAGCTCGTTAATTTATACTGTACCAGTCACGTGACAGAACGTTCACACACGACTTCCTTGCACATGAATGTGGTCACACCATTTTGCGTTTACTCACGTGTCACTGTCATTGTAGCCACATGGAATTAATTTGGGCAAAGGGTGTTAAGACTATGTGGAAGAAAAAGAAACAAAACATTCAAGGTACCATACAGTGAATCGCTTGTACATGAGGCAATAAGCAACGAGGCAACAGACAACATCCCACCTGTACTGTGGGCATAGTCTGTGTGGCGTGCTAGGAAGAAGAAATTGACAGGGAAACGATGATTGATATAAGACTTGAACCTATCATCATAAATTTAATACCAGATTGTTCAGAAACAGACTCAAACACAAGTGAAGATGGTATTTCAATTTAGACTTTGGAACAAAGTAATATTTCTTAGTTTTAAAGACTCATGGCTTAAAAATGTGTTTTTCAACAGATCAGTTGCATACATAATAATGAGAACTTCCTAGCCTTTCTGATTAGGACCTGTATCCTTTTAATTATGCAGACTACAAATGTATTGGCCAAGGAGAAGTTAAGCTTCTCCCACCGTATTGTAAACCTCTGTCATTTTCAAGGCACTTACTGGACAGGGCTCTAAAATGACAATGATGGTTACCTGTCGACATATCGGTAGTTTTCGATGTTATCAGTCAGATTCCCTGGAGTTATTCGCAGGTGGTGGTTAATTTTTTGCTTGTTCAATTGATTATCGATGCGGTCTCTCACTGTAACATCTAACGTGTTAGTTTACACTCACAATGCCCGTTAACAAAGAAAAATATGACAACTTACTGACCATTCTTACGGTAGTCTTTTACATCAGTCTTTTCTACCACTAATTCTTTTTTTACACGCAGTGATTACACTCAACTACCGTCAAACACACACACACACACACACACACACCTTAGACATAGAGCAGAAGCAGTTGTCAAGCAGATATAATGATTTCGGTTTGTGCTCGAAGTTAATTTTGTAGTGTACTAAATTTCTACTTATAATGCATTTATAATCGCAATAAATGGTAATTATTGCAAGCAGTTTCAATGTCGTTTTGAGAAAAATGGTACTTCACTTCTTCACAAAACTGTGTCAGCTGTTCTCGAACATTTACTATTTCCCTCGTAGATTTGAACCTATAATACGATGTACCATAGGCAAACGAGCCTGAATGTTGCCCCTAGCAATGCAGTTCGGCCACGTGGACTTTGTTTGCCCGCTCTCTGCTGCTGGCACGTGCGCAGTTCTCACCCCCGCCCCCACTCGTCCTGTCCGCTCCGCGTCTGTATGCGGAAGCGCCGCCCTGGATGACGAGGGCTTTAGTGTGCGTTATTCATGGAAATCTTCAGAGTACAACACACGCCTTGTTATGTAAAAGTCAGTGTATCAATGACAAATTAAAAATTCTAATAGTACACCGTATTCAAGTACAGCAACTGTGTTTCCCGTAATTGGGTCACGGTTTTCGAAGGTTATGCACATGTACGATTCGCGCCAATTTCTACTACAGTTTTCTAGTAAGG
Organism: Schistocerca piceifrons; assembly: GCF_021461385.2. Taxonomy (NCBI): domain Eukaryota; kingdom Metazoa; phylum Arthropoda; class Insecta; order Orthoptera; family Acrididae; genus Schistocerca; species Schistocerca piceifrons. The sequence goes on along the minus strand of NC_060148.1, from coordinate 46,036,865 downwards.
ACTATTTAAACACGACGGAGAGTGCACAGCACATTTGGTAGAAGCAGATATTAATCATAAATTTATTCTCTGTCGTCATCAAGGCATCTTTGATGCTGATGTGATACGTGGCCGGAGTGTGTAAGATGTCGCAGAACTACTTTGCAGAGAAAGATGCAACTACATCGTTAAGACTTTGGCAACAGAAGTTGCGCGTTTCGAGTATCGAGACAGAAGTGAAACCGCTGGAAATTTGTGCGTTTGGCACTTGTAGCCCACACTGTTCCAAACGAGCTGTTAGTTATACGCCATTTATATGTTAAAACAGAATAGCACAAGCTACGCAGCAAACACTTTCCAAAATCCATGGGTTGGATGAATGTACGGATCTAGGCTATGTCGGTCGTCAGATCGAAAACTCTACGAATGGCGAAAATTTTTGACACGACAGAACGTTTCTCTCCAACCCACTATCATGAATTTACTCTTCAAGTAATGTACTGGATTAATCAGAAGCCATAGCGTTTCATTCCGTATAAAAACAGGATACTACGGATGTTTCTTCTTAAAGCATAATGACACGCATTCCTGAGGAAATGGCCAGAAAAATATGTGCTTCCCGTGAAACTAATATTTAGCCTTCTGTGGAAGCGGCCAGCTAAATTAGCCACAGTCAACAAGAACAGGGATTCTCAAATTACTGCAATTCTGTAGTTTGTGTAAATAAAGAATTGTCAGGACAGTTTTTTAAACGTTTTCTGTCGCTCTACGTGGCCAAACGTAACAAGGACAGTTGTCGCATTAACATTGCGACTGTTGGAGAAAGTAGGTTAGTTCACTTACTACATGTGTGACACTAATACAACGAGATCAGTTTTGAAATCAGTAATTGATTCCAGGTGTAGATAATGTAACTGTCTAATCCATTTGGTTTCGAATGTCAGCACGGCAAGGATAGATGCACCCGCTGTCTATATGTGTACCTCTGTGGTCGAACGCATGAAACTTGGTGTGAGTCCACATGCGCCAACGAGCGGCCTATAACGCAATCAGGCGCCGTAAAATAAAGCTTTGGTGATCTTCGTTCTCTCGATCGGCGCCGCCCTGCGACACGACAAAATAATACCACTGAAACAAGCTTTTCCCTGTTCATCGCCTTTTCGGAGAAATTAATTGTTGGCTCGAATGTGGCCCTCCTCCTCTCATGTGGAGTGTGTAAAGACCCTCGACGAATCGTTTTTTATCTGTTACCGTTTAACGAATGCAATTTGTACAAACAGAAGGTGAACAGCTGGATACATTGCCACGAACTAAAACAAGTTCTCACTCTGAGTTTAGATTTCGCATCGATAAAAAACAGATGATGCTGTCAACTTCATTATTACTTGTTCACAAACAGTGGCTGGTGACTCAGAACAGACATTTGAAGTAAACTATCATTTCGTTTAAGTACCCTGCATCTGTCATTGTGAGAATGGATATGAAACGCTCTATTGTTTAGCATGTTGTTAAGTAAGACCTTAAATTTACGACACAATCGTGAATTTCTAAAGAAGTGCTTCTCACCAAGCAATGTCGACAACAGCTGATAGGGCCAAAAAGGCAGCTACACTTACTAATTTCTGCTCATACTCATTTTCGATATAAGTAACTAGAGAGAGTCTCTCTTCCTTAAATTACTTTCGCTTCTTAAGCTGGGCTAGCGCCTTTATTCTTAACGAAAGAGTGTGTTTCGATTGTTACTATATGTTGAGAGTTGCACTCTGTAACTTTGTCGGTGTAACCAATAGTCTATGCAAAATGTAGTTCATTAGTCAGCATGGTACGTTTTCATTATTTCTATTATTTCTTTAATATCTGAAAACAGTTTACTATTCACATTCACCCGATAGGTACTTTCCAATTACTTACACAGTTCCAAGATATGCTATTAGATGATGGCGTTCAAGCCTACAGAATTCATAACCACATTGTATTTACCATGATTGGCATACCATCACGCAATACTACGTAACTTCCTTAAATTTGGTTAAATCTAAGGCAATTCCCTGTTTATTGTTTCTTTTACAAGCTAACAATAGTTGATTGGCAACCAAAACGTGTAATGAATGGTAAAGCAATGTGTTTTTGCGATCAAGAAAATTAAAAGGTTTCGTAATTAAGTTTTAATGTTTTAGAAATACATAAGATCACTTAATGCAGCTCCTGATAAGTCAGGTCTTAATAAAATGTGATTAATGTCAAGATCATTCGTCGACTACTTCAGACTGACTTTGTCAAAGAATGTCTGTTTCTGAGTTGCTGATCCAAATTACAGTCACTGTTGACAGGGGAGAGGTGAAAATGAAAATGTTTAAGTTTAGTACAAGCAGCAATGTGCCTTACCAAACGTGTTACTCTTTGAACGGAAATGCACTTAAAGATGTGGTGACGGTGTTCATCTTTAATCTGACGCTCTTCTTTGGTTTTGACGCAGCGTGTAATCCTGGCGGGTTGGAGAACGATGGTACTCTTACAGCTGAGTCCTGGCATTCGCCTTATGAGTGGGTTAGAACCTTACTTTAAAAAAGCAGCACCTGCGTTTATTTGTCCATCGTTAAGGCATTTTGTTTCCTGTTACATTGTATTGGTAGTCTTTAAGACAAATGCTTAGGAACTAAACTCTAGTATGATACGAAGGGATTTGTAAGATAACTTTGTAGGTCGGAGGTAAGTGCTATGTTATGTGGGAGAAACTGCTGTCTGAATGGTGTAGTGATCTATGTCTTTGTATAGTCAATAGCATAGCTACATCATATTTAGAATTTCTGCTGTCATGACATTACATAGGTTTTGTTTTCAGCAAATGTAGTTATGTCAGTTATATCTCACTGAAGGTAATATTACAGATGGGGAAGTGGTCATGGATGTAAATGAGGTGGGAGATGTAACAGTACGAGATCAAATTTGACAGTGTTCTGAAATATCTAAGTCGAAACGCGGCCCAGGGAGTAAACAGTCTTCTGGCAGGATTACAGGCAGCCTCGGGAGAGCCGGCCACGGCGGAGCTCTCCCACCTGTTGTGCCAGGCGTATGAGACAGGCGAAGAATGTAATGTTATCAATTCCAAAGAAAGCAGTTGCTGGTAGGTGTGAAAATTACTGAACTATCGGTTTAATAACTCGTCGTTGTAAAATACTAACACAAATTATTTACAGAAGACTCTAAAAACTGGTAGACGCCGACCTCATGGAAGATAAGTTTGTATTCCCGAGAAACGTGGGAACATGCGAGGCGCAACCTGACCAAATGGAGGGTAAGTTGGTAAGACACGTTCCGAGACGTCGACAGGTAACCAATTTAGTTTTGAAGTGAAGTGTGGGTGAAAATCGTAGAGGAAGACCAGCTGGTGAATACAGCAAGGAGATTGGGATGGATGTGGGCTGCGGTATGTACTTGGAGATGAAGAGGCCTGCAAGTTATACAGTAGAATGGAGAGCTATTTTTTAAACCAGTGTTCACACTAAGGAGCGCAACAACATCTCTCTGTGTTATAACATCTTATTTTCCGGTTGGCGTATTTCTTCATTGTTGATAACTGTCAGAGTACCTCTGAAGATGACGTGAGGAATACGTATTTATTTAAAGTAGGGGTATTTGAAGATCAGAGGTTGGTGCTGAAGTATAGATTTCGTGGATCCACTGTATTTTAACCTACTCGACTTGTTTAGCGATGATTCCTGCTTGTCTGTGAAGGGGCTGACCTGCTCGTTAATTCTGCCGCATGTCGGGCCGCGACAACAGTACGCAGTGTCGTCTGTGTACAGGGCTGTTGTTTCGATCCTCGACCTTTAGCGATGTCAGCCGTGTTGTTGGTGTGTAGCAGTGGAGACGTGACTGTCCCACGTGGCGTCTCTGCGGCTGGCGTAATACTTGTCGAATGGTGATCACCAAGCAGCGCTTGTACTTACCTGTTTCCAGCAACGTTTTCATTAAGTTGCACACTTTGGGATGCCAAGTTCAAAAGTAACGTTTCAAAGAGCAGTCCAGCATGCCACAACCAATGGAAGGCGCGTTCGCCGTCCACTAGAAAGCGTGCCGGCGTCGCGCCTGCCGTGTTGCGTTCAGCCTGCGTCGCTCTGCTGCTCAGTCCTGGGACCGGGTCACCTGTGCTGTGGTTGCCGCTGAACCCGGCTTGTTCTTGTGCCATTATGTTGCTCTATTCCTTGATTAATTTTAGTCTGTCTCGAAAGCTTTCCCTGTCACTGTGAGCACGGTAACATATGATTTGGTGTTGTTTTTTGGTCTTTCGGGTTGGGAAATCATCTTGATTTTAGCTTGCTTCTATTTTAGAGAGACTATTTTCAGTTTCATGGCCGCGATGAAGAAACGTCTGATGTGTTTGAGGCAGGTGTCTTGTGAAGGGAGTGATTTATTTTGTTATCTTCCAGTGCCTCCAGTCTCTGAGCTGCTTTCTTTCCATTTCATATTCGCCAATCTTATAAAGTAGTGAATGTTAAGTGGTTGCATTCGGATTTTCGAGTATTATTTCTTCGTCGGTTTCATCGAATTTTGGATACCATGGATGACCATGAATGTTTTTCTAGCACTTTGAGGAACTTTTTTGAGGTCGTGAGTAATGAATGACATTCTCATCTGCTATTAAGGATGGCTGTTCGCAAATGGTGTGCTATGGCCTGTTGGAAGCCTGTTGGAACTTCTTTCCAAAAACTACTGCTATTGTGGGACCTAATTCTTGTGATTACTTCGCGCATCATTTGGTGGGTTTCTCTTCTTATTAGGTCATTGAAAACGTTGAAGCCAATCGTAGCATATCCATTTGGTTAGTGCCGTATGGTCTACAGAATTTCCCTACTGTTTAATTTTGTTTCTTATGTACGTCAGGCCCCCCCATGAACCATGGACCTTGCCGTTGGTGGGGAGGCTTGCGTGCCTCAGCGATACAGATAGCCGTACCGTAGGTGCAACCACAACGGAGGGGTGTCTGTTGAGAGGCCAGACAAACGTGTGGTTCCTGAAGAGGGGCAGCAGCCTTTTCAGTAGTTGCAAGGGCGACAGTCTGGATGATTGACTGATCTGGCCTTGTAACAATAACCAAAACGGCCTTGCTGTGCTGGTACTGCGAACGGCTTAAAGCAAGGGGAAACTACAGCCGTAATTTTTCCCGAGGGCATGCAGCTTTACTGTATGATTACATGATGATGGCGTCCTCTTGGGTAAAATATTCCGGAGGTAAAATAGTCCCCCATTCGGATCTCCGGGCGGGGACTACTCAAGAGGATGTCGTTATCAGGAGAAAGAAAACTGGCGTTCTACGGATCGGAGCGTGGAATGTCAGATCCCTTAATCGGGCAGGTAGGTTAGAAAATTTAAAAAGGGAAATGGATAGGTTGAAGTTAGATATAGTGGGAATTAGTGAAGTTCGGTGGCAGGAGGAACAAGACTTCTGGTCAGGTGACTACCGGGTTATAAACACAAAATCAAATAGGGGTAATGCAGGAGTAGGTTTCACAATGAATAAAAAAATAGGAATGCGGGTAAGCTACTACAAACAGCATAGTGAACGCATTATTGTGGCCAAGATAGATACGAAGCCCACACCTACTACAGTAGTACAAGTTTATATGCCAACTAGCTCTGCAGATGACGAAGAAATTGAAGAAATGTATGATGAAATAAAAGAAATTATTCAGATTGTGAAGGGAGACGAAAATTTAATAGTCATGGGTGACTGGAATTCGAGTGTAGGAAAAGGGAGAGAGGGAAACATAGTAGGTGAATATGGATTGGGGGACAGAAATGAAAGAGGAAGCCGCCTGGTAGAATTTTGCACAGAGCACAACATAATCATAACTAACACTTGGTTTAAGAATCATGAAAGAAGGTTGTATACATGGAAGAACCCTGGAGATACTAAAAGGTATCAGATAGATTATATAATGGTAAGACAGAGATTTAGGAACCAGGTTTTAAATTGTAAGACATTTCCAGGGGCAGATGTGGACTCTGACCACAATCTATTGGTTATGACCTGTAGATTAAAACTGAAGAAACTGCAAAAAGGTGGGAATTTAAGGAGATGGGACCTGGATAAACTAAAAGAACCAGAGGTTGTACAGAGATTCAGGGAGAGCATAAGGGAGCAATTGACAGGAATGGGGGAAATAAATACAGTAGAAGAAGAATGGGTAGCTTTGAGGGATGAAGTAGTGAAGGCAGCAGAGGATCAAGTAGGTAAAAAGACGAGGGCTAGTAGAAATCCTTGGGTAACAGAAGAAATATTGAATTTAATTGATGAAAGGAGAAAATATAAAAATGCAGTAAGTGAAACAGGCAAAAAGGAATACAAACGTCTCAAAAATGAGATCAACAGGAAGTGCAAAATGGCTAAGCAGGGATGGCTAGAGGACAAATGTAAGGATGTAGAGGCCTATCTCACTAGGGGTAAGATAGATACCGCCTACAGGAAAATTAAAGAGACCTTTGGAGATAAGAGAACGACTTGTATGAATATCAAGAGCTCAGATGGAAACCCAGTTCTAAGCAAAGAAGGGAAAGCAGAAAGGTGGAAGGAGTATATAGAGGGTCTATACAAGGGCGATGTACTTGAGGACAATATTATGGAAATGGAAGAGGATGTAGATGAAGATGAAATGGGAGATACGATACTGCGTGAAGAGTTTGACAGAGCGCTGAAAGACCTGAGTCGAAACAAGGCCCCCGGAGTAGACAATATTCCATTGGAACTACTGACGGCCGTGGGAGAGCCAGTAATGACAAAACTCTACCATCTGGTGAGCAAGATGTATGAAACAGGTGAAATACCCTCAGACTTCAAGAAGAATATAATAATTCCAATCCCAAAGAAAGCAGGTGTTGACAGATGTGAAAATTACCGAACTATCAGCTTAATAAGTCACAGCTGCAAAATACTAACACGAATTCTTTACAGACGAATGGAAAAACTGGTAGAAGCCAACCTCGAGGAAGATCAGTTTGGATTCCGTAGAAACACTGGAACACGTGAGGCAATACTGACCTTACGACTTATCTTGGAAGAGAGATTGAGGAAAGGCAGACCTACGTTTCTAGCATTTGTAGACTTAGAGAAAGCTTTTGACAATGTTGACTGGAATACTCTATTTCAAATTCTAAAGGTGGCAGGGGTAAAATACAGGGAGCGAAAGGCTATTTACAACTTGTACAGAAGCCAGATGGCAGTTATAAGAGTCGAGGGACATGAAAGGGAAGCAGTGGTTGGGAAGGGAGTAAGACAGGGTTGTAGCCTCTCCCCGATGTTATTCAATCTGTATATTGAGCAAGCAGTAAAGGAAACAAAAGAAAAATTCGGGGTAGGTATTAAAATTCATGGAGAAGAAATAAAAACTTTGAGGTTCGCCGATGACATTGTAGTTCTGTCAGAGACGGCAAAGGACTTGGAAGAGCAGTTGAATGGAATGGACAGTGTCTTGAAAGAAGGATATAAGATGAACATCAACAAAAGCAAAACAAGGATAATGGAATGTAGTCTAATTAAGTCGGGTGATGCTGACGGAATTAGATTAGGAAATGAGGCACTTAAAGTAGTAAAGGAGTTTTGCTATTTGGGGAGCAAAATAACTGATGATGGTCGAAGTAGAGAGGATATAAAATGTAGGCTGGCAATGGCAAGGAAAGCGTTTCTGAAGAAGAGAAATTTGTTAACATCGAATATAGATTTAAGTGTCAGGAAGTCATTTCTGAAAGTATTCGTATGGAGTGTAGCCATGTATGGAAGTGAAACATGGACGATAAATAGTTTGGACAAGAAGAGAATAGAAGCTTTCGAAATGTGGTGCTGCAGAAGAATGCTGAAGATTAGATGGGTAGATCACATAACTAATGAGGAGGTATTGAATAGGATTGGGGGGGAGAGAAGTTTGTGGCACAACTTGACCAGAAGAAGGGATCGGTTGGTAGGACATGTTCTGAGGCATCAAGGGATCACCAATTTAGTATTGGAGGGCAGCGTGGAGGGTAAAAATCGTAGAGGGAGACCAAGAGATGAATACACTAAGCAGATTCAGAAGGATGTAGGTTGCAGTAGGTACTGGGAGATGAAAAAGCTTGCACAGGATAGAGTAGCATGGAGAGCTGCATCAAACCAGTCTCAGGACTGAAGACCACAACAACAACAACATGTACGTCAGGAGTGTTAAGGAGTGGTTTGAATAGTTGATTCGTTAGGTTTTGTGTTAAAACGTATCAATCTGAATTTTTCGACTATCCGATTTCGTGAGTTTATGATCGTTTTAAGTTTTTTCCTAGTTTTTGTGATTCACAGCATAATAAATGTGAGGTATTCGTTAGCTATACAGTCGCCAAAATCAGTGTACCTTCTGAATCTGGATAGCTATGTTGTACGTAGTATATGTTCTAAGATAGAAGTGCCATAGTGATTGATAAAATGCGGCGAGTCATTTCTGAGTCTAGCGTGATTCAAAATGGCTACAACAAGTTTAATATCTTTCTTGTTCAATTTTTCAGCAAATATCGCAGATCTAACCTGAGTCTCCTGTTCCTTTAGCTGGGCACAATGAGGGTATATAATTAACGAGATCAGTTGGCGGTTCCTCGGCAGGATACATCGTTGTGGTGTTTTATATGAAAGACTATGAAGCATCTCTCTCAGCTTCTACTACGGTCTGGTTTGCGTGACAGATACAGTTATCTAGATTGATTTCTCTACCTGCTCATGAGGTATGTGCTGCGACTATAATACCAACTTCTTTTTCTCTTACTATGCCTTTAGGGAGTTTGTTTTTAGAGCAGAAACCCAGTGTGTTGACAATGCAGATATTGGCAACATCTTTCTTAGGCTTGAATGTAAAGGTTAATTCTTGTTTCCTGGTGTCTCAGGCTAGGTTGGGCATAGGCCTCCTTGTCTATCAATACGGCGATATAGACGTGGATCCGTGTTCGCCAAAGAACATAGTAGGAGCTTTTTAGAAGCTGCTGTTATTATATCCCTTCTTACAAATATCATGTTGGGAGGGGCTGTAGTGAAGACTCAGAGTATGTTTTCCGTTTGATTGTTTTCGTGACATTCTTGGACGAAGACCGTGATAGTTTCATCAATGCGCTTAATGTTTTCAGTTTTGTCTGCTGAGACAGGCTGTTTTGGTCTTTCTTTGCAACTCTCATCACTATTAACGTTATCAGTGTTGCAGCTGCTGTAGTTTGGTGCTTCTTGTTTCGGGTCTATTTTGCCATTAAAAATTCGATGTGCTCGACTCTGTTCTCCTCATTTCATTTTATATCGCAGCTTTTCATGGCTTATGGGAAAGTGTTGCAATATGGACGTAGCTGTTATTGAGGAGGTAGTGTTTAAATAGTCCAACCTTGTGAGGTACACAGTGCATTCTGAAATGGTGAACAAGTAGCTTGTTTGTTGGTTCTTTGTAACTATAGATGACTGGAAGGAATAGCGGGGAATTTTGATTTAGTTTCCCGGTACCTTTAGGTCCCCTTCAGTTTTTTCGTTTGTTGTATCACGGTCAAAATTGGTTATCACATAGGCGAGCGTGAGTCTGTGTGGTTTCTCTCTTGCTTTCTGTTTGGCGTGCGATGTGATTTCTGTTACTGTTGCTTCAGATCGGTAAGTAACTCAAACTGTTCTCTCGGGTTTCGATATCTGATGGGTATGTTGTGATGTTGGCAAATTTTTTCGGATTTTTTTATGAACGACTTGGTGGCCCAGGGAACTGTTTTAGTGCAGGTTACAACGATTTGGCGGTTTCTTTGCCACCTTCTTAGTTTATAGTTTATTGCAGGGTTTGCTAAAGTACCATAAGTTGTGTTAGATGTGCTTTAATTCAATCTGCATCCAACCAGTTGTAAACCTTGTTCTTCGTGAGATGTATTTGGATGAGTGTAAAGTTTTTGTAATTGGAGTATCGTGTTTGTGGTGGCTTTGCCTGTTTACTTCGGGTTTCTTGTCCGGGTTTTCGGCTAGTTCGCGTAGCGTTGCGTTTCTGGAGATCTGGTGGAGACAGAGTTCCCTGCTTCAGTCTGGTGCGCTGAAAACGTTGCATATCGGAAACAGGGCGATCCATAGTCCCCCCGCCCTGCTTGAGAGCGCTCACAGTCAGCGTTGAGTCCTGTGCCTTTAGCCTCGGCAGATGCGAGTTGGTCGTCCCTGTTTCAAGTGTGGCGGTTGTGCAGACTGCCGATCCCAAGTCTGAGTCGCTCTGACAATGCTGCATTTGACGGCAGTGGCGCGAGTTACGCATGATGCACTTTGCAGGGGACATCGTCTGAGTAACACGTGTGCTGTCGAACATCTACGTACATGTAACAACAGTTCAAGCAGTTTCGGCTGCGAGAATGCTTGTCTCCAGATATATCAGAGGAAAGCCCTTAATAGGTATGTCGGTTGCAGAAGTTAATGCTTGATACCCCACGAGTCAAAGGGTTGTAACAGCTGATTCCCTGACCACCCATATCTGCTCGCTGGTTCGCCTTTTTGAATACCAGAACGTGACAGCAGCGGCTGTAAGCAGCAGCAGGGAGTGGCCAGTGGTGGGGCTTGCAGTCCTCTGCTGCTCCTGATTGGCTGAAAGGCCCACGTGTAGAAGGATTTCGTGGCGAGGCTCGGAGCTCGGGGAATCGAAAGCTGGCCGTCGGCGCCCGTGTGGCCGACGTGGCGGGTCGCGGGCGCTCTGGAGCGGAGTTCTGTGTCGCGACGCACAGTGTTCTCGAGTTTCAAAACGCGTTCGGATAGCGATAATCTCAGTTTGTGATCCAAATCTGGGAGTAATGTTTTTTGAGTGACCGTCCTCCTGTTGAGTTTGAACTGTGTATTTCGTACAGCCAGTCGAAAGTAATTTCCTGGACTTGGCTGTGAATGTTCCCAGTACTGCGGTCGGAACTCGGGATCTTGCCTGGGGGTAAGTAGGTAGCACGAGGGCCGTTAACTACTGGCTTTCGAGCGATGAGGTTCGATACTTTCCAGCGGGTCGGGGCTCGGCTGGCGACCACTGTGTCGGACCGACTTTACGCGTGTCCCGGTGGTGCAGGACGCTTGTCTGGGTGGGCCGCTAAGCGCCCCAGTGCGCCCCGTGTCGGCTCTGGCCGCCACCACCTAAAGAGAAGGCCGCGGCGCGCTCTCGTGACGTCACGCAGAGCGGGCCAGGGTTGGCTTGGCGCTGCGCTGACAGAATCGAGGCGCACGGCCTGCAAATCTCCGTCAAACGGTTTTACAGAACGTGTTGAGCTGCCGGCGCCCCTCTGCGGCCTGGCGGGCTGCACCCGGCACCTGCCTCCCTCGTGGCGCTGCGGCCTCTGGTTCCACTGCGTCCAGCACGGAAATCGCGGTTAACACTGCGGGTGCCTGGTAAGTGCAAAATTCACGAAAATCACTCCACGTAGTACTATTTATCACAGGATTTTCAGTTGGGCTGGATACTAAATTCACACAGACACTCCTTTACTTTGCTCACTCAGGTTTTATTTGAACAAATGGGAGATCGTCTGTTGATTACGAATCACAACAATTTCGGCGTACTGTGCGCTTCCAGTGAAACTACTATGGCACATGTTTTCCAGGACTCACAGTACTTGCACAAGTTTATCCTTCCACAGTACTGTTTCAGTAAATACGCCTTTAAGTAATGTTCTTCCTTGCCCAAGAGTGGCACATGGAACATTAACTTTTAACATCTGCCATAGTACCCTTACAAAACCTCTAGCTTAACAAATCACCGTCTTGTCTCACAAACCCAATAATGCTAATCTCATATAACTCTGCCATTCGACACTTTGCGTTCACTTCAAGCCACATTTCGCACAACAAGTCATGTGTTACTTTCTTACTATACCTGTTTGAGCCACTCTATGTAATCAAACCACTAATAAGCTCAACAAACCCATTTACACTTTCATGCACACATCACTTCAGTCATTGGCCCTTCTCTTTTCATTTTATAAGTATCTGAATGTCTCTTGTCATGGTACTTGAATTACAAATCATGTAAAAGTACATCTTTCACACACATATGGAAAATTTTTCTGTTTCAGACATAATATGATATATACTAATATCATACATTATACATTAATAAAATCGACAAACTGCAAAGAGAGATCCTCGACGGAAAACGGAGAAAAAACGTCATACGAACATATGTCCAGAAATGCATCATCGCCACGGTAGATGACACTGACGAAGGGAATTCCTCCGACAACGTGCTGCGTTTTCCTTGTATATAACAGGCCGTGTGATTAACGCAGCCTATTGTATACACAAAGCATTTCCCAACAATTTTAGTGAGTAGTCTCAGTGCATTAGAATAGGTAGACAGAGGCTACCACTCACAAATAAGCACACAGCTATAAATGAAGGAGACGTTAGGAAAGAGAAGTACTGGCTGTACGATATCAGATTTAATGACATTTAATATTGTCATACCAGGTAGAGTCCATTTTATTGCTGGGTTTAATGCAGTGTAGTGTGGAGACAGTTATTTGCGAAAAATACTGAAGGAGGCTACAGCGAGGATTCTGAAAAGGGAGACTGTTCATTGTTTCTCCTGGCCAGATTCCTCTCGGCTGCCGAACACAGCTCTAGACCTGCAGGGATGTTGGTTGGGTTCCACCAAAGAAGTATCCTGTTCTTCAGTATGGGGAGCGTCGTTCCATTGCAAACGAAACAGACGAAGAGCACTGGTCCTTGCACCATCGTAACTAGATGCATATAGTACACTAACTGCGCTATTCCCTGAGCCTGGTGGAACCCAATTCTAATAATAATTCCTGTTCCACTTAATATAACGGCCTTAACTGACATAAAAAGACATTCCTTCTTTGAGGCAAATTTCTTGTTATCAACAATTTCGAGTTGCCGCATGGAGCACCGATTACGTAGGTACATGTATCCAAGCAGTCCGAGACAAACCAAATTGAATGTCACAGACACTGAAATCCCTGCAAGGACTACTATACGACTGTAGATCAGGTAATATTTACTCGTCTTTTCCAAAGCAACAGCTGCCACACATACTATACTCCACGGTATAAGCACACACAGCACCTCACGACGGAATAACTGGCTTACTTCAGCAGGTAGTAGCTGGTTAGGAAGCCTGAGATGGCGAACACAAGCATACATGTGGTAGCAGAATGAGTTCAGCCAGAAACAGCTGAGAAGTGTGAGGGCGCTGTCTATCAGCACTGCTGTTGGTAAGTCAGGGACGCCTGCCATACGATACACGACCTCAGAACACAGGATCTGGGTTATGCACGTGATCTGAAAGGACAAGAGTATCTTTCCAGGCAAGTTGCGTAACTGGGGAAGGTACATATATACTCCGGCAGTCGAAAAACGGAAAATGATATTTATCAGTATAAATGACATTTCTAAAGGCTTCAAGCTGTCAATTTTGAAATCCTTGTATTTCAAGGTGGCGTTGGTTAAACTGTTTTTGTAGTTCAGTGTTTGTTCTGTTAGCTTTTGATCCAGTATACTTTTCCTCCTATAGACCCATAGAGATCCCAACGTAGTGTACGTACAATTATGGGAAGTCTTAATGGAGGAAAAGTCGCGACACTTTAGCAACAAAATAGCTCTGGAAACAGAGCAGATGGCGTCTGTAGCGTTCGACTGCAGACATGATTGATCATCAGGACTATCGAAATAGCAGCGAGCATCGTGCACGGACTGTATCATACTGAACGGGACGTCCTGACAAATGCCGTACGAGTTGACAGCCATCCAGGCCAGCAGACAGAGGTTGACGTTTGCCCTCTGCGTGTAGGCCAGGTAGCTGGTGACGGGTATGTGGGGCGACCTCTGCACCACTTCGTCCCACAGCTGCTCGCGGCACTGCTCGCGCTGCTTCACGGCTTCCAGTGGCAGGTCTTCCAGCGGACACGTGGGGTGGTCCAGGGCGTTCACCAACAGCTGCACGCAGTCAGTGTCCACGTAGAGCGTATCGTGGCTTCTGTCCTCCAGCTGCCACTCCTCGTCTGCAAGAAAACGACAGCAAGTAGGTGGTGGCCGTACACTGCAGGCAGCTGAATCCAAAGTCTTCTCTGGGTGACGAGCCTGGGCGTCGTTTACCCGCATTACCCTGGTTCAGTTACCCGGAACTATGTGAGGCGGCATGTCAACACAAAGTAAGAGTATTAACAAAGACAGGTATCATTGTTACTATGCACGTCTATTTCATCTACAGGGTGCCCAAGAAGTCCCTGCATCGCTCTTGACATAGTAAAAATAAGGAAGTAAATAGGTTTTATTGATAGTCCTGCATGGAAAAAAACAACGTTATCAGAATTATATTTTTGTTTCAGCACTGCAGTCTTTGAGTTCCGAATCCATCTTGTAAAGGAGGGATTAGTGGAGGATTCGTGGGTTCATGAACGTCCGCAGATAGGAAAAAGTATGTAACGCATGATGAGACCATTTGCCTCAGTCCCCCTCGTAAAGTAGCCATGCCTGATTGAGATAAATGTCCTGTATTTTCAGGCTGTCTCAAAGACAGACCACGTATTGGAAGCAATAAAAAGTGACAGGAAACGTGTGTCACCCACACTTAATCAGATCAGCAGTCTCCAATGAAAATCATTTGCAAAAAAGTAGTTGGACTTCAAGCATCTTCTTCAACAATGCACGACCACACTGAAAAAATATGAATACGAAAGGATTTAAGCCCATGTTGTTACTGAATTATCTGACAATGGTGTGGAGCAACGATTTGTAACCTACCGTACTTTGTTGTGGTGACTTCTGCCATGTCTCGCTCAAGAGTGTTGTTTACGTATAAATGTGCCATATACCACTGTTTGATCAGGAAAAAATTGTTTTCTTGTCTAAGGAAAGTACCCATATTACCAAGAGTTGGAAAGGAACCTACCTCACCTTATGTGGGCCATTGTGTGATCAGAATACCTGTTAGGACCACATTCTTTTGAAGCTTACATGAATGGGAACTTCCATTTCTCTGTACAACAGAAGTTTTCAGTATCTCAGCTCCATGACAAGGCAATCACGGATCTTGTGTGGTTGTAGAAGGAAGGAGCTTGAGTCTCGTTTTGTTGTTCAGATGTGTTTGTTTCTTAATGAACAACTTATTCTCGGATTATTTGGTTCTGCAGCATTTAAAGCCACATTAAAGTGGTTACCACGAAATCCCAACATTACCACCTCAACAACCTTTTGAAATCGTCATGACAAACTTTTGATCTTACCACGCAAATAACTGAATATGAAGAATAATAAAGCCTCATGTGGCTCAACGTTGAAAGATAATGGAAAATTGACACAAGTGTTGAAGAAGTCTTTCTAAGCAGAATTACTAGAACGATCCGCAATAAAGCAAGGGGGACAGCGAGACACATAGATATCTGAGGAAGGTGTGATCGTCCATACACTGATCCGTTGGATACGTATTTTTTTTTATATCTAACTACGTCCATATAGAATATACTCTTTTGACATAACTCCATAGGCGTCCTGTACAAAGAAATAGGATGCAGGCTGAATTCTCGTCTTTGTGATATTTCACTTTCTTCCATGAACTCAGTGATCCCATCACGCAGCGTAAAAAAAAGTGATGGAGCATATTTGTCACCAGTTTGTTTCGTTAGCACGAGATTGTAGAGAAAAAGCACAACAAAATACAGTAAATGACAATTTTGGAAGTAGCTTTACCACAATGAACGATTTACTGTTAATACTCTGTTTGCATACATTCAAAACACGCAGAAAAATGTAATTACTTCGTCTCACTTGTACCTAGAGTAATGATGATAATGCAGCAATAAATGCAATTGGGACATATATACCTCAGCTGCTGAGTGGATGAATGTGGGATTACAACTCCAGAGATTTGGGATTCAGGCATTGCTCCCGATATTCCTTCTGTCACTTATCTCTTCTTTCACCTCTGACATTGATTTATGGAAATCGAAAATGTTGGAACTGTAGAATTGTTCGGAGACCCAATAATTAACTGTGTCCCACAATTATTAACTGGGTAAGTTAGCTCAGAAGTAGGAAGACGGCGAGTGACGACAACCTGCAGTAGGACAGCACTGTGGTGAGCAAACCAGGCTTCAGCTTGATGACGGCTTTACCTACTGCATTCTGAGAAGTCCTGATGGTCGTTTTCCTCGAGCACTATTCCTGTTCAGAGTACAAATCAAAGGAGAATGATACTGATATGCTACAGGTCATCCAATCTATACCTCATTGGCGTGTTGAGCGCAAATGTATACCCGGTAAGACGAATAAGTTCTGAAAGATTCTTATACACAGGCACATTCTGTGAAAGGCCCAATGCACGACTTTGTCGTAAACACTCCATTTTCTTTGTTATTCATTCCACTCCCACCACATTATCGTGTGGTGCGCAAGGTTCGGACACTTTGCTGCTCTTCAGCCTATCGAAGTTAGGCCAGTAGAGCTTTTATGGGAGAATGAATAAAAGGTTTCAAAAAAATGAAAGCCATAGCGTCTCTACATAAACACATGTACATTGAAGCTGATGATGGTGCTATGGTGAAGATAAGGCTCTTTCTTCTGGCAAGTCACTGGCAGTCAGTTCCCAATAACTACTACGAGGGTAATACAGTATGATGCAGGTGCCAGCCAGAAAGGGGGTATGTATTCAAGGTGTTGGAGTGGGCTGGGAAGTATGATTGACAAGTTGATGTGTGTAGAGGGAGGCGTGAGGGAGGGATGGCAGTGGTCAGGAGGCTGGAAGCGGGATCATCTACATATTGAAGCGTAGACGCTAGGATTATAGCTGGTTGGAGGAGTAAGTGTCTACATACTATTCTGGAACAGGAAGAACCAGCCAGCTGAAGTTCCGCTCGAATAGGATACAGAAGGGTGGCAAGTGGAGGGTGGGTATGACATGTTGGTATAGGCGCACCAGAAGCCTAGGTATCCAGAGGATAGGTGAGAAAAATTGCTTTTGTTTCCCACGTTTATGGAACGTTTGCAATTTGTGACAAAGTCTGAGGAACTTCAGAAGAGAGGGCAATCTAATCAGCTGGTAGAGGTTGCGTCTGAGACTGCAGATATGATACAGACTGCAAGGTGTTCTAAGACTGTAAGGAATGGTAAATTTTTGAGAGTGCTGAGATCCAAGCTATATTGGCAGAAAGTAACACTGGGGCCACTAAGGCTTTTGGAAAGACGAAGGAAGAAACAAGATCAGGGGTTAACGTCCTGTTGGTGAAACAGCTATTAGAGCATAACCCAGAATTGGGAAGAACGGGGAAGCAGGACAGCTGCGTCCATCCATAGGAACCGTCGTGTCATTCACCCTACGCTGAGTAGGGACATCGCAGAGAAACTAAATTTGGTCGAAAATCAAGTTTGTAGCCACCAGCTTACCACAGCATCGCCTCGTTCAGTGGGTTTTTTCCAAGTACAGAGGATGGCTGGATGATGGAATCCCCACATTGTCGAGTTTGCTGTTTTCTTAATTTGAGTTTGTTGTAAGCTGGTGTTCCGTGATTATTCCAAGATATGAGAAAGTGAGAGTCCTCTGCCCATGTCAGCAGAGAGAAATGGAGCAACAGATCCGCGGCCTTACTGCGAGCGCTTATCTTCCTCCACGTAATTGGGCACTGTCCTTGCATTGTGAGAGAACTGTGACTCAAAGTTATCTGTTGATTGTACATGACTGTAATGGATGCGTTAAGAGCTTAACATCGACATCTGACACACATGTTGTTGTGTCATGCTTTTAATAAATTTGCGATAAATGAGTCAATGATCAGAACGCCTTATTGTTTGGAAAGCAATACACTTATCTTTAGCTCCTCGTGGCTGTGGCTGCGTGAGCACGTGTGGTATTAATTGGGGTCCAAATACACAGGAGCTGCTGAAAACACTGAGCGGCATTACAGTACAGGTCTGCAGATGATGAGCACTGAACGTTTACTACAACTGTGCCAAATATGTGTCTGTTGTTGGCCCTCGACGCTCTGTATGTGCATGCTTGGCCTAGGCTTGACTGAGTGACGTTACGCCGACACTGCACTCTGAAGGCAGAAATTCGTCGTTTCTCTGCAGTCGTCATGGAACTGTTGATACCCTCGTAGACAGAACAGAACTTCATTCGGTGAGTTATCTCTATGCACTGTAAATGTTCATTGCACGTTTTTGACTATGTTATGGTGATTTGGAAATGGGTCTCGGTCCGAAACAAATCATCGAATGAATAAAAAATAAAAATTTGCAACTTGGACTGGTTTTTCGTCCTACTGATGGGTGGTTTCGTTTGTAAGTGGGATAGGTCAGGTGGTTCTGCGATACTGGGTCATATAGTCGTCACACAGGAAGTATTTGTGAGATGTGTAGGCTTGGATTTGCGATTTAGGTGATGTTACACAATGGCAGCGACAACAGATCAGGGCTCAGTTCTTGATACGTTGGTCTGTTGTGGGCAAGCATCTAGTTCTGCTGGACAGTGATGCGTAAAGAAGCCGGCAGAGAAGCGCCACGGTTTTAATAGTGGCGAGAGCAACTCTTTCAGACAGGGGCGTTGTAGCAGCCTGCTGAATGGTGCAAACCATTTCGAACATCGCCACGTGCTCAGAAGAGATTCGCACCAGTTTCTTCTTTCGCTCCCCCTCCCCCCACCACCATCTCGACCTAACTGCCACGTCCTCTCCGATCTCTCTGGATTTTCACGAGAACTTTCCCCTGAAGATATCTTCAATGTTGGGCTTAAAGTTAGCTTCCAGACAAACGGCTAGTTGTCCACAACTCTGTAAGGTCTTGTCGCTGCTCATTCTTTAATATCTTGTCGCCACTCGTGAGGAATTGAAACATCAACTACAGCTCACACGTTTGTTCTCGGTGTCCATAACAGTTTCAGTCATGATTATAGACATGCTGCAGAGTGCAGCTCAGTCTAGCAACAGATGGGGTAAAAGTCTGCTTGTTTAGTAACTTGCTAACAATGCGTATTTCCTTTTATGTGCCAGTATTATTCTTGTGAGTGTCTGCTGTAAATTATCGGCGACAGCCGAAATTTTGGAAAGGCCTTTCTTCTCAGTATTACAGTTCCTGGTTCTACTATACGGATATTTTTGTGATAACTTACTTCCTTATCTGTTGTAACCCTTTTCGACCACCTTAGTTTCTTAATTAGTCAGCTTACTACCAATGAAAACCCTGCAACTCGTTTCATGTCTGGTGCACGATAGATAGATGATCGAGTAAGAGATAAAGTCCAGCAACGAGAATAAAATAATAAATTTAAAAAATATAGTGATTCGAACAAATAGAGTTGTTTAGCAGACATGTGCGATAGCTGTGTTTCTTCAGTCCTACTACAGTTCATAGTATCAACATTTCTAAGTTTAATATTAACTGTGTATTTCGTACAATTAACTGTTCAGTTACAAATCGAAATATTATTCGTCAAAGAAAATTAGTAAATACGAACAGTATCATGCCAGGATCATAGATGAGAAATGTAGAACACTACACAAGTTACAGTACTGACAAAACATTAGCTTGTCTGTAGCCGTTAAGTTGCAGAAACCATTCGCCATTTTCAAAACAAGCCTTAGACTAGGTCTGAAAAAAAACTACGTGTACAGAATTTTAGAGCGTTTATAGAACATAAGAAGGAACACTCTTTTTATATGAGGCACGTGTCGCACATGTATGAAGGTTTTATCTGCACTGGCGTTCAGAGACGGAGTTCAAAGTGCTGTGGGATGGGCCCTGTTTTAGAGGTGTTGCGTGCCTCCTACGGGAGGGAGACGAGTTGTTCAGTGTACCAGACACTGGCGGACATACCAGGTGAGGTGGTCGCCTGTTAGGCTGAGGCTGCAAACATTATTTGTGAGACACCCACTTGTTTCGAGTGTGTTGCACAACCGTTAGCAGCCAGCTGGCACTTGAGTAACGTCTCCAAAACATCACACAGCCTCTGTACATCGCTGGCGCCGAAACCTTCTCGGGCCACGAGCAGGTGGAGGGTACACCTATGACCTATGTGTCACATAAACTTTGTTTTTTTTAATCTTCTCTAAACACTTCAAAATTTTGTGTACGTAGTCTTTTTTTAGTCCTTCCATAACGAAGAAGTCAATAATACATCGAAATGAAGTAGTTAGCTTGCCATAAATCCAGACGGAGAGTTGCCGAGGAATCGAAAAACTGACTTTGGAAAGAGCACCAGAGATTATCTTGCGTGGCGTGCAAAATCACGCAAGAGCTAAAACTACATATTCAGAAGGGTATTTGAATCTCATTCCTCGAACAACTGAACAGTTGTCAGCGCATAACCGTGAAGTGGCCGGGTCCCAGTATTAAACGTACCTACAATCTTGAAATGATCTTCGTGGGATGAATCGATGTACTCAGCTGCACTGGACCAGTAGACACGAAGGAAGGCGTACAGTTCGTCAGCGAGGCTGAACATTTGCGACGCCTCTGGCTGCCGCTCCTTGCACAGCGCACTGAAATCGTCGTCAGAGGAGAGGCTCCACGGCTGATAGCGCAGCAGGCGTTCACTCAACAGCGGCCGCCTGTAGCACACAAGCTGCCAGGTTAAAAGTTGAAAACCTAGCATGTATACTTTATGCAAGAACGTACAAGTATCCAAAAATGTGTGTGAAATCTTACGGGACTCAACTGCTAAGGTCATCAGTCCCTAAGCTTACACACAACTTAACCTACATTATCCTAAGGACACACACACACACACACACACACACACACACACACACACACACACACACACACACACACATGCCCGAGGGAAGGCTCGCACCTCCGCCGGGACCAGCTGCGCACCCCATGACTGCAGCGCCTGAGACCGCTCGGCTAATCCTGCGCGGCTAAAAGTATTCAGAACGGATTTCCACTCACCAGTGGATTAGAAACTTCCTGGCAGATGAGTACTGTGTGCCACACTGGGACACAAACCTGGAACTTTTTCATTCTTTAAAGGATGCATAGTAACACAGCAAACAATCGCAAATCCTTGGTCTTTTTAGCATTTCAGCGCATTGAGATTTCATCCTTAGATTTCGGAGCACTTGAGTGAGACACCGATTGTAACTATTTCTTGCAGGTCATCCACTCCGTTCTGTGCTGCTATATCGTTTTAACTGGTTTCAGACTAATCAAACAGCAGAGCTGCAGCGCTTACCGCAGAATACCTCTTTTCTTTAAAGAAGAATTTCGTATTCATTGCAAGAGAGTGAACATGTGATATTTATGTTAAGGATATGAATGAATTGTTCAAATTTGTTATAGATGATTTTAGACGCTGACATGTACACATGTCTGTCATGAGCTAAAGCACACATTACCACT
Source organism: Schistocerca piceifrons (assembly GCF_021461385.2). NCBI lineage: Eukaryota > Metazoa > Arthropoda > Insecta > Orthoptera > Acrididae > Schistocerca > Schistocerca piceifrons. Next base: position 46,015,552 of record NC_060148.1, on the reverse strand, counting down.
TGAAAATGGCTCAATAGGCCGAAACTGCAATAGTAAAACAAATAATTTTTAAAGTCAATGGCGAATATGACGCCCTTAAAAAGATAGACATAGAGCTGGGCAGGCAGGAACCGAGAACCGCCGTCACAGCCTTACTTCCGCCAGTACCTCAGCCGCTGCCTTCCAGTCGTCACAGAAGCTCCCCTGCACGGCTGGCGGGACCAGTGCTCCCGGAAGGATGGGCACTGCAGTGACCAGAGGCCTCGGAAGTTGCTTCCTGGGCGAATCCTCACTCTGCAGTGGAGAGTGCAGTCACATGAAACGTCGCGGATCCGACCTGCCAGGGAGTTTCCTATCTGCATTAGGTGATGTGACATCTGCCATAATTTTCCGTAAAGACTGTATGACACAGGAAGATGAGTTCAGTGGACAAACGTGAATGTACCGTCAAGCAGGTCCATTTATTCAGTCCCTTTCACCTAATCCAACTTCTAAGGACAGCGCGATACGATGACTTAAACTACACTCCTGGAAATTGAAATAAGAACACCGTGAATTCATTGTCCCAGGAAGGGGAAACTTTATTGCCACATTCCTGGGGTCAGATACATCACATGATCACACTGACAGAATCACAGGCACATAGACACAGGCAACAGAGCATGCACAATGTCGACACTAGTACAGTGTATATCCACCTTTCGCAGCAATGCAGGCTGCTATTCTCCCATGGAGACAATCGTAGAGATGCTGGATGTAGTCCTGTGGAACTACTTGCCATGCCATTTCCACCTGGCGCCTCAGTTGGACCAGCGCTCGTGCTGGACGTGCAGACCGCGTGAGACGACGCTTCATCCAGTCCCAAACATGCTCAATGGGGGACAGATCCGGAGATCTTGCTGGCCAGGGTAGTTGACTTACACCTTCTAGAGCACGCTGGGTGGCACGGGATACATGCGGACGTGCATTGTCCTGTTGGAACAGCAAGTTCCCTTGCCGGTGTAGGAATGGTAGAACGATGGGTTCGATGACGGTTTGGATGTACCGTGCACTATTCAGTGTCCCCTCGACGATCACCAGTGGTGTACGGCCAGTGTAGGAGATCGCTCCCCACACCATGATGCCGGGTGTTGGCCCTGTGTGCCTCGGTCGTATGCAGTCCTGATTGTGGCGCTCACCTGCACGGCGCCAAACACGCATACGACCATCATTGGCACCAAGGCAGAAGCGACTCTCATCACTGAAGACGACACGTCTCCATTCGTCCCTCCATTCACGCCTGTCGCGACACCACTGGAGGTGGGCTGCACGATGTTGGGGCGTGAGCGGAAGACGGCCTAACGGTGTGCGGGACCGTAGCCCAGCTTCATGGAGACGGTTGCGAATGGTCCTCGCCGATACCCCAGGAGCAACAGTGTCCCTAATTTGCTGGGAAGTGGCGGTGCCGTCCCCTACGGCACTGCGTAGGATCCTACGGTCTTGGCGTGCATCCGTGCGTCGCTGCGGTCCGGTCCCAGGTCGACGGGCACGTGCACCTTCCGCCGACCACTGGCGACAACATCGATGTACTGTGGAGACCTCACGCCCCACGTGTTGAGCAATTCGGCGGTACGTCCACCCGGCCTCCCGCATGCCCACTATACGCCCTCGCTCAAAGTCCGTCAACTGCACATACGGTTCACGCCCACGCTGTCTTGGCATGCTACCAGTGTTAAAGACTGCGACGGAGCTCCGTATGCCACGGCAAACTGGTTGACACTGACGGCGGCGGTGCACAAATGCTGCGCAGCTAGCGCCATTCGCCGGCCAACACCGCGGTTCCTGGTGTGTCTGCTGTGCCGTGCGTGTGATCGTTGCTTGTACAACCCTCTCGCAGTGTCCGGAGCAAGTATGGTGGGTCTGACACACCGGTGTCAATGTGTTCTTTTTTCCATTTCCAGGAGTGTATTTCAAATCCGTCTTTGCAAATACCAAACAGGTGTTTTTATTTCTCAATACGTGTTTTGCTTTTCTCATTATACCCTTATCAGTTGTGGCATTTTTATAATTTTTCCGCTTACATCCGGCAGTGCGCAGCCCACCATCTCACACTTGTATGCTTGACGTGCAGAAGTACATGTCTGCTGACGTAAAACGTGACAAAATGACGCTTCAGTATTGCATACAAATGTTTGTTTACTTGGCTCTGAAGCATTCGCTCGGTCTCGTTTCGTGAGTGGTTGGTGCGGGTCTCTCGTTTGGCAGTGGAAATTATCATACAGAAATCGTTGGCCGTAAAACTTTATCCTAAGGTCAGTGTTCCGTACATCGATTCGATGCATCTGTGTCAGGTACATCTTATCATGAGAATGGAGCCCTCAGAATCTGGTATGAGACAATTTTTTCCTGATTAATCTACGACTGCATTCCCTATAGCCCATAAACGATAGAAAGTTTCCATACTGACAGATACAATGCAGAACAATCCATACTCCCTCTACTCCTTGTAGTATGGTCCTTGGTTATCACTGTTACTTGAAAACGACGTTGTCAATTAAAGCATGAAGCTGCATCATAATGAGTTCCGTGTGATGTCTGGGTCCCCAGTTTGACCGGAAAGCAGTCCCTCCCATAAGACATGTGGTGCCATGGTGCTAAGGCTCGCAAATCATTTCCACGCCACGTACACCAGCACGCTGTTCTGCTTGAAGCTACAGTACCACACCCACTACACTGACAAGCTAGGACTCAGAACCCGTGCCGTGATGAAAATCATCATTTCTACGCCCCAGATGCAGGATGTACGTGCACGCTGACTATGATCTGAATAAACATTATACGGAAATTTGGTTGGGGAAGAATTTCGGGAAAGAGCTGTTTTTAACATAATGGAGCCGTTCATTCCATAAGGCAACGAAAGAACGGATTTAAATGCAGCAAGGAGGTGAACAAACAATATCCACTGAAACAAGCTCTAAAGAAAATCTCGAAACTTCTGGACAGTTGCGAATGTACTACGCAGCTATAATGATACAAAACTGACTGCCATATTCAGTTTAGGAGCAAATGCGTTGTGTAACACTCCGGTTTGATCTACTTACTTATCCCACTAGATCGGGATCTGATAACAGCCCAGATAGATAATAATTAATGTGACCGTGTGCCTAATGGGGCTGGCAATCGGATTGGACTGCTACGGAGTTGTTACATTCCATTTTGTCCTTCGCAAATACTGTAATAATGTACTGTTTGGTGGCAAGAAGAACAACAAACACAGCTTCACTAAACAAAACCTATATTCTTATCAAACAATAGTTGACTGGCAACCAAAACGTGTAATGAATGGTAAAGCAATGTGTTTTTGCGATCAAGAAAATTAAAAGGTTTCGTAATTAAGTTTTAATGTTTTAGAAATACATAAGATCACTTATCTGCAGCACCTGATAAGTCAGGTCTTAATAACACGTGATTAATGTCAAGATCATTCGTCGACTACTTCAGACTGACTTTGTTAAAGAATGTCTGTTTCTGAGTTGCTGATCCCAATTACAGTCACTGTTGACAGGGGAGAGGTGAAAATGAAAATATTTAAGTTTAGTACAAGCAGCAATGTGCCCTAGCAAACGTGTTACTCTTTGAACGGAAATGCGCTTAATGATGTAGTGACGCTGTTCATCTTAAGACAAATGCTTAGGAACTAATCTCTAGTATGATACGAAGGATTTGTAAGATAACTTTGTAAGTCGGAGGTAGGTGCCATGTTATGTAGGAGAAACTGCTGTCTGAATGGTGTAGTGATATATGTCTTTGTATAGTCAATAGCATTGCCACAACATATTTAGAATATCTACTGTCATGACATCACATAGGTTTTGTTTTTTGCTAATGTAGTTATGTCAGTTATATCTCACTGAAGGTAATATTACAGATAGGGAAGTGGTCATGGATGTAAATGAGGTGGGAGATGTAACTGTGCGAGATCAAATTTGACAGTGTTCTGAAAATTCTAAGTCGAAACGAGGCCCAGGGAGTAAACAGTCTTCTGGCAGGATTACAGGCAGCCTCGGGAGAGCCGGCCACGGCGGAGCTCTCCCACCTGTTGTGCCAGGAGTATGAGACAGGCGAAGTACCCACAGGCTTTAAGAAGAATGTAATGTTATCAATTCCAAAGAAAGCAGTTGCTGGCAGGTGTGAAAATTACTCGTCGTTGTAAAATACTAACACAAATTCTTTACAGAAGAATGAAAAAACTGGTAGACGCCGACCTCAGGGAAGATAAGTTTGGATTCCCGAGAAACGTGGGAACATGCGAGGCGCAACCTGACCAAATGGAGGGGCGGTTGGTAGGACACGTTCCGAGACGTCGACAGGTAACCAATTTAGTTTTGAAGTGAAGTGTGGGTGAAAATCGTAGAGTAAGACCAGGTGGTGGATACAGTAAGGAGATTGGGATGGATGTGGGCTGCAGTATGTACTTGGAGATGAAGAGGCCTGCAAGTTATACAGTAGAATGGAGAGCTATTTTTAAAACCAGTCTTCACACTGAGGGGCGGAACAACATCTCTCTGTTATAACAGCTTATTTTCCAGTTGGTGTATTTCTTCATTGTTTATAACTGACTGTCAGAGTACCTCTGAAGATGACGTGAGGAATACATATTTATTTAAAGTAGGGGTAGTTGAAGATGACAGGTTGGTGCTGAATAATAGATTTCGTGGATCCACTGTATTTTAATCTACTCAACTTGCTTAGCGATGATTCCTGCTTGTTTGTGAAGGGGCTGACCTGCTCGTTAATTCTGCCGCATGTCGGGCCGCGACAGCAGTACGCAGTGTCGTCTGTGTACAGGGCTGTTGTTTGGATCCTCGACCTTTAGCGATGTCAGTCGTGTTGTTGGTGTGTAGCAGTGGAGACGTGACTGTCCCACGTGGCGTCGCTGCAGCTGGCTTAATACCTGTCCAATGGTGATCACCAAGCAGCGCTTGTACTTACCTATTTCCAGCAACATTTTTAGTAAGCTGCACACTTTGGCATGCGAAGTTCAAAAGTAACTTTTCAAAGAGCAGCCCAGCATGCCACAACCAATGGAAGGCGCGTTCGCCGTGCACGAGAAAGCTTGCTGGCGTTGTGCCTGCCGTGTTGCGTTCAGCCTGCGTCGCTCTGCTGCTCAGTCCTGGGACCGGGTCGCCTGTGCTGTGGTTGCCGCTGAACCCGGCTTGTTCTTGTGCCATTATGTTGCTCTATTCCTTGAATATTTTTAGTCTGTCTCGAAAGCTTTCCCTGTCACTGAGAGCACGGTAACCTGTGATTTGGTGTTGTTTTTTGGTCTTTCGGGTTGGGAAATCATCTTGATTTTAGCTTGCTTCTATTTTAGAGAGACTATTTTCAGTTTCATGGCCGCGATGAAGAAACGTCTGATGTGTTTGAGGCAGGTGTCTTGTGAAAGGAGTGATTTATTTTGTTATCTTCCAGTGCTTCCAGTCTCTGAGCTGCTTTCTTTCCATTTCATATTCGTCAATCTTATAAAGTAGTGGATGTTAAGCGGTTGCATTCGGATTTTCGAATATTATTTCCTCGTCGGTTTCATCGAATTTTGGATACCACGGATGACCGTGAATGTTTTTGTAGCACTTTGAGGAACTTTTTTGAGGTCGTCAGTAATCAATGACATTCTCATCTGCTATTAAGGATGGTTGTTCGCAAATGGTGTGCTATGACCTGTTGGAACTTTTTTCCAAAAACTACTTTTTATTGTGGGACCTAATTCTTGTGATTACCTCGCGCATCATTTGGTGGGTTTCTCTTCTTATTAGGTCATTGAAAACGTTCAAATGGTTCAAATGGCTCTGAGCACTATGGGACTCAACTGCTGAGGTCATTAGTCCCCTAGAACTTAGAACTAGTTAAACCTAACTAACCTAAGGACATCACAAACATCCATGCCCGAGGCAGGATTCGAACCTGCGACCGTAGCGGTCTTGCGGTTCCAGACTGCAGCGCCTTTAACCGCACGGCCACTTCGGCCGGCTTGAAAACGTTGAAGCCAATCGTAGCATATCCATTTGGTTAGTGCCGTATGGTCTACAGAATTTCCCTACTGTTTAATTTTGTTTCTTATGTACGTCAGGAGTCTTAAGGAGTGGTTTGAATAGTTGATTGGTTAGGTTTTGTGTTAAAACGTATCAATCTGATTTTTTCGACTATCCAATTTCGTGAGTTTGTCATCGTTTTAAGTTTTTTCCTAGTTTTTGTGATTCACAGCATAATAAATGATAGGTATTCGTTAGCTATGCAGTCGCCAAATTCAGTGTAGCTTCAGAATCTGGGTAGCTATGTTGTACGTAGTATATGTCCTAAGATAGAAGTGCCATAGTGATTGATAAAAGGCGGCGAGTCATTTCTGAGTCTAACGTGATTCAAAATGGCTACGACAAGTTTAATATCTTTCTTGTTCAATTTTTCAGCAAATATCGCAGATCTAACACTGAGTCTCCTGTTCCTTTAGCTGGGCACAATGAGGGTATATAATTAACGAGATCAGTTGGCGGTTCCTCGGCAGGATACATCCTTGTGGTGTTTTATATGAAAGACTCTGAAGCATCTATCTCAGCTTCTACTACGGTCTGGTTTCCGTGACAGATACAGTTATCTAGATTGATTTCTCTACCTGCTCATGAGGTATGTGCTGCGACTATAATACCAACTTCTTTTTCTCTTACTATGCCTTTAGGGAGTTTGTTTTTAGAGCAGAAACCCAGTGTGTTGACAATGCAGATATTGGCAACATCTTTCTTAGGCTTGAATGTGAAGGTTAATTCTTGTTTCCTAGGTTGGGCATAGGCCTCCTTGTCTATCAATATGGCGATATAGACGTGGATCCGTGTTCGCCAAAGAACGTAGTAGGAGCTTTTTAGAAGCTGCTGTTATTATTTCCCTTCTTACAAATATCAGGTTGTGAAGGGCTGTAGTGAAGACTCAGAGTATGTTTTCCGTTTGATTGTTTTCGTGACATTCTTGGACGAAGACCGTGATAGTTTCATCAATGCGCTTAATGTATTCAGTTTTGTCTGCTGAGACAGGCTGTTTTGGTCTTTCTTTGCAACTCTCATCACTATTAACGTTATCAGCGTTGCAGCTCCTGTATTTTGGTGCTTCTTGTTTCGGGTCTATTTTGCCATTAAAAATTCGATGCGCTCGACTCTGTTCTTCACATTTCTCTTTATATCGCAGCTTTTCGTGGCTTATTGGAAAGTGTTGCAATACGGACGTAGCTGTTGTTGAGGAGGTAGTGTTTAAATAGTCCAACCTTGTGAGGTACACAGTGCATTCTGATATGGTGGACAAGTAGCTTGTTAGTTGGTTCTTTGTAACTATAGATGACTGGAAGGAATAGCGGGGAATTTTCATTTAGTTTCCCGGTACCTTTAGGTCCCCTTCAGTTTTTTCGTTTGTTGTATCACGGTCAAAATTGGTTATCACAAAGGCGAGCGTGAGTCTGTGTAGTTTCTCTTTTGCTTAGTGTTCGGCGTGCGATGTGATTTCTGTTACTGTTGCTTCAGATCGGTAAGTAACTCAAACTGTTCTGACGGGTTTCGATATCTTATGGGTGTGTTGTGATGTTGGCAAATTTTTTCGGATTTTTTTGTGAACGACTTGGTGGCCCAGGCAACTGTTTTAGTGGAGGTTACAACGATTTGGCGGTTTCTTTGCCACCTTCTTAGTTTATAGTTTATTGTAGGGTTTGCTAAAGTGCCATAAGTTGTGTTAGATGTGCTTTAATTCAATCTGCATCCAACCAGTTGTAAACATTGTTCTTCGTGAGATGTATTTGGATGAGTGTAAACTTTTTGTAATTGGCGGCTTTGCCTGTTTACTTCGGGTTTCTTGTCCGGGTTTTCGGCTAGTTCGCGTAGCGTTGCGTTTCTGGAGATCTGGTGGAGACAGAGTTCCCTGCTTCAGTCTGGTGCGGTGAAAACTGTTGTTGCATATCGGAAACAGGACGATCCATAGTCCCCCCGCTCTGCTTGAGAGCGCTCGCAGTCAGCTTCGAGTTCTGTGCCTTTAGCCTCGGCAGATGCGAGTCGGTCGTCCCTGTCTCAAAGTGTGACGGTTGTGCAGACTGCCGATCCCAAGTTTGAGTCGCTCTGACAATGCTGCATTTGACGGCAGTGGCGCGAGTTCCGCATGATGCACTTTGCAGGGGACATCGTCTGAGTAACACGTGTGCTGTCGAACAACTACGTACATGTAACAACAGTTCAAGCAGTTTCGGCTGCGAGAATGCTTGTCTCCAGATATATCAGAGGAAAGCCCTTAGTAGGTATATCGGTTGCAGACGTTAATGCTTGATACCCCACGAGTCAAAGGGTTGTAACAGCTGATTCCCTGACCACCCATATCTGCTCGCTGGTTCGCCTTTTTGAAGACCAGAACGTGACAGCAGCGGCTGTAAGCAGCAGCAGGGAGTGGCCAGTGGTGGGGCTTGCAGTCCTCTGCTGCTCCTGATTGGCTGAAAGGCCGACGTGTAGAAGGATTTCGTGGAGAGGCTCGGAGCTCGGGGAATCGAAAGCTGGCCGTCGGCGCCCGTGTGGCCGACGTGGCGGGTCGCGGGCGCTCTGGAGCGGAGTTCTGTGTCGCGACGCACAGTGTTCTCGAGTTTCCAAACGCGTTCTCGTTTGCGCGCATCTATTACCGCTTAAGAACTTTCCTGTCGTTATCTGCGAATGTTGAAATAGTAATTAGTGTGGGCGTTTACGGCGAATTGTAGCTCAGGGAAAACTCGGTTATGTTAACTAAGTGGTAGTGGTCCTCCGACTCAAATGACTGACTTGGCTGGGGTAATTGGATAGCGATAATCTCAGTTTGTTATCCAAATTGAGTGACCGTCTTTCTGTTGAGTTTGAACTGTGTATTTCGTACAGCCAGTCGAAAGTAATTTCCTGGGCTCGGCTGTGAATGTTCCCAGTACTGCGGTCGGAACTCGGGATCTTGCCTGGGGGTAAGTAGGTAGCACGAGGGCCGTTAACTATTGGCTTTCGAGCGATGAGGTTTGATATTTTCCAACGGGTCGAGGCTCGGCTGGCGACCACTGTGTCGGACCGACTTTACGCGTGTACCGGTGGTGCAGGACGCTTGTGTGGGTGGGCCGCTAAGCGCCCCAGTGCGCCCCGTGTCGGCTCTGGCCGCCACCACCTAAAGAGAAGGCCGCGGCGCGCTCTCGTGACGTCACGCAAAGCGGGCCAGGGTTGGCTTGGCGCTGCGCTGACAGAATCGAGGCGCACGGCCTGCAAATCTTCGTCAAACGGTTTTACAGAATGTGTTGAGCTGCCGGCGCCCCCCTGCGGCCAGCCGGGCTGCACCCGGCACCTGCCTCCCTCTGGTTCCACTGCGTCCAAACGGAAATCGCGGTTAACACTGCGGGTGCCTGCTAAGTGCGAAATTCACGAAGATCACTCCAGGTAGTACTATTTATCACAGGATTTTCAGTTGGGCTGGATACTAAATTCACACAGACACTCCTTTACTTTGCCCACTCAGGTTTTATTTGAACAAATGGGAGATCGTCTATTGATTACGAATCACAACAATTTCGGCGTACTGTGTGCTTCTAGTGAAGCTACTATGGCACATGTTTTCCAGGACTCACAGTACTCGCACAAGTTTATCCTTCCACAGTACTGTTTCTGTAAATAGGCCTTTAAGTAATGTTCTTCCTTGCCCAAGAGTGGCACGTGGAACATTAACTTTTAACATCTGCCATAGTACCCTTACAAACCTCTAGCTTAACAAATCACCGTCTTGTCTCACAAACCCAATAATGCTAATCTCATATAACTCTGCCATTCGACACTTTGCGTTCACTTCAAGCCACATTTCGCACAACAAGTCATGTGTTACTTTCTTACTATACCTGTTTGAGCCACTCTATGTAATCAAACCACTAATAAGCTCAACAAACCCATTTACACTTTCATGCACACATCACTTCAGTCATTGGCCCTTCTCTTTTGATTTTATAAGTATCTGAATGTCTCTTGTCATGGTACTTGAATTACAAATCATGTAAAAGTACATCTTTCACACACATATGGAAAATTTTTCTGTTTCAGACATAATATGATATATACTAATATCATACATTATACATTAATAAAATCGACAAACTGCAAAGAGAGATCCTCGACGGAAAACGGAGAAAAAACGTCATACGAACATATGTCCAGAAATGCATCATCGCCACGGTAGATGACACTGACGAAGGGAATTCCTCCGACAACGTGCTGCGTTTTCCTTGTATATAACAGGCCGTGTGATTAACGCAGCCTATTGTATACACAAAGCATTTCCCAACAATTTTAGTGAGTAGTCTCAGTGCATTAGAATAGGTAGACAGAGGCTACCACTCACAAATAAGCACACAGCTATAAATGAAGGAGACGTTAGGAAAGAGAAGTACTGGCTGTACGATATCAGATTTAATGACATTTAATATTGTCATACCAGGTAGAGTCCATTTTATTGCTGGGTTTAATGCAGTGTAGTGTGGAGACAGTTATTTGCGAAAAATACTGAAGGAGGCTACAGCGAGGATTCTGAAAAGGGAGACTGTTCATTGTTTCTCCTGGCCAGATTCCTCTCGGCTGCCGAACACAGCTCTAGACCTGCAGGGATGTTGGTTGGGTTCCACCAAAGAAGTATCCTGTTCTTCAGTATGGGGAGCGTCGTTCCATTGCAAACGAAACAGACGAAGAGCACTGGTCCTTGCACCATCGTAACTAGATGCATATAGTACACTAACTGCGCTATTCCCTGAGCCTGGTGGAACCCAATTCTAATAATAATTCCTGTTCCACTTAATATAACGGCCTTAACTGACATAAAAAGACATTCCTTCTTTGAGGCAAATTTCTTGTTATCAACTATTTCGAGTTGCCGCATGGAGCACCGATTACGTAGGTACATGTATCCAAGCAGTCCGAGACAAACCAAATTGAATGTCACAGACACTGAAATCCCTGCAAGGACTACTATACGACTGTAGATCAGGTAATATTTACTCGTCTTTTCCAAAGCAACAGCTGCCACACATGCTATACTCCACGGTATAAGCACACACAGCACCTCACGACGGAATAACTGGCTTACTTCAGCAGGTAGTAGCTGGTTAGGAAGCCTGAGATGGCGAACACAAGCATACATCTGGTAGCAGAATGAGTTCAGCCAGAAACAGCTGAGAAGTGTGAGGGCGCTGTCTATCAGCACTGCTGTAGGTAAGTCAGGGACACCTGCCATACGATACACGACCTCAGAACACAGGATCTGGGTTATGCACGTGATCTGAAAGGACAAGAGTATCTTTCCAGGCAAGTTGCGTAACTAGGGAAGGTACATATATACTCCGGCAGTCGAAAAACGGAAAATGATATTTATCAGTATAAATGACATTTCTAAAGGCTTCAAGCTGTCAATTTTGAAATCCTTGTATTTCAAGGTGGCGTTGGTTAAACTGTTTTTGTAGTTCAGTGTTTGTTCTGTTAGCTTTTGATCCAGTATACTTTTCCTCCTATAGACCCATAGAGATCCCAACGTAGTGTACGTACAATTATGGGAAGTCTTAATGGAGGAAAAGTCGCGACACTTTAGCAACAAAATAGCTCTGGAAACAGAGCAGATGGCGTCTGTAGCGTTCGACTGCAGACATGATTGATCATCAGGACTATCGAAATAGCAGCGAGCATCGTGCACGGACTGTATCATACTAAACGGGACGTCCTGACAAATGCCGTACGAGTTGACAGCCATCCAGGCCAGCAGACAGAGGTTGACGTTTGCCCTCTGCGTGTAGGCCAGGTAGCTGGTGACGGGTATGTGGGGCGACCTCTGCACCACGTCGTCCCACAGCTGCTCGCGGCAACGCTCGCGCTGCTTCACGGCTTCCAGTGGCAGGTCTTCCAGCGGACACGTGGGGTGGTCCAGGGCGTTCACCAACAGCTGCACGCAGTCAGTGTCCACGGAGAGCGTATCGTGGCTTCTGTCCTCCAGCTGCCACTCCTCGTCTGCAAGAAAACGACAGCAAGTAGGTGGTGGCCGTACACTGCAGGCAGCTGAATCCAAAGTCTTCTCTGGGTGACGAGCCTGGGCGTCGTTTACCCGCATTACCCTGGTTCAGTTACCCAGAACTATGTAAGGCGGCATGTCAACACAAAGTAAGAGTATTAACAAAGACAGGTATCATTGTTACTATGCATGTCTATTTCATCTACAGGGTGCCCAAGAAGTCCCTGCATCGCTCTTGACATAGTAAAAATAAGGAAGTAAATAGGTTTTATTGATAGTCCTGCATGGAAAAAAACAACGTTATCAGAATTATATTTTTGTTTCAGCACTGCAGTCTTTGAGTTCCGAATCCATCTTGTAAAGGAGGGATTAGTGGAGGATTCGTGGGTTCATGAACGTCCGCAGATAGGAAAAAGTATGTAACGCATGATGAGACCATTTGCCTCAGTCCCCCTCGTAAAGTAGCCATGCCTGATTGAGATAAATGTCCTGTATTTTCAGGCTGTCTCAAAGACAGACCACGTATTGGAAGCAATAAAAAGTGACAGGAAACGTGTGTCACCCACACTTAATCAGATCAGCAGTCTCCAATGAAAATCATTTGCAAAAGAGTAGTTGGACTTCAAGCATCTTCTTCAACAATGCACGACCACACTGAAAAAATATGAATACGAAAGGATTTAAGCCCATGTTGTTACTGAATTATCTGACAATGGTGTGGAGCAACGATTTGTAACCTACCGTACTTTGTTGTGGTGACTTCTGCCATGTCTCGCTCAAGAGTGTTGTTTACGTATAAATGTGCCATATACCACTGTTTGATCAGGAAAAAATTGTTTTCTTGTCTAAGGAAAGTACCCATATTACCAAGAGTTGGAAAGGAACCTACCTCACCTTATGTGGGCCATTGTGTGATCAGAATACCTGTTAGGACCACATTCTTTTGAAGCTTACATGAATGGGAACTTCCATTTCTCTGTACAACAGAAGTTTTCAGTATCTCAGCTCCATGACAAGGCAATCACGGATCTTGTGTGGTTGTAGAAGGAAGGAGCTTGAGTCTCGTTTTGTTGTTCAGATGTGTTTGTTTCTTAATGAACAACTTATTCTCGGATTATTTGGTTCTGCAGCATTTAAAGCCACATTAAAGTGGTTACCACGAAATCCCAACATTACCACCTCAACAACCTTTTGAAATCGTCATGACAAACTTTTGATCTTACCACGCAAATAACTGAATATGAAGAATAATAAAGCCTCATGTGGCTCAACGTTGAAAGATAATGGAAAATTGACACAAGTGTTGAAGAAGTCTTTCTAAGCAGAATTACTAGAACGATCCGCAATAAAGCAAGGGAGACAGCGAGACACATAGATATCTGAGGAAGGTGTGATCGTCCATACACTGATCCGTTGGATACGTATTTTTTTTTATATCTAACTACGTCCATATAGAATATACTCTTTTGACATAACTCCATAGGCGTCCTGTACAAAGAAATAGGATGCAGGCTGAATTCTCGTCTTTGTGATATTTCACTTTCTTCCATGAACTCAGTGATCCCATCACGCAGCGTAAAAAAAAGTGATGGAGCATATTTGTCACCAGTTTGTTTCGTTAGCACGAGATTGTAGAGAAAAAGCACAACAAAATACAGTAAATGACAATTTTGGAAGTAGCTTTACCACAATGAACGATTTACTGTTAATACTCTGTTTGCATACATTCAAAACACGCAGAAAAATGTAATTACTTCGTCTCACTTGTACCTAGAGTAATGATGATAATGCAGCAATAAATGCAATTGGGACATATATACCTCAGCTGCTGAGTGGATGAATGTGGGATTACAACTCCAGAGATTTGGGATTCAGGCATTGCTCCCGATATTCCTTCTGTCACTTATCTCTTCTTTCACCTCTGACATTGATTTATGGAAATCGAAAATGTTGGAACTGTAGAATTGTTCGGAGACCCAATAATTAACTGTGTCCCACAATTATTAACTGGGTAAGTTAGCTCAGAAGTAGGAAGACGGCGAGTGACGACAACCTGCAGTAGGACAGCACTGTGGTGAGCAAACCAGGCTTCAGCTTGATGACGGCTTTACCTACTGCATTCTGAGAAGTCCTGATGGTCGTTTTCCTCGAGCACTATTCCTGTTCAGAGTACAAATCAAAGGAGAATGATACTGATATGCTACAGGTCATCCAATCTATACCTCATTGGCGTGTTGAGCGCAAATGTATACCCGGTAAGACGAATAAGTTCTGAAAGATTCTTATACACAGGCACATTCTGTGAAAGGCCCAATGCACGACTTTGTCGTAAACACTCCATTTTCTTTGTTATTCATTCCACTCCCACCACATTATCGTGTGGTGCGCAAGGTTCGGACACTTTGCTGCTCTTCAGCCTATCGAAGTTAGGCCAGTAGAGCTTTTATGGGAGAATGAATAAAAGGTTTCAAAAAAATGAAAGCCATAGCGTCTCTACATAAACACATGTACATTGAAGCTGATGATGGTGCTATGGTGAAGATAAGGCTCTTTCTTCTGGCAAGTCACTGGCAGTCAGTTCCCAATAACTACTACGAGGGTAATACAGTATGATGCAGGTGCCAGCCAGAAAGGGGGTATGTATTCAAGGTGTTGGAGTGGGCTGGGAAGTATGATTGACAAGTTGATGTGTGTAGAGGGAGGCGTGAGGGAGGGATGGCAGTGGTCAGGAGGCTGGAAGCGGGATCATCTACATATTGAAGCGTAGACGCTAGGATTATAGCTGGTTGGAGGAGTAAGTGTCTACATACTATTCTGGAACAGGAAGAACCAGCCAGCTGAAGTTCCGCTCGAATAGGATACAGAAGGGTGGCAAGTGGAGGGTGGGTATGACATGTTGGTATAGGCGCACCAGAAGCCTAGGTATCCAGAGGATAGGTGAGAAAAATTGCTTTTGTTTCCCACGTTTATGGAACGTTTGCAATTTGTGACAAAGTCTGAGGAACTTCAGAAGAGAGGGCAATCTAATCAGCTGGTAGAGGTTGCGTCTGAGACTGCAGATATGATACAGACTGCAAGGTGTTCTAAGACTGTAAGGAATGGTAAATTTTTGAGAGTGCTGAGATCCAAGCTATATTGGCAGAAAGTAACACTGGGGCCACTAAGGCTTTTGGAAAGACGAAGGAAGAAACAAGATCAGGGGTTAACGTCCTGTTGGTGAAACAGCTATTAGAGCATAACCCAGAATTGGGAAGAACGGGGAAGCAGGACAGCTGCGTCCATCCATAGGAACCGTCGTGTCATTCACCCTACGCTGAGTAGGGACATCGCAGAGAAACTAAATTTGGTCGAAAATCAAGTTTGTAGCCACCAGCTTACCACAGCATCGCCTCGTTCAGTGGGTTTTTTCCAAGTACAGAGGATGGCTGGATGATGGAATCCCCACATTGTCGAGTTTGCTGTTTTCTTAATTTGAGTTTGTTGTAAGCTGGTGTTCCGTGATTATTCCAAGATATGAGAAAGTGAGAGTCCTCTGCCCATGTCAGCAGAGAGAAATGGAGCAACAGATCCGCGGCCTTACTGCGAGCGCTTATCTTCCTCCACGTAATTGGGCACTGTCCTTGCATTGTGAGAGAACTGTGACTCAAAGTTATCTGTTGATTGTACATGACTGTAATGGATGCGTTAAGAGCTTAACATCGACATCTGACACACATGTTGTTGTGTCATGCTTTTAATAAATTTGCGATAAATGAGTCAATGATCAGAACGCCTTATTGTTTGGAAAGCAATACACTTATCTTTAGCTCCTCGTGGCTGTGGCTGCGTGAGCACGTGTGGTATTAATTGGGGTCCAAATACACAGGAGCTGCTGAAAACACTGAGCGGCATTACAGTACAGGTCTGCAGATGATGAGCACTGAACGTTTACTACAACTGTGCCAAATATGTGTCTGTTGTTGGCCCTCGACGCTCTGTATGTGCATGCTTGGCCTAGGCTTGACTGAGTGACGTTACGCCGACACTGCACTCTGAAGGCAGAAATTCGTCGTTTCTCTGCAGTCGTCATGGAACTGTTGATACCCTCGTAGACAGAACAGAACTTCATTCGGTGAGTTATCTCTATGCACTGTAAATGTTCATTGCACGTTTTTGACTATGTTATGGTGATTTGGAAATGGGTCTCGGTCCGAAACAAATCATCGAATGAATAAAAAATAAAAATTTGCAACTTGGACTGGTTTTTCGTCCTACTGATGGGTGGTTTCGTTTGTAAGTGGGATAGGTCAGGTGGTTCTGCGATACTGGGTCATATAGTCGTCACACAGGAAGTATTTGTGAGATGTGTAGGCTTGGATTTGCGATTTAGGTGATGTTACACAATGGCAGCGACAACAGATCAGGGCTCAGTTCTTGATACGTTGGTCTGTTGTGGGCAAGCATCTAGTTCTGCTGGACAGTGATGCGTAAAGAAGCCGGCAGAGAAGCGCCACGGTTTTAATAGTGGCGAGAGCAACTCTTTCAGACAGGGGCGTTGTAGCAGCCTGCTGAATGGTGCAAACCATTTCGAACATCGCCACGTGCTCAGAAGAGATTCGCACCAGTTTCTTCTTTCGCTCCCCCTCCCCCCACCACCATCTCGACCTAACTGCCACGTCCTCTCCGATCTCTCTGGATTTTCACGAGAACTTTCCCCTGAAGATATCTTCAATGTTGGGCTTAAAGTTAGCTTCCAGACAAACGGCTAGTTGTCCACAACTCTGTAAGGTCTTGTCGCTGCTCATTCTTTAATATCTTGTCGCCACTCGTGAGGAATTGAAACATCAACTACAGCTCACACGTTTGTTCTCGGTGTCCATAACAGTTTCAGTCATGATTATAGACATGCTGCAGAGTGCAGCTCAGTCTAGCAACAGATGGGGTAAAAGTCTGCTTGTTTAGTAACTTGCTAACAATGCGTATTTCCTTTTATGTGCCAGTATTATTCTTGTGAGTGTCTGCTGTAAATTATCGGCGACAGCCGAAATTTTGGAAAGGCCTTTCTTCTCAGTATTACAGTTCCTGGTTCTACTATACGGATATTTTTGTGATAACTTACTTCCTTATCTGTTGTAACCCTTTTCGACCACCTTAGTTTCTTAATTAGTCAGCTTACTACCAATGAAAACCCTGCAACTCGTTTCATGTCTGGTGCACGATAGATAGATGATCGAGTAAGAGATAAAGTCCAGCAACGAGAATAAAATAATAAATTTAAAAAAATATAGTGATTCGAACAAATAGAGTTGTTTAGCAGACAGGTGCGATAGCTGTGTTTCTTCAGTCCTACTACAGTTCATAGTATCAACATTTCTAAGTTTAATATTAACTGTGTATTTCGTACAATTAACTGTTCAGTTACAAATCGAAATATTATTCGTCAAAGAAAATTAGTAAATACGAACAGTATCATGCCAGGATCATAGATGAGAAATGTAGAACACTACACAAGTTACAGTACTGACAAAACATTAGCTTGTCTGTAGCCGTTAAGTTGCAGAAACCATTCGCCATTTTCAAAACAAGCCTTAGACTAGGTCTGAAAAAAAACTACGTGTACAGAATTTTAGAGCGTTTATAGAACATAAGAAGGAACACTCTTTTTATATGAGGCACGTGTCGCACATGTATGAAGGTTTTATCTGCACTGGCGTTCAGAGACGGAGTTCAAAGTGCTGTGGGATGGGCCCTGTTTTAGAGGTGTTGCGTGCCTCCTACGGGAGGGAGACGAGTTGTTCAGTGTACCAGACACTGGCGGACATACCAGGTGAGGTGGTCGCCTGTTAGGCTGAGGCTGCAAACATTATTTGTGAGACACCCACTTGTTTCGAGTGTGTTGCACAACCGTTAGCAGCCAGCTGGCACTTGAGTAACGTCTCCAAAACATCACACAGCCTCTGTACATCGCTGGCGCCGAAACCTTCTCGGGCCACGAGCAGGTGGAGGGTACACCTATGACCTATGTGTCACATAAACTTTGTTTTTTTTAATCTTCTCTAAACACTTCAAAATTTTGTGTACGTAGTCTTTTTTTAGTCCTTCCATAACGAAGAAGTCAATAATACATCGAAATGAAGTAGTTAGCTTGCCATAAATCCAGACGGAGAGTTGCCGAGGAATCGAAAAACTGACTTTGGAAAGAGCACCAGAGATTATCTTGCGTGGCGTGCAAAATCACGCAAGAGCTAAAACTACATATTCAGAAGGGTATTTGAATCTCATTCCTCGAACAACTGAACAGTTGTCAGCGCATAACCGTGAAGTGGCCGGGTCCCAGTATTAAACGTACCTACAATCTTGAAATGATCTTCGTGGGATGAATCGATGTACTCAGCTGCACTGGACCAGTAGACACGAAGGAAGGCGTACAGTTCGTCAGCGAGGCTGAACATTTGCGACGCCTCTGGCTGCCGCTCCTTGCACAGCGCACTGAAATCGTCGTCAGAGGAGAGGCTCCACGGCTGATAGCGCAGCAGGCGTTCACTCAACAGCGGCCGCCTGTAGCACACAAGCTGCCAGGTTAAAAGTTGAAAACCTAGCATGTATACTTTATGCAAGAACGTACAAGTATCCAAAAATGTGTGTGAAATCTTACGGGACTCAACTGCTAAGGTCATCAGTCCCTAAGCTTACACACAACTTAACCTACATTATCCTAAGGACACACACACACACACACACACACACACACACACACACACACACACACACACATGCCCGAGGGAAGGCTCGCACCTCCGCCGGGACCAGCTGCGCACCCCATGACTGCAGCGCCTGAGACCGCTCGGCTAATCCTGCGCGGCTAAAAGTATTCAGAACGGATTTCCACTCACCAGTGGATTAGAAACTTCCTGGCAGATGAGTACTGTGTGCCACACTGGGACACAAACCTGGAACTTTTTCATTCTTTAAAGGATGCATAGTAACACAGCAAACAATCGCAAATCCTTGGTCTTTTTAGCATTTCAGCGCATTGAGATTTCATCCTTAGATTTCGGAGCACTTGAGTGAGACACCGATTGTAACTATTTCTTGCAGGTCATCCACTCCGTTCTGTGCTGCTATATCGTTTTAACTGGTTTCAGACTAATCAAACAGCAGAGCTGCAGCGCTTACCGCAGAATACCTCTTTTCTTTAAAGAAGAATTTCGTATTCATTGCAAGAGAGTGAACATGTGATATTTATGTTAAGGATATGAATGAATTGTTCAAATTTGTTATAGATGATTTTAGACGCTGACATGTACACATGTCTGTCATGAGCTAAAGCACACATTACCACTTGAAAATGGCTCAATAGGCCGAAACTGCAATAGTAAAACAAATAATTTTTAAAGTCAATGGCGAATATGACGCCCTTAAAAAGATAGACATAGAGCTGGGCAGGCAGGAACCGAGAACCGCCGTCACAGCCTTACTTCCGCCAGTACCTCAGCCGCTGCCTTCCAGTCGTCACAGAAGCTCCCCTGCACGGCTGGCGGGACCAGTGCTCCCGGAAGGATGGGCACTGCAGTGACCAGAGGCCTCGGAAGTTGCTTCCTGGGCGAATCCTCACTCTGCAGTGGAGAGTGCAGTCACATGAAACGTCGCGGATCCGACCTGCCAGGGAGTTTCCTATCTGCATTAGGTGATGTGACATCTGCCATAATTTTCCGTAAAGACTGTATGACACAGGAAGATGAGTTCAGTGGACAAACGTGAATGTACCGTCAAGCAGGTCCATTTATTCAGTCCCTTTCACCTAATCCAACTTCTAAGGACAGCGCGATACGATGACTTAAACTACACTCCTGGAAATTGAAATAAGAACACCGTGAATTCATTGTCCCAGGAAGGGGAAACTTTATTGCCACATTCCTGGGGTCAGATACATCACATGATCACACTGACAGAATCACAGGCACATAGACACAGGCAACAGAGCATGCACAATGTCGACACTAGTACAGTGTATATCCACCTTTCGCAGCAATGCAGGCTGCTATTCTCCCATGGAGACAATCGTAGAGATGCTGGATGTAGTCCTGTGGAACTACTTGCCATGCCATTTCCACCTGGCGCCTCAGTTGGACCAGCGCTCGTGCTGGACGTGCAGACCGCGTGAGACGACGCTTCATCCAGTCCCAAACATGCTCAATGGGGGACAGATCCGGAGATCTTGCTGGCCAGGGTAGTTGACTTACACCTTCTAGAGCACGCTGGGTGGCACGGGATACATGCGGACGTGCATTGTCCTGTTGGAACAGCAAGTTCCCTTGCCGGTGTAGGAATGGTAGAACGATGGGTTCGATGACGGTTTGGATGTACCGTGCACTATTCAGTGTCCCCTCGACGATCACCAGTGGTGTACGGCCAGTGTAGGAGATCGCTCCCCACACCATGATGCCGGGTGTTGGCCCTGTGTGCCTCGGTCGTATGCAGTCCTGATTGTGGCGCTCACCTGCACGGCGCCAAACACGCATACGACCATCATTGGCACCAAGGCAGAAGCGACTCTCATCACTGAAGACGACACGTCTCCATTCGTCCCTCCATTCACGCCTGTCGCGACACCACTGGAGGTGGGCTGCACGATGTTGGGGCGTGAGCGGAAGACGGCCTAACGGTGTGCGGGACCGTAGCCCAGCTTCATGGAGACGGTTGCGAATGGTCCTCGCCGATACCCCAGGAGCAACAGTGTCCCTAATTTGCTGGGAAGTGGCGGTGCCGTCCCCTACGGCACTGCGTAGGATCCTACGGTCTTGGCGTGCATCCGTGCGTCGCTGCGGTCCGGTCCCAGGTCGACGGGCACGTGCACCTTCCGCCGACCACTGGCGACAACATCGATGTACTGTGGAGACCTCACGCCCCACGTGTTGAGCAATTCGGCGGTACGTCCACCCGGCCTCCCGCATGCCCACTATACGCCCTCGCTCAAAGTCCGTCAACTGCACATACGGTTCACGCCCACGCTGTCTTGGCATGCTACCAGTGTTAAAGACTGCGACGGAGCTCCGTATGCCACGGCAAACTGGTTGACACTGACGGCGGCGGTGCACAAATGCTGCGCAGCTAGCGCCATTCGCCGGCCAACACCGCGGTTCCTGGTGTGTCTGCTGTGCCGTGCGTGTGATCGTTGCTTGTACAACCCTCTCGCAGTGTCCGGAGCAAGTATGGTGGGTCTGACACACCGGTGTCAATGTGTTCTTTTTTCCATTTCCAGGAGTGTATTTCAAATCCGTCTTTGCAAATACCAAACAGGTGTTTTTATTTCTCAATACGTGTTTTGCTTTTCTCATTATACCCTTATCAGTTGTGGCATTTTTATAATTTTTCCGCTTACATCCGGCAGTGCGCAGCCCACCATCTCACACTTGTATGCTTGACGTGCAGAAGTACATGTCTGCTGACGTAAAACGTGACAAAATGACGCTTCAGTATTGCATACAAATGTTTGTTTACTTGGCTCTGAAGCATTCGCTCGGTCTCGTTTCGTGAGTGGTTGGTGCGGGTCTCTCGTTTGGCAGTGGAAATTATCATACAGAAATCGTTGGCCGTAAAACTTTATCCTAAGGTCAGTGTTCCGTACATCGATTCGATGCATCTGTGTCAGGTACATCTTATCATGAGAATGGAGCCCTCAGAATCTGGTATGAGACAATTTTTTCCTGATTAATCTACGACTGCATTCCCTATAGCCCATAAACGATAGAAAGTTTCCATACTGACAGATACAATGCAGAACAATCCATACTCCCTCTACTCCTTGTAGTATGGTCCTTGGTTATCACTGTTACTTGAAAACGACGTTGTCAATTAAAGCATGAAGCTGCATCATAATGAGTTCCGTGTGATGTCTGGGTCCCCAGTTTGACCGGAAAGCAGTCCCTCCCATAAGACATGTGGTGCCATGGTGCTAAGGCTCGCAAATCATTTCCACGCCACGTACACCAGCACGCTGTTCTGCTTGAAGCTACAGTACCACACCCACTACACTGACAAGCTAGGACTCAGAACCCGTGCCGTGATGAAAATCATCATTTCTACGCCCCAGATGCAGGATGTACGTGCACGCTGACTATGATCTGAATAAACATTATACGGAAATTTGGTTGGGGAAGAATTTCGGGAAAGAGCTGTTTTTAACATAATGGAGCCGTTCATTCCATAAGGCAACGAAAGAACGGATTTAAATGCAGCAAGGAGGTGAACAAACAATATCCACTGAAACAAGCTCTAAAGAAAATCTCGAAACTTCTGGACAGTTGCGAATGTACTACGCAGCTATAATGATACAAAACTGACTGCCATATTCAGTTTAGGAGCAAATGCGTTGTGTAACACTCCGGTTTGATCTACTTACTTATCCCACTAGATCGGGATCTGATAACAGCCCAGATAGATAATAATTAATGTGACCGTGTGCCTAATGGGGCTGGCAATCGGATTGGACTGCTACGGAGTTGTTACATTCCATTTTGTCCTTCGCAAATACTGTAATAATGTACTGTTTGGTGGCAAGAAGAACAACAAACACAGCTTCACTAAACAAAACCTATATTCTTATCAAAAACCACAAAGATAAGGAGACAGCCACTGCCTTCGTCAATACACTGTTAATAACGGCTAATCTCAGCACAGGCTTCCTCGCTATTCATAATCGTAACACGCAACATACAATCACTGTAATCCAACACTGTAATCCAAAAAATGCCGGCGCGGTAGACGCGGAATCTCAATAACAGCACATAAATATCACTGAATCACTCTGTTAATTATACTTTCTCACTTTCCCGTATAATACTAACACAAAGGGGTTGAACCGCGGCGATGGCCACTCCCTTTGTCGGTAATTTCCATCAATTGCTGGCTTCTGCTCAGCTCTGCCCGCCTCGCAGGAACCTACAACACGCAACTGACTTGACTCAACTCTCGCTCTCGCGACCCGACACACTAATCGATAGTTGCCCTGTCGACCTGTGTGAGTGCAAACCTAGTAGTAAGGGCCTGCGGACCCCTTACATCCCCGCTCTCGAAAACTTCTTTAGAGCCGCAGGCGAAAAAGAATCGGCAAGGGAATGAAACATTGCTAAATTTGAACAAACACACAGTGTAAATAATTAATGAAATTACAATTCATCAAATAATCCCTCGACTCCGGTAGTGGGCTGCCTCCATAATAATTTTTACAAAAGGTTATACATCTCATAAACATGGCATTGTCCAAATTACAATTTTTATATCAACCAGCAATAGTCCTCTCTAGTCCAATATTGAATGAAACACACAACATATACACTCAAAAATTATTACTTAAACACAGGACATATGAATTACTATACTACAAATTAGTTATTACAGGTTTTATACTCATTCTTAGATAATCTTCGACATGAAATATGCAATTCTAATTGTAATACATCACAAAACACAATGTAAATAAACTTTTCCCTGTTTCAAATGTCCATTTTACAGCTAATGTCCTAAATATATCTTAGCAGGTTTATTCGGTTCCTGGTAGCCCTCACTCTTGACCGGACCTCACCTGGAGTGTCGTTCAGTTTTTCGGTTCCTCCGCCTCTTCCTCTGTAATCAGACGAATGATTAAAATGAATCCTTGGGTCATTACTTCCCTCTCGGTTTCGATCATTAGCTTGATTGTGTCCCTGTGATCGAACAGATTCCAACTGTTCCAGTATCTCCATCAAGGCCTCCCTATTTTTAATTAGGCTCCCAGATACAGTTTCTTGCATTTTCTGATTCAGTCTTCTTTTTATCGCAGATATCATTACGTCATCACTCAGGGGTTGTTCCAAGGTCTCGTTCAATTCCCACAAATGTTCGGCAAACTCTCTCAACGTTCCTCTCCGTGTACTAAGTGACTTGCGATGGAGTAGGTCCTCAATTGCTGCTCATTGATGGCTTTTGGGCCAGTATTTCTTCAAGAATTCCTCTTCAAACTGATCATAACTAGTAGTCCCTTCCTTCTTCCTGACTCCCCAAGTGAAGGCCTCACCTTCCATTCTATCTATTGCAAATTGAATCTTGTCTGAGTCTTTAAGATGTGCTGGGAAAACTCCTTTTAACCATTTCATAAATATCATTGGGTGCAACCCTCCTTTCGGTCTAAATTTCTGCCCTGTATGATTTTGGACGTACCGATTATCACTGCGCATCAAGGTAACGACTCTACCTTCCCCAACGGTTAAAGTGGCATTGCTAATTCGTTTATCAATTTCTTCTGTCTTGCTCTCCAATTGCTGCACTCCCTGTTGTAATTGCCTGACCTCCATTTCAACCCTCTTGTTATCCTCTTCTCGTTGCACGGCTATGGCATTTCTCAGATTGACAGCTAGTTGGTTTTGCCCATCTCCTATCCCCTTGACCGCATCATTGCATTGTTTCTGCATCTGCGCCACCTCGGCGATTCGATGATTGCAATTTGTTTCCACTTCGTTGATTCTTTCTCCCAATTCGGCTTTCGTTTCTTCAATATCGTCTTCTATCTTTTTTGTTAACTTTCCTTCCACCTTCTCCACGTCTCCCTGGACTTGGTCTATACTCTTCTGCAGCTTATTCTATCTCTCGTTGATATCCATTTTCAACTGTTCTTGTAGCTCCTGTATTTCCTTCTTCAGATTACATTCCATCTTCATCTGCGATGTTTTGATCTCTTGTGCTATAGTTTCTTGCAAATCTTCCTTTAATGATTTGCGAAATATTTCTTCCCTTTCTCTAGCTTCTTGTGCACTCTTCTCTAACGATGCGTTAGTTTCTTGTAAACGCTTCTCTAACGATTCTCTTGTTTCTTGTGAATTCTTCTCTAACGATGCTTTAGTTTCTTGTAAACGCTTCTCTAACGATTCTCTTGTTTCTTGTGAATTCTTCTCTAACGCTTCTCGGGATATTCTTCCCTCTTCTCTAGTTTCTTGTAAATCTTCCTTTAACGATGCGCTAGTTTCTTGTAAACCCTTTAGTGATTCGTTAGTCTTCTTTATCAAGTATACCAACATCGACCATCTATCAGCATCCTCTGAAACTGGCTTATTTCTCGTCGTTTGTCCCGGTGTCTCGGGATAACTAGTTGAATGTGCTAATGGGCTATCTAATGACAATCCACAACCACTGATTCCTGAATCATCTCTGTCCTCCTGTCCTATCCCTTTCCTTTCAACTACTGCCTCACAAACCTGCTTATCTTCAGTAGACATGTTTGATTTATTTTTAATGCACAGGCAAGTAATACAAAATAACCTCTAGTAACCCAAAACACTCCTAATTACCATGAAACTAATCAAACAGCACCTGCAGTCTTTTCAGTTAATCCCCAAAATGACACAACATGCATGAGTACTGAACATTACAACTCTCAAAAACCTAATAATTTCCAATAACAACTTCCACATACACAGTTTATGTAAAAATGTTTTAAACAAGATAATCACAACACTCATAAAATCTATAAATGTAAAATCCCCAAAAACAATGAGCATATCTGTATAATTACCATTTAGACAGTGCAGTGTGCATAAATAAGTATGCTATATTTCAGAGTATGCTTCGCAAATTTTTCGGAAATTACTACAATTGGGCACTTGTCCTAATGTAAATATCAGTTAAAAATTGTTTATTTACCGCGAAGACTGCATACCGCAATTTAATGTTATGTCAACCAGTCGTCTCCACTCACCAACCGACGTTACCGCGAGTCGCGATGTTTTGACGTTTGAGGTGGGCGTGGCGCTGTACTGCCGCTGGAGCTGCGTGAGGTTGCGCTGCTGTTGCAAGTCGTCGTAGTTCTCCGTCGGCCGCTCCGTGGCGCTGCAGGCGGGCGTAGTTTGTAGTTTGGCCGCTAGGTGCCGGGACTGCGCTCGGTGTCTCGAAGTCGCGTCGCTCAGCCGGCCGCTCCGTGGTGGGATGTCGTGTGAAATCACCTTGCGGATCGAAGCTCTTTGGTGCAACTGCTACACGGGTCTGCGTGACGTCACTCAATAATTGCGTCGCCACAATTCATTGTCGTCCGCATGGCAGTTTATGGGTCCACACGAAGCTGTCCGATTTTCACTATTCAAAAAGCAATTTCAGTCAAAATACTACCGCTAAACACTTCTTTAAAAACTTTCGTGACGAATTCTTGGCTCGTTTTGCTATTTTACTGTTCACACGTGTCTTTCTTTGGCGTTCACTTTTCACAGTTTTTCGCGCGGATTTATGCATTTGCACATTATAACACAGTTTATTGACACTATTGTTCTGTTTAATATGGCAAGAAAAAACAGTTTAGTCACAATCGTAAGATATTATTACTTCGTATTGTTCAAAAATGCACTGTTCCTTGTCGCGATTTTACAGTTCCTACTCTGTCTCGATCCAAATTGAAAAAAACACTTTCTTGCGTTAAGCAAGGTAAAATTATCTATTGTTCTTTACTACTCGTCCGAAAATTGCACTAGTCCTTTCACGGTAAGCCAAGGGTGTAACACTCCGGTTTAATCTACTTACTTATCCCGCTCGATCGGGATCTGATAACAGCCCAAATAGATAATAATTAATGTGACTGTGTGCCTAATGGGGCTGGCAATCGGATTGGACTGCTACGGAGTTGTTACATTCCATTTTGTCCTTCGCAAATACTGTAATAATGTACTGTTTGGTGGCAAGAAGAACAACAAACACAGCTTCACTAAACAAAACCTATATTCTTATCAAAAACCACAAAGATAAGGAGACAGCCACTGCCTTCGTCAATACACTGTTAATAACGGCTAATCTCAGCACAGGCTTCCTCGCTGTTCATAATCGTAACACGCAACATACAATCACTGTAATCCAACACTGTAATCCAAAAAATGCCGGCGCGGTAGACGCGGAATCTCAATAACGGCACATAAATATCACTGAATCACTCTGTTAATTATACTTTCTCACTTTCCCGTATAATACTAACACAAAGGGGTTGAACCGCGGCGATGGCCACTCCCTTTGTCGGTAATTTCCATCAATTGCTGGCTTCTGCTCAGCTCTGCCCGCCTCGCGGGAACCTACAACACGCAACTGACTTGACTCAACTCTCGCTCTCGCGACCCGACACACTAATCGATAGTTGCCCTGTCGACCTGTGTGAGTGCAAACCTAGTAGTAAGGGCCTGCGGACCCCTTACAGTTGCAACACAAAGTGGCAAATCTACAGAGGACGCAATAAATACTCGCCACATGGAGCTGGAGTGTCGACAAGCGGGGCAGAGGAAGGGTCAGTGTGACGTAGGCGGCTTTGGCCTGTAGTGCTGGAGCCATTACTGAAGGTGTCATGCGAGTCCAGTAACGAAGTGGATTGGCGGAATTTAGAAATGACCGACTGTAAATGGCGATACGTGAACTACAGAAGAGACACGAAATGGTGCGCTGCCTGGACTAGGGGGGCGGTACCTAAGCTGCACCACTGCCGCTGTGGCCCCTCAGCCCGAAGAGTGCTACAGATCTCGCTTCAATATTTTCCGGTTGTGAGAAGCTCCTCTAGTTTTGTTAACACGAAATCGGAGAACGTTCTTTGTTTTGAGCAACATCCCTCACCCTTTTACTCGCGATGAGCACATTCTCGGCTGGAGTATATTCTCTGACTCGCTTTACTCATGTGAACCTCAAAATGTCCTCCCAAAATTTCCAGTACGAAGTATATCCTCCGTTTTACTGACATGCCCCACTATACTTCGCCAGCACCTCAGCTCTCACCTGGACTCTCCCAGTGGTTCTTCGCCGATCATCTCCCACCCTTCGTCGTCGTCTTCATTGCTTCACCACTCACAGAGAGCCGTAGTCCGGCAGCTCCTTCGCCACTGCCTCCGTCAAATGCTCCACCACCGTCGCCGCCACCTGCGCCACCGTCGACGCCCTCTCCAGCAGCGTCGCTGGCTCTGTCGCCAACACCGTCGCCAGCCCCAAACCGCGGCCCGCCCCATCGCCCGCACCACTGCCGGAGCCAGAAGTTCCAACCACATCCACCACCACTGCAGCTTCGTCACCGCCGTCATAAACTCCTGTCAGTGTCCTTATCTACACACAACTGGGGCCACCTATTACACCACAACCCTCATGCATGCAGTCATAAGACCAAACAAATGAAATAGAATAGATAAAACCTCACGATTCCAAATGAAACCAAGCCAAAAATGATTTCACTAAATTTTCGGACATGAAACCAATAATTCCTCTCAACTATCGTCCTTTGTGTCTACATCTACATACATAATCTGCAAGCCACGGTGCGGTGCGTGGCGGAGGGTACCCTGTTCCACAACTAGTCGTTTCCTTTCCTGTTCCGCTCGCTGACAGAGCGAGGGACAGACGCCTGTCTATATGCCTCCTTAGAAGCCGTAATTCCTCGTATCTTGTCTTCGTGGTACCTACCAGAAATGTATGCTGGCATTATTAGGATCGTTCTGCAGCCAGGTTCTCTACATTTTCTCTGTTGTTTTCTTCGAAATGAGTGTCTTCTTCCCTGCTGAGCTCCAGAAGCATATACGTAACACTTGCATGCTGATCGAAACTCCGGTAAGAAATCTACCTGCTCCCCCTGAATTGTTTCGATGTCTTCTCTCTATCCGACCTGGAGCAGATCCCAAACACTCGAGCAATGCTGAACAAGAAGTCGCTCTGGCGTCCTACACGGGGTCTCCCTTACATACGAACCACACTTTCACAAAACTCTCCCAATAAACCCAAGTCGACCGTTCGCCTTTCCTACCAGAATCCTCACACGTTTATTCAATTTCATCTCGCTTCGTAACATTACGTCCAGATATTTCAACGAAGTGACTGTGGTAAGCAGGACATTTAGAGTGCCGTATCCGAATATTGCGGGTTCGTTTTTGCTACTCATCCGCTTTCGTCTATAGCAAGAGCCACCTGCCACTCATCACACCAACTAGAAATTTTGTCATCTTGTGTCAACCTGCAGTCACTCAACTTATTCCATATGCTCGTTCTTCCGTTATCACCCCGCAATGGGACACCGTGACAAATGCTTTCGAGAAATCTAGAAATATGGGATCTGCCTGTTGCCCTTCATCCATAGCTTTCAGTGCATCATGCGAGAAAAGGAAAAGGTGAGTTTCACAGAAGCGATGCTTACCAAAACCGTGTTGATTTGTGCACATAAGCTCCTTAGTCTGAAGAAAGTTGATTATGTTCGAACTGAGAATATGTTCAAGCATTCTGCAGCAAACAAGTGTTAGGGATATTGGTCTGTAATTTTGTGGGTCCGTTCTTTTACCTTTCTTCACTTGCACTTTTTTCCATTCGCTTGGTTCTTAGCGCTGATCGCAAGATTCGCGGTAAATGCAAGCTAAGTAAGGGGCCAGTGCCGCACACTACTCTTTGTAAAACCAAACTGGCATTCCACCTAGGCATTGCCACTTATTTATTTTCAGCTGTTTCAGCTGTTTCTCTACGCCAGCGGTACTCATTACTATGATTTCCATACGGGACTCTGTGCGATGGTCAAACGACGGCACGTTTGTACCATTCTCCTGCGTGAACGATTTCTTAAACGAGGAATTTTTAACTTCGGCCTTCCTTTTGGAATATTCTACCGCCAAAGCAGACTGGTCAACGTGTGACTGAATAGAAGCGTTAGATCCGCTTAACGATTTTGCAGAGGACGAAAACTTTTTCCGGTTCTCCGGTGGTAGCAGTTGTATGGTTCGCGGACAGATCTCTTCACAGACGCACTAATATCTACAAACCTTGCTGTCCTCATTTGCGCGTTCTCTTTTGAACCGAGAATGTAACAGCCTTTCGTTCCTCAGCATTTTCCGAATTTTGTTATTAAAGCACGATGAGTCTTTTCCGCCCTTGATCCACTTAGTAGGTGCATACTTTTCCGGATCACGATTTACAATCTCTTTAAACTTTAGCCATAATTCCTCTATGACCATAATTCTGGAATTAAATGATTGTATTTTATTGTCTAAGTGAGAGCTGACAACTGCATATCAACTCTCCTAGCCTTCTTGACTGATTTACTGACTTGTAACCATAGTCGCTATGATATCACGATCACTAATCCCCATCTCTATGCTGACGCCATCGATAAGGTCCTGCCTGTTTGTGCTGGCTGCCGAACTAGCTGCTCAACACAGTTTTCGGGAAATGTGTTCCAAAGTCCTTCACAAGACTGTCTGTCAGCACGACCTGCAGTGAATCCATAGACGTCCCAGCCTATACTCGGTAGGTTAAGGTCACCGCCAGCTAGTGTCGCGTGATCTGGATATTTATGCAATGCTGATTCTTTGA
Source organism: Schistocerca piceifrons (assembly GCF_021461385.2). Taxonomy (NCBI): domain Eukaryota; kingdom Metazoa; phylum Arthropoda; class Insecta; order Orthoptera; family Acrididae; genus Schistocerca; species Schistocerca piceifrons. Next base: position 45,985,228 of record NC_060148.1, on the reverse strand, counting down.
ATGGCTCCACATCTGTCCCAGCGGAGTCGGGTGGGTGGTAAAAACATCCAACAACTGATATGGTTTCACCTAGTCCTGTTATGTGCGACCACGTAACTTCACTATTGCACTCAAATGCAACCTCAGTAAAGAGAATATTTTTTGTCAACTGCAATGAACACTTCCCCTCCTACGGCGTCGAATGTCTTTCCGATAAACATTCCAAGACTCGCTAAATATCTCAGAGTTTTTTTTTACTTAGGGTCTTAGCCAGCTCTCAATTCAAGAATAATTTGAGGCTGAGAGCGTTCATGGAGGAGAGCAAATTTGAGAACTATGTTACAAATACTTCGAAAGTTGACTGATAAAAGTTTCAGAGTCGAACTGACTTTACTCTGAAAGCTATCTGATTTCCCTAAATGTGTACCAACTGGCGAGTGTTCATGAGAGTACCTCAAACTACTGGCCAGCCTGAAACCCCCCACGTGCACTCCACAAGTACTCTGCTATCCGATTAGCTGCTTCCTTTGTGTAGTGCACCCCTGTCTTGAAATCTACCCATCTCCGATTTTCAGTTCACCTTCCCAACCACTGTTACCTTCATTCCCACTGCCTGACACAATATCGATAGTTTTATCCCGTCACACTATCTGCATGTGTCCGTACACAGTCAACCAGTAACCCACTCACAGTTCTGATGACAGATGTGGAGTAGCAAACCAAAAATCCCCACACAATAAACATTGTGGAGTAACAATACCGTTCCTCAAAAACAGCTCCAGGTGGCTGCAAATCATGTTCAATCATCCTGCATAATACTTTATCCGGAGTGTGTATTTTACCACCCTGACCGTGATCTGTCCTACTGCCTGTCTCTGTCCGAGAAATCCTATAGCACATAATTTCGCTCCTCACACTGACCACTGCCTCTCCACAGCTGTTTACCCACATCAGTTCCCATGATGAACTTAACTGTAGATGTCGGATGATCACCTTCGTTTCAAAAGACCTACTCCATTTCCCAGACACACTCATCCCAAAGTAGCTCCCCTACCGACATCTTCAGATATAACTGCAGAAGTCTTTCATCTAATTGATAGCAATCACGACTGAGTCTAATTGTCCATCCTAATCCATGTTCTTCACCTCCATAGCTACCTCACAATAAGCCACCTAAAAGAGTCCAACTACACCTCCACAAGACCTGGGCTGCCTGCTGAGAGCTTGCCCATTCCCACATAGGAAGCCACCTGGTCACCTTCCATAGTGCCAACGTATCTCCTACAACATTCCATTCCACGGCCCCATATGTCAACCACTCGACAGACTATTCCGCTTTCCTCCCGCTCACAACCTCCAGTATTTATGCTCTATGCTACGGACTGATTTAAACACACCAACCACAGGACAAAATATAAGAACGATGGCTATCCGCTTCCTTCCCTCATCGCTGCTTAAATTTTTCCTCCATCTATTGAGATGAGCATGACTTGTGGCCTCTTTTCCTCACCGACAGGATGCCTGTATCTGGACTAGAGTCGCTACTACATGGTATTACCGTAATTTCTCCCGAAGTGTTTTTTTTTTTTTTTGTTTTTGTCACGAATAAGACGAGGACACGCTCACTTTTCGTGTCAGGTTCCACATCATTGTTTCCACAAATTATGAAAACTTCGGAAGTATCTGTAACCATCAATACTTTCTCTAGTAAATGCAGTAACATCGTTTTTTGTGTCAGTTTTCTCCGCTGGTCTGTTACGTAATACGTGGCACATTTTAAGACACAATGCGAATCAAAAAATCGAAGGCTAAACGGAGTCAAAAACCTTTGTAAATCACGAGTTTCTGTAACCATGTCCTTCACTACTGTCTATTAATGCTAGTTCTTTACTCCATTTTGAATTAAATGATCCCTGTGTTTTCTATAGCTTTAATGAATACTTCCATGGATAAAAGTGAGATAAACTCCAATAAACCATAGTGAGTACGACAGACATTTGAGTGTACACTGGTTTATACCTGATTATCAAGTTCCCTGGCCTGTCCTTGTCTTCTTCCACCTCGTAGTGCTCCGCCTGTTTGCTGGCTAATTGCAAGTCCTTTAACCATCCGGTTAATTTCGTGCGCAGCATGTCTTTCACACGTTTCATGTCCTTAATCCAACCGTGGAGTTGCTGATCACTTGCGTGGTTACCCTGAGACACATAGAAAATAGTTCAAATTACTTTCGTAACATCCACAAGCAGCAGCCTGTCTTAATACACACAAACACGTAGCACTATTACATGACACTGAAATTACTGCCAGCGCATGAGTGTAGTACATTCAGTTTTGTACAGGCATAAAAACATTAATGCACAGCAGATGCCTAGTGGGGTTTTATTAAATAAGTACATTTCTCAAACTGTGACATCCGATAAGAGAGGTGCAGATATTTCTTGGTAGTTGAAATTACAGACGTCTGAATGTATGAGTGTATACTCCCGTGACGATGTATCCAACTGAAATGCTCTGGAGCTGCCAGCAGCGTCGAGTTCCTACATGTAAAGCCACATGGCGTGGCTGGAGCTCTGACGAGATTCTATTCAAACTTTTGAACGATTTTCGAAAATAGAATAGCCAGACTGTTGACAAATCCGTCAAAATCCTACTCGTTACCAACGCTGTGAGAAACCTGAACACATGTTATGACCGTCTACAAACGCAATGATAGACATCAGCCGCTCCATATCTGAAACATTATCTGAGTTAATTGTGCACACACGAAATGTCAGTTTGACTCAAAATTTTGTAGCGTTTGTCTGTTGCCTGGCTGATCGCTTTTGCCAAAAATTTGCGTTTGATGCTCGTCATCTAACACGATGTCGTCTGTATCTGAACATGTCTCGAATATTGCAGATTTGAAGGAATGTATTGACTGCCCGAGTGTTAAGATCATTTTTTCTGGACCATTTTCGGGTACGAAGTTCGCATTTATGTCACATATTAAGGTCTATGCTCCTTTGGCGTCGTACAAATTGTAGGTTTCTAAGTCAATGCAGTAAAGATATGGCCATTTAATTACACATTTTCATACACGAAAAATCACTCACAAAAATCTATAAGGTGCTCCCTGTTGATTTAGAATCATGACATTTTGGAAGAAGCCAGATTTCACCGTGCAAATAAAGGAAAAAATCATAAAATCCATAATTGGTAACTATATAACTCTATAAAATACTTTTCGTATTATTTTTTATCAGTCTATTTGTCTGTCCATCTGTTGGGAATCTTTTTCTCTGGATCAGTTCTGGGTATCATGTTCAAATTATGTCACATACAAAGGTATATCGACCCTTGGCGGCGTAAAAGCTGTAAGCTTATAACTGACTCCAGTCATCAGATATGGCTGTTTATGTCTCGTGTTTTGGTAATCGAAAACTCACTCGTCGAAACCTATAGGGTGCCCTACGTTGACCTGGAATCATGAGATTTGGCAACAACTAAGTTTTCCGGTGCAAGTAAAGCAAAAAATCTGAAACTTGTTAACTTGTAATTATATCGCATAAAAATGTCGTTTTCAATTTGGACATACATTGTATTCATCACCTGTTGAAAGTATAACATACGAACATTACTGCATCCAAAAATAAATTGTATGTTGTATTCATGATTTAGTACGTAAACAGAAATGTGTTATTAAATCTTCTCTCCCTACATACATCAACTAAAGTCCTCTGCTTGCTTGTTCTTGTTTGTTTGGGCTGGGCTGAGGAAATAACGTAGAATTTCTGGACCGAGCTTGGTATTGCTGGCAGCAGTATCTTGCCAGTAAAGTTACAGAGTCTCGATAACAGGCAAAAATCATTGGGAATCTCGATTCCCAGGATGGGGAGTTTGTACAGAGCCCTTAGTGCGTGAGTCCCTCTCGCACTTGCCCATTCTGTTTTCCTTTCTTCTATCTACCCTAGCATCACCCAGTATGTTGTTCTGGAAGGTGAGTGCTCACCACAGACACGGGTGCCGTCGGGAGTGTCTGAGAGAAGTGGGACAGAACTGCTCTTGTTCTCTGTACGTGGGGTCCCCAATCCTTTTGGGTCACACTGAAACAGGTGACAGTGGTTCCGCAATAGATTATATTGAGATAGGGAACCAATACTCGAAAGTGCATATTTATTGTGTTACGGACATACACAGCATACACCACCTAACAACAATGTAGCTCATAGTAATTCTTCAGAGCAACGACTGTCAGTCTGAATCAATGCATGTATTGCAATGATGCCGGATGTTCTTCACACTCTGGCAAAGATCTCGGGTGTCCGTTGTGCACTCGAACAGTAGCAGCTGATAAACAGTGTACACACCTGACCACCAAACGGACCTACTGTGCACAACTAGGCTCGTAGCACTCAAGCATCGCAGTGGCGCATTAACCCGTGCCGCAAGCACACCACTGACCCTGCTGTCAGCTGTCCATTGCATCAGATAGCTTGTGTCGTGTTCATGGCGAGGTGTGTTGCTGTGTACAGTGCACAATGAGTAATCAAAGATGAAATGTGCAAGCACTGCAACGAACGGATTTTGAGCCCTAGGTCTGCTTGTGTCAATCCAGTATCGTTCACAGCGCTGTACTGTCCAACTTCATACAGTTTGTATTGTTTGTGGATGAGGCCTCATTCATCCGTGATGTTGTTTTCAAAAGCCAAACAGGCAGATCTAGAATGAGGACAACACCCACGCCACCCATATCGGAGGCCAACAGCAAAGATTCTGAGTCAAGGTATTTTAGGTCATTATCCAAGATCATTCCACTTTGATGTTAATGTCTGCAAGCACCAAGCACCTGAAGAATACTCACACTCATTGTAGGGCTGGAAAGGGGGGGGGGGTCCTCTCTGATGGCCATTGCGATCGCTGGATCTTACAACCCTCGACTTCATTCTCTGCGGTTATGTCAAGATGTAGGTGTACGAAACACCTGTAGATACAGCTGAAGACCTGCTTGCCAGGGTCCAAGCTCCCCGCCTCCTGGTACAACATTGTTGCTCACGGGCGAGGCCTCCACGACGAGTGCGGCCGCTTCATGTTTAAAGATGATTAAAGGTGCGGCTGTTGTCACACGCATCGACTCAGTCTGTGTTTCGACAAGTTTCTACACAGTTGTCACTTCTGCCCAGCTGCTCAGAACAACGAAGTGTTGCATGTCTTGGAAGACAGTAGCGTGATTGACTCGATTCCACTATCGCAGTAGCCGCCACGATACAGGAATGACCTGTGAGGATATGCTGACATCACTCCGAAACTGTGATCACAGAGAGAGCGTCATGCAGTCAAAGGTCGTGAGGTGGTGGTATGAATATGGGAAATTTTTCAAGAACACTGCCATCCTGAATTTGGAATCATTCAACTGTATGTCAGTCAGACACCTTAGGCAAGTGCACGGTGGTGGAGAGAAAAACGGATTTACTTGTGTTGCAGATATGTGCAAATATTATTTTCTTAATAAAATTTTTGTATTTATTTAGATACTCCCGAGCTCATTTTTTACAGTTCCTTTGTCAGCTACGTTTATTTAGCAGGTGACATCTACACTCTTTTTGGAGAACTGTCGAGATGATTTCCCAAGTTTCTGCAATGTGTCGCTCAAAAGTAGCCGATCAGCAGCTACTTGCAGCCAGCATATTCCATTTCGCGCATTTCTGTCACAGCACAATCCCACTCGTTTAATATGTGGAAGTTCTTCTTCTTACGAGAAATAAACCCGTTTGTGCTGCCTTGCGTCCACGCTTGGTAAGTAATGAGAGCAGTTGAAAGTTGAGAGGGGCGTGTTCAAATGTGTACCAACACGCTGGGCACTGTCGCAATGCGCTATGTGTAAGTAATGTTAGTGGGGAGAGAAGAAGCATGATGGATTGCGACTTGAATTGCTGATCAGTGCACGCTGCGTGGCTGAAGGGGTTTGTAAACAGCACTGCGGGGGGCGACCCGAGTCTTTCTCTCTCTCCGACTGCCAGCCAGCCCTGATATCGGAGTCAAGCGCTCGTGCGGTATCCGTGACGACGATGGTGACTGCAGTCATGGCCACGCACGTTGGACAACAATGACGACGCCGCACTGTTGTCACTGTTTACCGACGACGCTGTGATGTCATTCATCGTGGTCACCTTGGCTGAGGATGAAAGCAAGTATACATATTTTCTACAGTGTTTTTGTTTATACACTACTGGCCATTAAAATAGCTACACCACGAAGATGACGTGCTACAGACGCGGAATTTAACCGACAGGACGAAGATGCTGTGATATGCAAATGATTAGCTTTTCAGAGCATTCACACAATGTTGGCGCCGGTGGCGACACCTACAACGTGCTGACATTAGGAAAGTTTCCAACCGATTTCTCATACACAAACAGCAGTTGACCGGCGTTGCCTGGTGAAACGTTGATATGATGCCTCGTGTAAGGAGGAGAAATGCGTACCATCACATCTCCGACTTTGATAAAGGTCAGATTGTAGCGTATCGCGATTGCGGTTTATCGTATCGCGACATTGCTGCTCGCTTTGGTCGAGATCCAATGACTGTTAGCAGACTATTGAAACGGTGGGTTCAGGATCCAACGGCCTCGTATCACTAGCAGTCGAGATGACAGGCATCTTATCCGCATGGCTGTAATGGATCGTGCAGCCATGTCCAGATGGTGACGTTTGCAAGACAACAATCATCTGCACGAACAGTTCGACGACGCTTGCAGCAGCGTGGACTATCAGATTGGAGACTGTGGCTGCGGTTACCCTTGACGCTGCATCACAGACAGCAGCGCCTGCTATGGTGTAGTCAACGACGAACCTGGGTGCACGAATGGCAAAACGTCATTTTTTCGGATGAATCCCGTTTCTGTTTAGAGCATCATGATGGTCGCATCCATGTTTGGCGACATCGCGGTGAACGCACATTGGAAGCGTGTATTCGTCATCGCCATACTGGCGTATCACCCGGCGTGATGGTATGGGGTGCTATTGGTTACACGTCTCGGTCACCTCTTGTTCGCAATGACGGCACTTTGAAGAGTGGACGTTACATTGCAGATGTCTTACGACCCGTGGCTCTACCTTCATTCGATCCCTGCGAAATCCTACATTTCAGCAGGACAATTCCTGACCGCATGTTGCAGGTCCTGTACGGGCCTTTCTGGATACAGAAAATGTTCGACTGCTGCCCTGGCCAGCACATTCTCCAGATCTCTCACCAATTGAAAACGTCTGGTCAATGGTGGCCGAGCAACTGGCTCGTCACAATACGCCAGTCACTACTGTTGATGAACTGTGGTATCGTGTTGAAGCTGCATGGGCAGCTGTACCTGTACACGCCATCAAAGCTCTGTTTGACACAATGCCCAGGCGTATCAAGGCCGTTATTACGGCCAGAGGTGGTTGTTCTGGGTACTGATTTCTCAGGATCTCCGCACCGAAATTCCATGAAAATGTAATCACTGTCAGTTCTAGAATAATGTATTTGTCCAATGAATACCCGTTTATCATCTGCATTTCTTCTTGGTGTAGCAATTTTAATGGCTAGTAGTGTAAGTGATTCTTATACGTTCCACTTCTCCTTTTCTAGGTGTGAGCTGGCGTTACTCGCTGTGGGATCTGAACCCAGCAGCTGATAATGATGATGACGATGATGATGATCTCTGACGAACGACTTCGATCGTTCAGAGGAAGATATCGCTTATTCTACAGTATTAAATTTTTTGTTTGTTATTTTTGAGATGCTCTAGTTTCTACTCAATGCGATTATCGCTGTTTTGACGCGACCACCAGCTACTAGTTCTTTAGCACCTGCGTTTTCGTTTGGGCTTGTCCATATTCTTTCAGACACATTCCCCTGCCGACGTCATACAGCTCCTCTAGTACCCATGCTGGATATGCCCTTAATGACAAACATGCCTGCTGATGATGAGTTGCTGGAAGTCTATTCCAGTAATGAACACAACAACAGTTCTATGTGTAAGTACTCAGAATTTATTATTATTATACGAATACGGATTTTTATTTCTCCTTCCTTTGATACTTATCAACTGCGTCTCTTTCTCCTTCTTGTGTGCAGAGTTATTAGGAGTTCGACGAGTCGTTGAGGGGAAGAGCATTGTCCAAGTTAGGGGGAGAGCTGTCGTGACGTCATGGGGTGAGTCGATACCAGAGCGGTCATACTGAGTCACTTTTCTGAGGTGCAGGAAAGAGAGTCCTGTAAGACACTCAGCTGTATGCTCTGCCTTGATTTATGTTCATAAGATTTTGATCAACTTATTGTGGGGTCCAGTTGCATCTCTCTTCAAAAGTATATACTGCTAACAAAAAGCATGTCCTAATGCCCAGAATCATGACGACAGGAATTTAATTTGATTTCCATGGTTGCTTCTCACTAGTGATAGAAATTAACCAAAAAATACAGGGCATACAGATACACAACAAACACCAGATGTCCACTGGCGTTCTAACTTCTCGTTTATGGCCGAATGTAGGAGAGCCATAAGAAGAAGACAAACATTAACACGCTGTGTGGCACATCGACAAAGAAGTCGAGCGTAAATTAGGTGGTCCCCTCTTCTTGTCCATATTAACCGAGAAACATCCAAAAAGTGTAGACCTGCTGCTAATCTCTGAAGACGATAGGCAACACAACGTTTGGATCAAATGCATGTCCCACCTACGTTCCTCTGAAATGAAAACAGAAAAGGTGCAAGACATTTTTGCTGTGGATGTCTCAAGTCGTTTACCAAGAGCATGTATCTTGAAAGACACCTGATTGACTGCTAGAGCCAGGAAACAATAGGTGTGGAAATGCTTATCAAGGATAAACGGTTCTCGAAGTGTAAGAATGCCTCTCACCAACACCTCTGTCCCTTCGTCGTTTACGTCGATTTAGAGCACCTCCTAGCTCCTGTGGTACAGTGTGAACGTGGTGCCTCTGCCTCCCATATCACTGCCACAAAATGATGCATACGATATGTGGCTGCCCATCAAGTTCTGTGCACATATAACTCTAAAATTAAAATCTTATGTCAGGGGAATAGTGCGAGATGGCTGCTCACTGAGCTTGAAAGTCTTGTACGGGATGTTTATAACATTTATAGTGAAAACGTCCTCATGACCAACGTGAAGGAGAATGATGCACTGTACAAGCAGGCAGCTGATCGTTATACCTGGGGACTTTGTCTGGACAGAGGTGAGGAAGCTCCCTGTAGAGACTGTTGCCACGTAACGGGGAAGTCCCAGAGTGCAGCTGACAACCCATGTAACTGTAAGTACCAACTGCCACAGCACACAGCCATCTTTTCCACAATTTAAGTGAGCATGATGCCCGCTTTCTAGTTCAGCACTTTGACGAGTCTGGGTAGTAGGATGATAAGATCTGTGTCATTGCTGACACCGTTCACAAATATATGCCGCTTCAAAGAGGATCACACCGCTTCCTGGATTCACAACGCTTCATGCTCACGTCTCTTTAGAAATTTGCTGAACCAACGCGTCCTGGAGATATTCTTAGCAAAGGGAGCCACATATCTCGATGATGTAGAGTTTCAAGAGTTTCAACTTGTGACGGAGAAGCGGTCTTTCCATACGAATATCTGGATTCTCTAGTAAACTAAGAGGCATTTCCATAATGAATGGAAAGAACGGGCAATTGGTGAATGAACAGCAGGACTTCGGCATCTTTGATTTATCAGAACATGTAAAATGATGAACACGAAAGCACATCTGACCGGCAACATCTTCGAGAAGTTCTGTAGCATATGGCTGAGATTTCGTGGGATGCCATGTTAAGAAAGACACAAGCCAGCAGCGAATTCTTGACCAACGTTGAGATGCATGTCTTCCTGGAACATGCGGTCCACAAGTGACTTTGCCGATGTGTGCGCAGGTATGCCAAGGCAAATAACTTGCAAATAATCGAGGGGGAGTACAGGTTGTCTGACGATTTCAGTTTCATCCTTTACCTGGATGTAAACTGTCTCTCAAAGCAAACCATGCAACAAAGTCTCCCTTTTCAAGGGCTCTCATGGATGTCCAAAGCGGAAATCACCAGACTGAGGAAAGAGATCAAATATGTGGCCGCTGATGCTGTTGAGGGATATGTCCTAGAGGTAGAGCTGGACTATCCCACAAGTCTGCATGACAGACACGGTGATTTGCACAGCCTGAAAGACTTTCACGTTCAGGGACTTCAACAGGTGCCTCCTCTAGGGCATTGGCGCTGCGCCACAAATGCTTATCAGGAGACATTTCGATTGAGGTTATATACTGAGGTATATACTGCAATTCCAGCTGGAAGCAGGGGTGTCCTATCACGATCACAAGTGGTTCATCGGGGGGCATAGGTGTGGAAATCTGCTGCACCCAGACTATTTACTGATGTGTCTGGGTGGGTTTATTTGTTAGTAAAAAGGTAAAAAGGTGTTCCATTTGACTGTGTGTGTGTGGAATACTTTGATGAGCTGTTTGTCACAGTTCTGAGTGCATGTTTGAGATTATGAATGTTTCATTGCACACTGGGTGCGTCCATGTGTGTGTGTGTGTGTGTGTGTGTGTGTGAGAGAGAGAGAGAGAGAGAGAGAGAGAGAGAGAGAGTATATATTTCGTGTGGAACATGTACAATATGTTTATGGTGCGTGCGTGCGTGTGTGTGTGTGTGTGTGTGTGTGTGTGTGTGTGTGTGTGTATTGTTTTGAGCTGCCATTGCTGTTGCTGTTCTAAGTACAGGGTGTTTCAAAAATGACCGGTATATTTCAAACGGCAATAAAAACTAAACGAGCAGCGATAGAAATACACCGTTTGTTGCAATATGCTTGGGACAACGGTACATTTTCAGGCAGACAAACTTTCGAAATTACAGTAGTTACAATTTTCAACAACAGATGGCGCTGCGGTCTGGGAAACTCTATAGTACGATATTTTCCACATATCCACCATGCGTAGCAATAATATGGCGTAGTCTCTGAATGAAATTACCCGAAACCTTTGACAACGTGTCTGGTGGAATGGCTTCACATGCAGATGAGATGTACTGCTTCAGCTGTTCAATTGTTTCTGGATTCTGGCGGTACACCTGGTCTTTCAAGTGTCCCCACAGAAAGAAGTCACAGGGGTTCATGTCTGGCGAATAGGGAGGCCAATCCACGCCGCCTCCTGTATGTTTCGGATAGCCCAAAGCAATCACACGATCATCGAAATATTCATTCAGGAAATTAAAGACGTCGGCCGTGCGATGTGGTCTGGCACCATCTTGCATAAACCACGAGGTGTTCGCAGTGTCGTCTAAGGCAGTTTGTACCGCCACAAATTCACGAAGAATGTCCAGGCAGCGTGATGCAGTACTTGTTTCAGATCTGAAAAATGGGCCAATGATTCCTTTGGAAGAAATGGCGGCCCAGACCAGTACTTTTTGAGGATGCAGGGACGATGGGACTGCAGCATGGGGCTTTTCGGTTCCCCATATGCGCCAGTTCTGTTTATTGACGAAGCCGTCCAGGTAAAAATAAGCTTCGTCAGTAAACCAAATGCTGCCCACATGCATATCGCCGTCATCAATCCTGTGCACTATATCGTTAGCGAATGTCTCTCGTGCAGCAATGGTAGCGGCGCTGAGGGGTTGCCGTATTTGAATTTTGTATGGATAGAGGTGTAAACTCTGGCGCATGAGACGATACGTGGACGTTGGCGTCATTTGGACCGCAGCTGCAACACGGCGAACGGAAACCCGAGGCCGCTGTCGGATCACCTGCTGCACTAGCTGCGCGTTGCCCTCTGTGGTTGCTGTACGCGGTGGCCCTACCTTTCCAGCACGTTCATCCGTCACGTTCCCAGTCCGTTGAAATTTTTCAAACAGATCCTTTATTGTATCGCTTTTTGGTCCTTTGGTTACATTAAACCTCCATTGAAAACTTCGTTTTGTTGCAACAACACTGTGTTCTAGGCGGTGGAATTCCAACACCAGAAAAATCCTCTGTTCTAAGGAAGAAACCATGTTGTCTACAGCACACTTGCACGTTGTGAACAGCACACGCTTACAGCAGAAAGACGACGTACAGAATGGCGCACCCACAGACTGCGTTCTCTTCTATATCTTTCACATCACTTGCAGCGCCATCTGTTGTTGAAAATTGTAACCACTGTAATTTCGAAAGTTTGTCCGCCTGAAAATGTACTGTTGTCCCAAGCATATTGCAACAAACGGTGTATTTCTATCGCTGCTCGTTTAGTTTTTATTGCCGTTTCAAATATACCGGTCATTTTTGAAACACCCTGTATGTACACACTGAAAACTTGTCTCTCTCTCTCTCTCTCTCTCTCTCTCTCTCTCTCTATGAGTTACTAATAAGTGTTTAATAGACATTGGAAATTAAAAAATTACCTTATTCACAAAAGAATGTGTATATTGTAATGAATCAATTACGAAATAACAAAACTGTTACGTATATAACAAATACGAGAAAAAATGGAAATTAAAAAGCTTTCAGTTGTTTTCACAATACAGTTGTTCTTCTTTTTCATATTTTTTGAATGAAATACCTCCTTTATCAGTTTTATATTGATGGCAGGAGCCAGAGAAAAATAAATCCTTTTCGAATACAATATTTTTTAAATTTACATACATACATACATGGCCGACCGGTTCTAGACGGGATCGCGATTTATCGCCTCCAATTCGTATTTGCGTAAGTAGAGCTTTGAGGATGTGCGCCAGGAATACTGCACGCGTTTACGTGTGTGTGTGTGTGTGTGTGTGGGACGTGCGTCACGTCCTCGCAGTGACAGCATGCGGTTAGCGGTCAGCGGGCAGCTAACATCCCGTTTGCGGTCTGAGCCGCTTCGCGCTTCCGACAGCCCGGCTGTGGGCGTCACAACAACACAGGGCGAGGGAGGCCAGCGAGCGACGCGGGCCGAGTCCACACAGTAGGGGGCCCGGCGCACGTGGCTGCAGTCGACTCTTACCGGTACGTCGATAAGCAGTATAGAAAACGAAAAATAAAATGCAGAATTTCCCTCGTTGTGCAGGAGCAGTGAATTGGAAGGTGCTGCACACTTTTGTATCGGCACCTTCCAATACGTTGAATCCGTCGTCCTTGCGATGGCGCCACTGCGCTTTCTGCCATCTAGACCTAATCTATGCCGGCCGGTGTGGCCGAGCGGTTCTAAACGCTTCAGTCTGGAACCGCGCGACTGCTACGGTCGCAGGTTCGAATCCTGCCTCTGGCATGGTTGTGTGTGATGTCCTTAGGTTAGTTAGGTTTAAGTAGTTCTAAGTTCTAGGGGACTGATGACCTCAGAAGTTGAGTCCCATAGTGCTGAGAGCCACTTTAACCAAGGACAAACTAACTCATAATGGAAAAATGAAAGAGAACATAAAGAGTAGAGAAGAACATTTAAAGAGGATGTTCACGGCCAAACGAAGTCAACTAACATCAACTGTCAGTTTTGTAACAACGAAATCAAACAATCATTGATAAAATTATTTAATAGGATAGATAAAAGAATCGACTCACGAAGCAGCGGCAGAGCACACATAGAAACTGTTGTGATTGGCAAGCTTTCGGAGCCAGTGGCTCCTTCTGCAGGTAAAAGGGTTGAAACGGAAGGAAGAAGGGTTAAGGAGAAGGACTGGACAGGTCTAGGAAAAGGGGGAAAAGGGGTAGATTTTGGGAAAGTCACCCAGAACCGCGGGTAAGAGGAGACTTACCGTACAAGATGAGAAGGAATGTTGGGGACCGCATCCAGGGAGCTTAAAGGTGGAAGATAGGTTAATATACAAGACAGAGGTTACTGCTAAAACATTGATCTCGAGTTAACAAGAGTGTGTCCTCCTATAATAGCCCTGTAACTGGCAAAACATATTCTATCAAAGGGAGAGTCTGCTGCGAAAAGATACAAGTCATATTCCAGCTACTGCCTAAACACTGTTTAGCCTTCTACACAGGCATGACTACCATCACATTATCAATTAGGATGAATGGGCATAGGCTGAGGGTATATACTGGTAACTCACAATATCCTGTTGCAGAGCATGGTCTACGACGTGACATTCGTGACCCCAGCGCCTGTTTCACCACCTGGATTCCTCCCCCAGGCACCAGTATCTCAGGACTCCGTAGGTGAGAACTAACTCTACAACGTGTCCTTGGTTCTCGCCATCCAGCTTTTTATCACTGTAACTACCCTTTCCTGCATCTTTCATTGTCATTCCCATCTATTTTACACCGCCCCATCCCACCTCTGTTATGTACAATGTGCTTACCTTCTCACTCTTAATAACTTGTGATCAATGTTTTAGCAGTAATCTCTGTCATGCATATCACCTTGTCTTAAGCTCTTAGGTTTTCAAATCTCGTCCAATGCAGTCCTCAACAATTAGTCTTCCCTTCTCATCTCGTACAGTAAGTTTCCCCTGACCCACAGTTCTGGGCGACTTTCCCAAAATCTACGCCTTAAGTTTTGAGCACAGTATTCTGTGAAAGTGAAACATGGACAGTGGGAAAACCGGGACGGAAGAGAATCGAAGCGTTTGAGATGTGGTGCTAGAGAAGAATGTCGAAAATTAGATCGACTGATAAAAGAAAAAATGATGAGGTTCTCAGCAGAATCGGTGAAGAATGGAACATACCAAACGCTTTGGTAGGAAGATGCAACCTTATTGTTTCCTCTCGGTTCTTGTACGTATCACCCATATTTCTTTGCAACTTACTCCCATTTTTCTCAATATTTCGAATATCTTGCAGAAGTTTACATTTCCAGATGCTTTTTCTAGGTCTATAGGGTCTATGAATGTGGCCATTTTATTTTCCAAGTTTTGTTTCTCTCATCAGTCACAATATCAGACGTACCGCCCTCTCATGCTATTAGCCTTCTGACAGTCAAAATGATCGTCACCTATCATATCCTCTATTATCTTTTCCATTCCTCTGTATATATTAGTCCTGTCGACAAATTCCATACATGAGGTGTTATGCTAGTTGTGCGATAGGCCTGCAAGTTTCTGCTCTTATCTTCATGGTTGTGTCTAATGGTATTCCACCATTCTCGTATATTCTAGACGCCAACTTCAATAATTCTTGGTTGACACTTTCGCCAATGATTTGCTGATCAATTGCTGTGCTTTTTCTGTTTCCCAAGGTTTCTTTTCCGTTAGCTCCTTATATCTATCTTTGTTTGTCCAATTTCTACGATGCCCTTTTCATAGGTGTCCATTTCTGTTCAAATGAACTGCCTGTGTGGTATTCATCAACGTAATATCTACAGCCCAAGAGAAATTCAAATGAATTTCGTGATTGCTTTGCACTTTAGTGTCCCACTCCTTTCCGCATTTTGTTCATCCAGACCATTCTCTTAAACTTCAATCCACTCTTCATCGCAATTCAACTGACATCTGAGCTTATGTCTGGCCCTAGGTGTGCCACACAATCGAAGAGCAGGATTTAGAAAACGATAGATTTCGACTTCTAGACATAGATAATCGGACAATTCTTCCCCTAAATACAGATGTACGAGTATTAAGAAGAGTCTCGCCAGGACGTAACCTCAGATGGAAGTTTCCTGTGCCTCGATCCTTTTCGAAGCCTACCTCCCGTGGGGAAGCGACAGGTTTCTGTAGCTACCGACGGTTGCGAGTTAAAACAAAGAAAACAAAGAGCGACAGAGGGAGAGAGAAAGCGACTCCCCTCTCTTCCACTCCGCTCCAAGGCCAAACGTCGTGTGCAATCATGACTGTTTGTACTGAAGCCATAATGTTGTGTAATTGCAGTACGTGAAGTTTTGATATTTTTATCATTATGTAATTTGTTAAAAGAAAGGCGAACAAACATGTAAAAGTAATGCATCCACAGTTTGAAACAGTTACACTGTTTTACATCTAAGTCAACTTAAAGATGCAGAGCTACAATTTTTGTAGTATGTGTATTCTGATATAAAGCATAACATACTACAGTTGCAAAATTGTACATCAGCAGTTGATTTTATCACTGGGATGTGTATCAACAGTTGTGCATGTCCCATCAAGAGAAACGTGTGTTCTTATGTGTCTCCATTGTTGTTGTTGTTGTTGTTATTAGCAGAACTAATATAATTATCACTACCGTAAGCTGCTCGTGTACTTCGCATGTCGTAATGTTGACCCATTGAGATGTCAGGTTATATATAAGAGAGTGGACTAATGCCTTAATTTTATCAGGTGGAATAAACGCATTAAGAAGTAAATAAATGTACACAATGTGCCAAATTCCGCTACTTCTTATAACGCACATTACACTATTTCTAAGGACACGGGCTCTGTCGTTTCTTGCGACTCTTAGTGTCTGTTCTGCTGGGGTTGGCATCGTGTAGTGGATCCCCGTACGCTCTGTAGCGTATGGCATCAAAAGTCTAAAAATTTCGGAAAAGTTACTGTACCTTCCTGCATTGTCACTTTTATCGCAACGACAATGAACGGGAGTCTTAAAACGTCACGTGTCAGAGATCTGTGCTGAAGTTTAGTGAGCGAGCAGTCTATATCGCATCACATCGCGTAGTGATTTTTTAATCCGGACCTGTGCGCTACCTTCATGCTGAGTGCCCTGGGGACGCTCCCAAGACAGCAGCCGTGTTCACAGGCCACGTGGACACGCTCCTGGCTGGACGGCCGAACACTCAGCCGTCCTGCCGCATCACGACATGCCCGCTAAGCCATCCGGTCTCAGCCTCACAGCAAATGTCTGCGACCAGCGTGTGGACAGCGGCGGTCTCAACATCGCTGCGGTCTGGCGGCTCTACGGGACCTGTTGAGTGACGTCAGCTGAACACGACACAACTGGAGAGACTCGTGGACTCTTTTTGTCGGCCAACTCAGGCCCTTGTCGAGGCTAGAGGCGGTGTGCTCTACTGCTGTGTCAGCATGATCTCTCCTTATCTGACATCGAATGAAATCTGTCCTCAACCTTCATGTTTACTACTTGTAACCTTCCACATAAACATAACTAACTGGACCTTCTTTTGTAAGGAGAAAAACGTACACTTGCAAGATCTCAACCCTAGATACCAAACACCCGTCCTCTCTTAAAATAAATGGCCATACTTAAGATAATACTCATTTTAGACGTCTTGAATGCAGAATTTTTAAAGTTCTGTAGGTGCAGGTTGCCTGCCACTGGCTCCGCCCCGCTGCAGCTGCCTGATGCACGAGTCCAGAGTACTGTGCAGCGGGGTGACGTCCAGAGCCCTCAGACCCGCTTCATGTCGCAAGTGTGGGAAGACGTGCGTGGAGCCGGTCACGTCTGCCCCATGTGTTTCGAAACTTTGTTCTTCAAGTAGAACACATGTTATTTAACATGAGAAACGGGTAAGCAATATGAGCAGATAGTATTTCAATGCCATGCGCACATGTTTAGCAATATTTTAGGACATATTCTGCAGCAGTTTTTTATAAAACACACGCACACACACACACACACACACACACACACACACACACAGATCATTCTTCTCTCCATTTAACGGGTCTTCTCTATGACTGCCGCAACTAAATCGCAAGGTACAAATAGTAGCACAAAGAAACGCTCATAGAGTTTCTTTTGCCTCGTGTAAGAGGTAGTCGAATAGCCACATATAACGACGCTTACCGGTCACAACTGTCGCGAGCTTTGACGTTTAAACGTGACACTTTGACCGTCACTGTATACTGCTCCTGGAGGTGCCTCACTGTCGCTTGTCGGTTTACCGGCACTATAAACGCGAACCTCTTACTCACCGTACCGTACAGAAGTTCGAGCTCCGACAATGGGCGAACGCAGCGGAGCGTGCCAGAAACAAGTGGTACACGAGCGTTGAAAAGCTATGTGGTCAGAAGGTCTTAACTGCATACAGTCATAATCGTGGCCCAAATCTCCGCGCGACATAGACAGCTGGGGCTCACACCTTGCAAGTGAGCGTTTTGTATGTGAGACCAGGTTGGTCATCTTCTCTTGTTAGATGCAATCGGTTGTGATTAGGTAACTGTTTCTTTTCTCAAGTGTGATTATTATTTAGTTCTTATGTTTTTATTTCTGTGCACTTTAATTAGGACAGAATTTTCAAATGTGGTGCAGCTCCATCACCATGCGTTGATTAACTTCGACAAGAGTTTTTATAGAAAACCTAAATGAGCACATTACGCTTTATTTAACAATAACGAACTTCCAAATAATATACTCACCAGGTTTATTCCTCCACTTAAACTGAACACGACGCCGCCTCTGACATCTCACCCTGCCGACCGTGGCTCTTGTGATGCGCCGAACAGCATGCGCTGACTGGGACAGGATATGATGCCTCAGGTCACCCGCTTGCAGCGCTGTCACGTTCCATTCCATGTTGTTCAACCTTTCAAAATAAAATGGAGTCAGCTTATGTGACAGATGATATTCTGAAACTTGACTGTATTTTGTAGACTAGAATAGTCAAAACTAAACTGAACTTTCCCCTCTCCAGGTTTTACGTTTCCCATTGATAGAGGTCGACAGCCCATTAGAGACGAATCGAGGTGTCAGACAGGAATTGTTCCGTAAATTACGGCTGCTATGCGAGTCTGCTAACATATTCTGGTGAACTGATCGTTTCTGATGAAATACAAGAATTCACATACAAACATGCAGCCAGAACTATGATTGGATAAGCACGGCAGACCGCCTTCAAAGGCATGGAGTGGCCGCTCCCCCACAACATGGCTCACCGTCTGCTCCTTGGCGCCATAGTCACGAGCAGCACCTCCACTATAATACCACGTTTTCAAGACGTTGCCATGTCTCTCCTGTGCCGTTTGGATGAGGTTGAATCTTGATCTTTCGTGACAAGAAAGATCATACTGCGCTACCTTACTCAGTTGGACTGAATACTTATTGCACCCTGTCTTAGGAATTAGTACCTTGGCATCCTTGATTGTGAGATTAGCAGGGACAAAATTGGACTGAACATGCAACCCCGTAAGTGGGAGCTGTTGTAGCAATGTCATTAAGAGTCAACATGGCTCCTTACGTCTTAACTGTATGAGTGCCATTCTCCCACGCTTTAGCACAATATGCGACAGCTCAATAACCAACAGAAATTGCGGTGTTGTTTTGTTTGTCTACATTTGCTCCCCAGTTTTTTGCAGGAATGTAGTGCAGTTGATTTAGAATAGAACCAAACGACTTTCACAGGTCCGCGCAGTGCTGCATAAATGACAGTGACAGGAAGAGGGATACACTAAGGTAATTAAGGAAGTAGCTGCAGGAAATTTTGTTCCTATCCAGGGGCTCATATGACTGCCTGTGTGCCTCTGTATCATGGAGGTAGAACTTTGTGGTCTCAGTTCCACTTGTGTTTTGTTGGAGCCTCTATCTGTAAAAGTACTCCCTCAGTTTGGTGTCAACTCGGAGGCTCGTCGACACAGTCAGTAAGTAGCCAGTTTCACACGATGAATGTGATCACTAGGCGACAACTACGAACAACAATAAACAACTACCTGGGACCTTGGAGTGCGAAGAAATTGTCTAAGGGGACACGTGAAACGGAACCTGGATCAGTGGAGTGGGCTTGTGTTCACCGGCGAGTACAGATTTCGAACGTCGACTGGGGATCGTCGTACAAGGCTGTGTAGGTGACCAGGCACCGGTGCAGGTCTCTATCCATGGGTTCTGCTGTGGGGCGGGACTGTCGTAGTTTGGGCTGCTATTATGGTAATACCAACAGTAGCAGAAAACAGTATAACGGGAGTAGGATTCTTTAGGAAGGTAGAGCAGAGAGTGTGTTACAGTGAAGAGTTCAGTGATACAGTTAAGCTTATCACAATCGACAGCAAACCAACACCCACAAGATAGTTCAGACACTACATGCCAACGTCGGAAGCTTAAGATGACAGAAAAAGTATATGAAGGTACTGAAAGGGTAATACAGTACGTAAAGGGAGATGAAACTCCATTACTCGTGGGAGACTGGAATGCAGTTGTAGGAGAAAACGTGGAAGAAATGGTTACTGGAGAATATGGGGTTGGGACAGGGAATGAGAGAGAAGAAAGACTAACTCAGTCCTGTAATAAACTTCGGCTAGTAATAGCGAATACTCTTAATCACAAGAGAAGGATGTATAATTGGAAAAGGCTGGGTGATATGGGGAACAACAGTTAGATTACATCATGGTCCGAAGGAGATTCTGAAATGATATAGTGGATTGTAAGGCATACGCAGGAGCAGATATAGACTCATATCACAATGTAGTAATGATAAACAGTACGTTGAAGGTTAAGAGATAAGTCAGAAAGAATCGATACTCAAATGTGTCAGATACAGAAGTACTAAGGAATGACGAGATACTCTTGAAGATCTGCAAGGCTATGGATACAGCAACAAGGAATAATCCAGTAGGCAGTCCACTTCAAGAGGAATGGATATCTCTGAAAAGGACAATAATAGAAGTTGGAAAGAAAAATATAGATACAAAGAAAGTAACTGCAAAGAAACCATGGGAATTAAAATAAATAACTGAAGTATTTCTTTTATTACCCATGATGAAAGAAGGAAGTTCAAAAATGTTCAGGGAAATTCAGGAATACAGAAAGGCTAGTCACTGAGGCATGAAATAGACAGGATGTGTAGGAAAGCCAAGACGAAATAGCTGCCTGAAAAATGTGAAGAAATCGAAAAAGAAATGATTGTTGGAAGGACTGAGTCAACGCATAAGAAAGTCAAAGCAACCTTGAGTGAAATTGTTAGCAAAGGGTGGTAGTATTAAGAGTGCAGTGGGAATTTCACCGTCAAAAAAGGAGGAGGAAGTGGATATATGGAATGAGTACATTGAAGGCCTCCATGAGGAGGGAAGATTTGTCTGATGTGATAGAAGAAGAAAGAAGAGTCGATTTGGAAGGGATAGGAGATCCAGTAATAGAATTTAAAAGAGCTTGGAGGACTTAAGATCAAATAAGGCAGAAGGGGTAGATAACTTTCCATCAGGATGTCTAAAATCATTGGGGGGAACTGGCGACAAAGCGACTATTCATGTTGGTGTGTAAAATGTATGAGTCCGCCGACATACCATCTAGCTTTCGAAAAAATATCATCCACACAATTCCTAAGACTGCAAGAACTGACAAGTGCGACAATTATCGAACAGTCTGCTTAACATCTCATGCATCCAAATTGCTGACAAGAATAACATATTGGAGAATGGAAAAGAAAATTGAGGATGAGTTAGATGACTATCAATTTGGCCTTAGGAAAGGTAGATGCAACAGAGAGGCAATTCCGACGTTGCTGTCCGTGATAGAAGCAAGACTAAAGAACAATAAAGTTACGTTTATAGGATTTGTCGACTTGGACAAGATGTTGAGCAATGTAAAATGGCGCAAAGTGTTAGAAATTCTGAGACAAATAGGGGTAAGCTGTAGAAAGAGACAGGTAATACACAATATGTACAAAAGCCAAGAGGGAAACAATAAGAGTGGATGACCAAGAATGAAGTGCTCGGATTAAAAAGGTTGTAGGCAGGGATGTAGTGTTTCGCCCATATTTTCAATATGTACATCAATGAAGCCATTATGGAAATAAAAGAAAGGTGCAGGAGTGGGATTAAAATTGAAGGTGAAAGGGCATGAATGATACGATTTGCTGATGACATTGCTATCCTGAAAGTGAAAGTGAAGAAGAATTACATGATGGGCTGAATGGAATGGACAGTCTAATGAGTACAAAATATGGGTTGAGAATAAATCGAAGAAAGACGAAAGGAATTGGAATTAGGAGAAATGAGAACAGAGATAAACATAACATCAGGATTAATTGTCACGAAGTATATCAAATTAAGGAATTCTACTACCTAGGCAGCAAAATAACCAATGACACATGGAGCAAGGAGGACATCGAAAGCAGATTTGCACCAGCAAAAAAGGCATTCCTGACGAAGAGAAGTCCATTAGTATCAAAGATAGGCCTTAATTTTAGGAAGAATGTTCTGAGAATGTATGTTTGGAGCAGAACCTAGAATGGTAGCGAAACATGGATTGTAGGAAAACCGGAAAATGAGAGAATCAACGCATTTGAGATGATGTACCACAGACGAATGCTGAAAATTAGGTCAACTTACAAAGTAAGGAATGAGGAGGTTCTGCGCAGAATGGAAGAGGAAAGGAATATGTGGAAGGGACACGATGATAGGACATCTGCTAAGACATCAGGGAATGACTTCCATGGTACGAAATTGGAGAATACATCCAGCAAATAATTGAGGACGTAGGTCGCAAGTGCTGTTCTGAGGTGAAGAGGTTGGCATAGGAGAGGAATTTGTCGTGGACCACATCAAACGAATGAGAAGACAGATGGCTCAAAAAAAAAAAAAAAATGGAAAGGTCTCTAACGTTCCGTCTCCAAATGCTGGAGACATCTTCAGAGGCTAAAAAGGCTCTGGCAGCAGTTTGAAACTTCTACAAACTCTACAAGCTGAACTGTTTCTCCGGATCCCTGTGATGTCATCTGACGGCTGCTTAAGAGCGCAGAGTCACGAGTGCGTGTGTTGTCGAGCTTCTGCCGGGGAACACTTGGCGCTGGTTTCTGTATTCAGCACTGGGGCCAGCAGCTCGTCTAATTTCTCTCATTCTTCTTTCCGTTAAAGTTGCTCTCGTGCTTTGGTATTTGAATGCCCTCTCTGTAAATTCAAGCACAGTAATATTGGTTCTGTATTGCAGAGACGAATTTTTAGTTTCCCTGGTCCGAGTGGATATTCTACAACTGCCGATTTATTGCTATTTCGCAGATGACAACTGCTATTCTGTTTGTACTACACATGTGTGGTTCACTGTGTGTGCAAGACAATTTATATATTCCTCCTGTGGCAAGTGCTGGCCGTACATTCTTTATAGTGTTCGAAACATTCACGCTCCTTCATAATTGGTATAAACACTGCATCAATACTATGTATTCCTCGTACTCTGATCATGTGAACCATGACTGCTTTTACGAATGGGAGTAAATCTTTGTTTCTTCTTCGTGAGAAGCTCCATACCTTTATGGACTTATTGCCCTATTTATCTCTTTCTCAGATTAATCATTTATTCTGAAAGTAGTGTTTAAATGGTCGGAGCGTTCCTCCAACTCCTCTGGTGACACATTATTTAAGCCAAGCCCACCAATGTTCTCATTACCGCTCTTTTCAGTTTGTGACAATGACTGGAATTTTTGTGAATGTATCCACATGTATGAGTGAGGTTTTTGCAGACCTTCTGTGCCTAACATCTGTGGATTTTCTAAGTAGCCGTACATTTTAAAATATTTCTTCTTTCTCTTTTTCTATACTGGATTTTATATTATAACTAATATCATTCGGAAAGTTTAGAAAGTCCGAGTTCTTTTTGTCCATGAGGCTATATAACGAAGTATGAGTGTCATCAATATAACAAAACCAACGATAGTAATTTTTCTTGTTGGGCTGATGAGCTATTCCTTCCAGTTTTACATATAGAGCTCCGTTGTAACTGTGCTGAGTGTGTTTCCTGTAGTGAATACAGTTTCAGAAAACTAGATGATTTATTCGAGAGCCTCACAAACTGAGCGAAGTCAGTAACACTTTGGTCCGCCTCAGTTACTCGGCTTCGCATTTACTGGCAGAGCTGTTGAATGTCCTCCTGAGGGACATCGTCCGAAATCATGTCCAGCTGGCAGCTTAAGTCATGAAAACCCCGAGATGGTTCGAGTCCCCTGCCCGGTATGCCCCAAACGTTGTCAGTTGGGGAGAGGTTTGGCGCCCTTCCTAGTCAAGGGATTTTTGGCGAGCAATAGAAACACTCGTTGTGTGTGTGGGCGGGCATTACCTTGCTGATATGTAATGTCAGTATGGCTTGCCATGAAGGACAACAAAGCTGGACGTGGAACATCGAATATCGTCGATGTACCGCTCTGCTGTGTGGGTGACTACTAAAGTGGTCCTGCTATGAAAGTGAACGGCACCCCAGACCATCACTCTCGGTTGTTGGGCTTCATGGCGGGCGACAGTCAGGTTGGAACCCCCCCCCCCCCTCCCCCAAGTCTCCAAGGCGTTTCCAGACACATCTTTGCTGGACATTGGGGCTCAATTAGAAGCGAGGCTCATCATAGAAGACTGTTCCAGTCAATGAGATTCCTGGCCGAAGTCGCATCTGGAGATGCCCCAGATGGTCATGGTATACCAATCTTACTGTCGTCCGCCATATGGTCTGACAACCTCGAGTGATGGTGTGGTGTGTCATTTTTTTTCACAGCAGGATTTCTTTGGTTTTAATCTGTGGTACCCTTACAGCACAGCAGTTCGTCTATGCTGTTCTACACCCCGTTTTGCTGCCTTCAAGGTAAGCCATACTTGGCTAACTTTTTTTCCAAAATAATGCCCTCTTGCATATGGGGAGAGTTTTTACTATTTGTTTTTAGACTTTCCAAACCCTACCTTGGCCAGCAAGGTGACCAGACTTCTTCCCAATTGAGAATAATTGGAGCGATATAGGCAGGGACGTCCTACCAGGTCGGGATTTTGACGATCTACCGCAGCATTTGGACAAAATATGGCATGATGTTCCTCAGGGAGACATCCAACAACTCTGTCAATAAATATCAAGATGAAAAATTGCTTACATAAGGACGCATTATTTACTTACTTAACTTGTTAAGCTTCCCTCTTGAATAAGTCATTCACTTGTTTGTGTGCTCATGTACAGCACAACTACTACTTTCTGTACCTTCTGGATATTTCCTTCACGGAGTGTTCCTTTTTTTTGTCTAAGAGTGTAAATTCCATATGTGAGATCGTTTTATTAAGAGCAACTATAGTAAGCAGTAATAGAACGTCTAAATGGGCTAATATCTGATGGACATGAAGGATTCTATTTTTTGTATAATGAACTGAACCTTTTATACGTCGTTTTTTGCTACAGAGGTCTGTAGAAGACTGTCCAGGTATTTGGCAGTCACGCTTGTCGAACAGTCCATAGCGCTAACAACTGGTCTTAATGGAATGACAGGTTTGTGAATTTTTGGTATACCATACAATCTTGATGGGACCAGTTCTGATGTAGTAAGACATTTCTAGTTGGTGAGAGAAATCGAAGAGGCTTTTACTAGCTGATGCGTTACCCTAAGTACTGATCTTGAGAGATTGCTTTTAATCTCACTGTACCTTCGTGGTTGTAATACAACGCAAGTTTTTCCGCAGTAGGTTCATTATTTCATGAGCATTGTAGCGTTGCCCTTATCTGCTGGAAGCTCTAGAATACATCAGAATTGAAATCTCGGATACGTCTCTCTCCACAAGTTAAGTGTTGTGTCATTGTTTATTGCCTCTGGTGGGGCCTCCACATTTAGGGGACGAAGTCTTTGGCACAGAAATACGCTATGGAACGTGGCCTAATACCCATTAATCAAAATTGACCAGTAGGTTGTATTTTAATTATTTATCAGTACGAGTACATGTGTTAGTGTTTGTAGGAATTACGAAAGAAACGAGGAGTGTAGAAATGGGGTGGCCAAGACATCAGCTCACGGGCCACGCCCGGGCACAAGTGCATTTGGCTCGTTATACACATCTCCCCAATTAACATTTCTTAAATTTTCTCTGAAGTGCTCAATAAACACTGGGTTGAGCAACCGTACAGTTCTATTTCATGGTTTCTGAACCGTACACCTTGCTGTGTTTTCTAATTTAATCAATTGTACATCATGGGCTGATAATCCATTTATCAATGTGAAAGCATGTGTTAGTTTTACACCCTCTTGCTGTACAAATACATTATCTATTAGAGCGCTACTGCCTTGAGCTATATGTGTAGGGAAATTGATAACTGATTCTATGTTATATGCAATTAATAACACTTACACTTTTCCCATCTGAACTGGTTAGAAAGGTTACATAGAAATCATCACAGATTAACAACTTCCTGTTTTTGGCTGACAGACAGCGTAATAGGTAGTCAAACTTTTTTACTAGCTCCCAATCTCCTAATGGGGACCTGTACACTGTTGCTAACATCAACACTACATTATCTATCTCTAGTTTACATGCACAAACTTCAAAGTGCTGATCAATACAGAATTTGCGTACTTCTACAGTTTTGTACTTACATCCTTTTTTTTTTGTAAACGGCAACCCCTCCTTTATCCATGCTATATCTGGAAGTGTAAGATGCTAAATTATACTAATTTATCCTGACACTATCCATCACCACAGTTACATGGCGTTCAGACAAAGTATATCAATCCCACTGTTATTTGTGAGGTCATCTACAAAGAGAGCTTCACTCCAAGTTTAAACGCAGTGAAAACCTCTCAGACAAACAGAACCTAAACGATGTCAAAGTTAGCGTAAGGAGGGCTATGCGTGAAGCGCTCAGTGAATTCGAAAGTAAAATTCTATGTACCGACTTGACAGAAAATCCTAGGAAGTTCTGGTCTTACGTTAAATCAGTAAGTGGCTCGAAACAGCATATCCAGACACTCCGGGATGATGATGGCATTGAAACAGAGGATGACACGAGTAAAGCTGAAATACTAAACTCCTTTTTCCAAAGCTGTTTCACAGAGGAAGACCGCACTGCAGTTCCTTCTCTAAATCCTCGCACGAACGAAAAAAATGGCTGACATCGAAATAAGTGTTCAAGGAATAGAAAAGCAACTGAAATCACTCAACAGAGGAAAGTCCACTGGGTCTGACGGGATACCAATTCGATTCTACACAGAGTACGCGAAAGAACTTGCCCCCCTTCTAACAGCCGTGTACCGCAAGTCTCTAGAGGAACGGAAGGTTCCAAATGATTGGAAAAGAGCACAGGTAGTCCCAGTCTTCAAGAAGGGTCGTCGAGCAGATGCGCAAAACTATAGACCTATATCTCTGACGTCGATCTAATGTAGAATTTTAAAACATGTTTTTTGCTCGCGTATCGTGTCGTTTTTGGAAACCCAGAATGTAATCTGTAGGAATCAACATGGATTCCGGAAACAGCGATCGTGTGAGACCCAACTCGCTTTATTTGTTCGTGAGATCCAGAAAATATTAGATACAGGCTCCCAGGTAGATGCTGTTTTCCTTGACTTCCGGAAGGCGTTCAATACAGTTCCCCACTGTCGCCTGATAAACAAAGTAAGAGCCTACGGAATATCAGACCAGCTGTGTGGCTGGATTGAAGAATTTTTAGCAAACAGAACACAGCATGTTGTTATCAATGGAGAGACGTCTACAGACGTTAAAGTAACCTCTGGCGTGCCACAGGGGAGTGTTATGGGACAACTGCTTTTCACAATATATATAAATGACCTAGTAGATAGTGTAGGAAGTTCCATGCGGCTTGTCGTGGATGATGCTGTAGTATACAGAGAAGTTGCAGCATTAGAAAATTGTAGCGAAATGCAGGAAGATGGTTCAAATGGCTCTGAGCACTATGGGACTCAACTGCTGAGGTCATTAGTCCCCTAGAACTTAGAACTAGTTAAACCTAACTAACCTAAGGACATCACAAACATCCATGCCCGAGGCAGGATTCGAACCTGCGACCGTAGCGGTCTTGCGATTCCAGACTGCAGCGCCTTTAACCGCACGGCCACTTCAGCCGGCGATGCAGGAAGATCTGCAGCGGATAGGCACTTGGTGCAGGGAGTGGCAACTGACCCTTAACATAGACAAATGTAATGTATTGCGAATACATAGAAAGAAGGATCCTTTATTGTAGGATTATATGATAGCGGAACAAACACTGGTAGCAGTTACTTCTGTAAAATATCTGGGAGTATGCGTGCGGAACGATTTGAAGTGGAATGATCATATAAAGTTAATTGTTGGTAAGGCGGGTACCAGGTTGAGATTCATTGGGAGAGTCCTTAGAAAATGTAGTCCATGAACAAAGGAGGTGGCTTACAAAACACTCGTTCGAACTATACTCGAGTATTGCTCAACAGTGTGGAATCCGTACCAGATCGGGTTGACGGAGGAGATAGAGAAGATCCAAAGAAGAGCGACGCGTTTCGTCACAGGGTTATTTGGTAAGCGTGATAGCGTTACGGAGATGTTTAGCAAACTCAAGTGGCAGACTCTGCCAGAGAGGCGCTCTGCATCGCGGTGTAGCTTGCTCGCCAGGTTTCGAGAGGGTGCGTTTCTGGATGAGGTATCGAATATATTGCTTCCCCCTACTTATACCTCCCGAGGAGATCACGAATGTAAAATTAGAGAGATTCGAGCGCGCACGGAGGCTTTCCGGCAGTCGTTCTTGCCGCGAACCATGCGCGACTGGAACAGGAAAGGGAGGTAATGACAGTGGCACGTAAAGTGCCCTCCGCCACACACCGTTGGGTGGCTTGCGGAGTATAAATGTAGATGTAGATGTTAACAGATCATCTACTTTATTTTTATTCCCCTGATATTCTGATGAAGTAAGTTGATACTGAAACTTCCTGGCAGATTAAAACTGTGTGCCCGACCGAGACTCGAACTCGGGACCTTTGCGTTACGCGGGCAAGTGCTCTACCAACTGAGCTACCGAAGCACGACTCACGTCCGGTACTCACAGCTTTACTTCTGCCAGTACCTCGTCTCCTACCTTCCAAACTTTACAGAAGCTCTGCTGCGAATCTTGCAGAACTAGCACTCCTGAACGAAAGGATATTGCGGAGACATGGCTTAGCCACAGCCTGGGGGATGTTTCCAGAATGAGAAACTGGTAAGTTGATACTACCCTTAGCTTCATCCCTATTTACTGTACATGAAGCTTCTGTTATTCTATTTTTCTTGAGTGTTGCCTGTTTTGACTTTGACCTTGACATAAAAAACGTGTCTGCCTGGTGCCATTAACCACAGCAGACTTATCTTTCCCCTTCCTATTTAGGTGCAGGCCATGCGTAGTGTATCCTCACCTACCAGTAGTGTCAACAGGAACGTCGCGTGTGTGAGGTTTTGGGGGTATCTGGAACATCCCGTTCCTCCACTACTTCAGATAGCAAACCAGAGTGTTAACACGCCTTGCAGCAGTGTTTACGCAGGACCGAACACGGCGCTGAAAGACCTCCACAGACACCACATTTGTGTGGCCAGTTCATGTTCCTATTTCATCCAAGTCTCTCGCAATAGTACAGCTTGGATTCATACCGCAGGCTGTTTCCTGCTGCCCCAACTGTAATTTCCTGGTCTCCCTAGCATTTGTTTTCACAAAACTTGTGAGCTGGTACGCTGCACCTAACTCCTCCTGACGCTCCTGGCCTTGACTGTTAACTAGAAGCAATATTCTTCTTTTCCTATTCTGATTTGATCCCTACGTGTCTTTTTTTCTTGAGGCTAATATTCTGCTTCAAAATACATTCAACTACATCTGGATGAGGCCCTTCCTCCATTACTTCAGATAGCAAGCCAAACTGATTTACTAACTGAATTTCGAAGTTTTTTCAAGTTTCTCTTTTTGCTTCTACCTTTCCTGTCCCTGTTTCTTCCCTTAGCCTACATAATTCCAAGTCCTCATTTTGTAATTCAGCCTCAATGGCACAAATTTTTACCTCCTTTTCAGCGACTTTTCTGTCCTTTCTACATAACGTACGTTGCCATGGAGAGCGTCTTATCTACCCAGTTTCCTCGCCGCTACATTCGCCCCAATAAACCATAACCTACACAGTCTTCACACCCCCGCCTTCAGATTCCTACAGCAAACATCACATTTGCTAGACATGTTTTGACAGAAAAATTTACACAAAGGGAGAGGATAACTTGGCACAAGAGCACTGATGTTACGTAACCTGTATTAATACGCAATGAAGCGCTAATGCAAACAAACTTTTAAAAATCTCAAAAACTTCATAAAACTACCCTTGTAATTCTTTCTAGGCCGCAACGTATTCTTCAAACTCCGTATTTCCTTTAACACGAGTGATCTTAGGGAACTTCACTGTCTTTGTCAGAATATGTCCGTTCCAGAAACGCGATTTTCTTTTTAAATGCATCCCCATCAAATGAGGAAAAAGTTACCTTGCAGTGCATTACTGTGGGCAGTGTACAGTCAAGTCCAGTTAAAATGTGAAATCTGCACTAGATTACACATGTTTTCATTTTCGTTCCTGCATTGCTTTTTTTGTCAAAAAATTAAACTGTAGCAAGTTTTAAGTCGTTCCAGGTATGTGTCTCGATATAACATACGTACTTTGCAGTACGATATGAAGTCTCCATAGGAATCGTTCAGTTTCACTGAAAACCGTTGCAGCTGAAAACGGAAGATGCGTGTGACTTCAGCAATTATACTATGCTTTCTTCCAATTTCGCCATGTGCCAAAGGCCTGCAAATTTAGCACAAAGTGCTTTTTGATGTACAAAACAAGGAATCTTGTCTGTCGACATTCGTGATTTTATCCTGTTTCATTGTCAATCAAATCTTTAAACTCTTTCTGCATATTCCAGAATCCGAATCAAGAACACTTCTCCACGTGAGTAACCTAGAGGCAGATATCCTCCGATTTGTGAGGCAACTTAAATCACTTAATAACAGCAAGTCTTCCGGTCCGTACTGTATACCAATTACGTTTCCTTCAGAGTACGCTGATGCAACAGCTCCACACATAACAACCTTATACAACCGTCCGCTGGACGAAAGATCCGTATGAAAAGATTGGAAACCTGGACAGGTTACACCAATATTCAAGAACGGTGGAAGGAGTAATCCAGTAAATTACAGGTCCATATTATTAACGTAGATATCCAGTAGGATTTTGGAACATATATTGCGTGTGAGGACTATGAATTACCTCGAAGAAAACGGTCTATTGACACACAGTAAAGGCGGATTCAGAAAACATCATTCTTGTGAAGCGTGAAGTGTTGAGTGCTATCGACAAGGATTTCGAAAAGGCCTTTGACACTGTACCACACAAGCGGCTTGTACTGAAATTGGGTGCTTATGGAATATCATCTAAGTTAGCTAATTGGGTTCGTGGTATCCTGTCAGAGAGGTCACAGTTCCTTATAACTGACAGTCATCGAGTGAAACAGAAGTGATTTCTGGCGTTCCCCAACGTAGTGTTATAGGCCCTCTGCTGTTCCTTATCTATATAAATGATTTCGTAACAATCTGAGGAACAATCTGAGATCAAAAAATGTAAAACGATTTAAAAAATATATCTGTATATTTTGGAAAGTGACAATTGATCCTAGATAATGAAGTCCTCCATATGAGTGCTAAAAGGAATCTGTTAAACTTCGGTTACACGATAAATCACTAAATCTAAAGCCCGCAGATTCAACTAAAACCCTAGGAATTATAATTACGAGCCACTTAGATTGGGGGTTGCGGTTGGGTTGGGTTGTTTAGGGGAAAGAGACCAAACAGCGAGGTCATCAGTATCATTGGATTAGGGAAGGATGGGGCAGGAAGTCGGTCGTGCCCTTTCAAAGGAACCATCCCAGCATTTGCCTGGAGCGATTTAGGGAAATCACGGAAAACCTAAATCAGAATGGGCAGACGCGACTTAAATTGGAAAGAACACATAATGTTGAGGGGGAGGCAACCCAAAGACTGCGATTCATTAGCAGAATATTTAGAAAATGTAAGATCTACTAAACAGATGCTTGTATGCCCTCTTTTGGAGTACCGCTGCACAGTGTGGGATCCTCGCCAGATAGGGTTAACGGAGTACGTTGAGAAAGTTCAAAGAAGAGCTGTACGTTCTGTATTACCCCGAAATAGGGGAAACAGTGTTACTGACATGATACAGGATTTGGGGTGGACATCAAAAAGGCGTTTTTCATTGTGGCAGAATCATCTCACGAAATTTCAGTCACCAACTTTCTCCTTCGAATGCGAAAATATTTTGCTAACGCAGACATACTTAGGGAGAAACGATCGTCGTGATAAAATAAAGGAAACGGGAGCTATCAGGGAAAGGTATAGGCATTCGTTTTTTCCTCGCACTGTTCGATATTGGAATAATCGAGAATCGTTGTGAAGGTCATTCGATGAACCCTCCGCCAGGCACTTAGGTGTGATCTGCAGAGCATCCGTGTACATGTACATCTAATGTCGTTTCACAGTAGGTATGCACTACCTGTATCGTATATGAATTGAGAAACCTCTTCGCTCTCTTCTGTCACTGCCACTCATTTTAAGAATCGCGACGGTAGACCGCTCGACTGCCTCCTTCGTGCAAACAGCCACTGGCCCAGTGAACCTCCATCGTACCGAGATCACACAGCGAAGGGTAGACAGCGCTGACAGCGCGAGTCTGGCGGACTCGAGAGACTCCTGCCGGCCGGAAGACGCCGCACCGCGACGCCGGGTGAAGCGCGGCGCTCTTCCGGGCACCTCCGACAAGGACCGAGCGGAGCCGAGCGGCAGGCAGGCCGGGCCCGTGGGCCAGACACGCTGCACGCGTGACTTGTGGCACGGCGCGGCCGGCCGTCATTATGAGCCCCTACCCAGCTGCGGCGAAGTCACTCAGTCAACTCCTGAGGCGTCACCGGTGGCCACAGGTTGGATGTAAGATCACATATGTTCGTTTCATATTTTCCAGGAAAAATATGTCCATTTTTAAAAGTGACAAACAGCAAGCGTGTAAAACACAACGCATCAGAATAACACATATTAAAAGCATAATATTGCCGAGGAATACAGCAGTATCAAGAGCCATCAACTAGAGATAATTACAGAGAACACTGCAATATACTGAGAAATGTCATTAGACCAGCTGATTGTATCAGCTGTGTGAGTAGTATGTACATATCTGAAAATAACATCAAATTACGCTGGTATGCAACTAGGACAATGCCAGGCGAGCTGCGGAAATCTTCGGTTATCTGCTTACTGAATGTCGTAGTGTGAAGACGTTACTAACGTTAACGGGATTTGCAAACGTTTAAATAATAAAGTCTTGTACGTCGAAAAAAGGTCAAACTCCTGCGCCTCACTCACTCAAATTGCTTGTAACACCATTTTTAATGTGGGCAATTAAAGGTAAAGCTGAAGGATGCAAACTGTAAGGAAATGGAAGCAGTAATTACAGAATAAATAAGAGTGCATGTGGTTGAGATCATATATTATTTGGGACAGTATATTTTTCTATATCATGCACTACCGCTTTTGCATCAGTCACCTAGCTCGTGAAATTTATTTTTTTCTGTGCGAAAGTAAATATTCAGTCATCTCCCAGTCAAAGGCTGTAAAAATAACATGCTGGTAATATCTAAATCAACTTCCACTTCCATACTCCACAAACCCCTGCGAAGTGCGTGGTAGAGGGTTTTTCCTGCAGTAGCACATACTGGACCGTCTCCCCGGCCACTTTGCTCCTGTGCGCCCTGTAATTAGTGTGACCTCGTCTTTGCCGGCCCTACGAGAGCGACAGCCAGGCGTCCGTCTTGTATCCTCAGGTTCTTCGCTTCATACAGCTTCTTGGAATGTTGTGAGTAGGTATTCATCTTGAGGTGATTTCTCGACATGAAATCTCACTTTTTATCTCGTCTTTGATTTAAGAACAAAAATTTGAAAAGATTCAACCTTGAACAAACACGGTTTCTTCTCTTTTTACCGATACGTATTTCGGCCATATTACATTATCACCAGCGGGTTTCCTTTATTCTTTTGCAGAGTAAACTATCGCATTGGGATACGCATATTTTTGGGAATGTGTTATTTTTGCTCAGAACGTTATAACAGACATGTAAACCATAGTAACACATGGACGTCATCTGCAATACCGAGATACCAGCCAAACTGGAAATGGCAGACACGGACATCAGCAACAGCTTGTGCCATTAACGCATACATCTTTCTGAGAGCGTTTTGAATGCAAATGTACAATTCTAAAATTATACGTTTCCCAGTGTAACAATATATTCTTTATAGTATGAAATTTTCTCTCTACAGCGGAGTGTGCGCTGATATGAAACTTCCTGGCAGATTAAAACTGTGTGCCGCACCGAGACTCGAACTCAAGACTTTTTCCTTTTGCGGGCAAGTGCTCTACCAACTCTTTTTTATTTTCTTTTTTTATGAAGAGGAAAAGAAAATTTTTCGCATCCACCCACGCGCGAACCCATGAGCTTCCGTGTCCTATTCCCGCGCGCTAACTACTTTTTTTTTTTTTTTTTTTTTTTTTTTAAGAAGGTCACAGGGCGTGTGCGTCGAGGCCCAAACCCCTCCTCCCACCCCTTTTCTCACGTCCCCAGTTGGGTCATAGCACTAAGTGTGCAGAAATCTTAACGCAAAATTCCCATTCTCCGATGTAAGAAACACAAAGGAACCTCTTCTCTGAGTAGAAACTGAACACTTATAAAAACTTAACAATTCTTCTTGAATCACACAAATACTTTGGAAGTCGAACACGAGTAATTCTGAACAAAATGTTTTGAGAAAACTCTTCGTGTAACATAGAAGATTCGGAAGCAAGGTAATAGTAAATAATAATAACACAACTGACTTTTAATTTTCTTCTGTTCGTTCTCGTCCAAGGTGTTGTCGTGGTTCCACATATTTAACCGACACCCATTCTTTCAAAAATGATCTCCAGCATGTTGCCGTAGTGCTTCTTGTGGTTGCGATACGTGCTGATTTTTGCGTATTCACACTCCATGTAAACGCGGAATTCTATCTCGTTGTCCGACCCAAGTTTGTTGATGACATAACTAACATATATCTCCTCGCCATAAATAATTGGTAACAGTGGACATGATCCCTTTCGATACTAGTTTGGGGATTGGAAATACCTGTGCAGTGAAATACGTTTTAGACAAAATGCAGGAGTTCATGAATCTGACTTTTCGCACCTGGTCCACAGTTCGATGGATGTTCTCCATTACAGCACCATGAACTTTCCTCCTAGCTTCCGTCCAGTTAAAAGCAGCCATCCTCATCGGACATGCCATTAAGGTTATTGCCAAAGTTTTGTGTTTGTTGTCTTGTTTTGCCCATGACAGTCGGAGGTGATCTAGGCCCCGCAGATTCAATATTTTACTTTTGTTCTCATTGGTTGTCGTTCCCGACGCTAGACAATACTTTTGGATTTCTCTTTCCAGTGTAACTGTCTCCTCCTTATTCCTTATTACAACACCCACGTCATCAGCATAAGCTCGTATGACGGTTTTCTCACCACTCAATGTTATGCCTGTTAGTCTTGCGTGGACACTGCGGAGAAAGGGCTCTAAAGGTACGGAAAATAAAAACATAGATAAGGGACTGCCCTGTGGAACCCCTCGCCTTATCTGTATGGGTTTAGATGTTTGGCCATTGATTGCTATTTTCGCATTTATACCTGTTGCAATATTTCTTAGCATGTTGACAATCTGAGGGTGGAAAGCCATTCTTGACAACGTCGCAAAGAGGTATCTATGACTAACGCGGTCAAAAGCTTTGTTGAAATCTATAAAGATTAAAGCACATTTTATACTTGCCACTGATGTAATTGCAATGACGTCTCTGTATGCAGATAGACTTTCGAATATCGTTCTGGTTGGAGAACAAGATTAATGATGACTCAATATTTTGTTGGAAAAGGCAGGGAATCTTTTGTTGATAATACGCGAAATTATTTTGTAATTAGAATTTAGTAGCGAAAGAGGCCGAAAATTGTTTAAGTTGTTTTTGCCTTTACTCTTAGGAATCAGTACTATTTTACTTTCCTTAAACTCTGCAGGGACCGCTTTTCCGGTCAGGACCACGTTCGCCATGGAAGTGATCTTGTCCCCAATTACAGACCAGTAGCGGGCATAAAAATCCACAGGGAGGCCAGCAAGTCCCGGAGATTTTTTGAGAGGTGAGTTACGCACTGCCTCATGCACTTCATCTTTAGTAATAGGTGACAGGATGTCAGCGTTTTCTGTTCCCGACAACTGTGGACCTAAAATAGTGAGAAAGTCCTCGAGAGCTGCATCGTCCACTGTGGTAGGGGCATATAAGTTGTCATAGTACCTGTGGACTTGGTCCAGTATTTCTTTCTGGTATGTGAATCTTGTACCAGTGTGCGTCTGGACTTCATCAATAAAAGTTTGACGTCTGATTTCAGCATGCCGCACCAAGTGATACAGAGAAGCAGTTTCACCAGCTGCTACTGATGTGGCTTTCTATTTAATTTTTAGTCCCTCCATCTGTTGCTGTTTAATGCTTAATAACTTGGCTTTTGTTTTTTGACATCATTCAGACGAATTACGTCATAATTTGCCTCTTGATAAAAGTCTCTTAAAACTTTATAATAAAACTCCATTGTATTCCTCAACTCCCTGCGCCTCGCTACACTATACTGCACGACAACTTTCAGCAGCCTTGGTTTAGCCCTCCTAGTCCACCAGTCAGTGACTGTTGGGTGCTTGTCTGCTGTGCGGAGGCACATAGTCCACGCTACTCTTATTTTCTGTTCCAGTTCTTCGTCAGTTAAAACAGACATACTCAAATTCCATTGCCCTCTGAATCGACGGGTTGGCTGTACACTTAAATTAAAGCAAGTTAAAAGTGTACTGTGATCGCTAAAATACACGGGAACAGTTTCAACGTTTAATAAAAAATTTTGCAAATTTGGCGGCACGTAGATTCTATCTAGTCTGCTGCGGGAGTGGCTGGTTATATACGTGAAGTCGACTGATGTCGGGGCTGAAGTTCCTATACATCTTTGAGTTGTAGATCACTTACTAACTTTTTTAACTGTGGCGAGTAGTTGAAATTGGGTTGTTGATCTTTCTGGTTTAAAACACAGTTAATATGTCCACCTAATATAAGAGAACACGGATTTTTCCTCAATAAATAAATTAGTTCATCTTGAAAAAACATCGCACCATCCAATTTATGGGAATTTCCTGATGGGGCGTAAAGGTTAAGCACGGTCATATCGAAAATTTTTATGCCTACGGCTCTTCCTGATTCTAGTCGTTCGATTTCAGTCACCGGAATGCCTTCCCTTATAAGAATGGCTGTACCGATATGGCTTCCGTAGAAACACTAACAATTCCAAAAAAGCCTGGGATCCGAAATGCCGTCATCGCAACTTCTTGTAGCAACGCGATATCTGTCTCAGACTAGTACAAGAATTCTTCTGATCATGCCAATTTGAAGGGTGACTGTATTTATTAATGTTAATAGTAGTAGTGCTATAAACTTGCATCACAGACATACCAGAAGAAGGTATTTGGGATGAGGATCGGTATGATTATAGCAGCAACGACCTTCTCTACAAGTCACGATCCTTACAAGCTGTGTGCCCATTACATGCACTAACTTCATAGAAAAAATTTTACTGCTTTTAAACAAAGTGCTTGAAAAGAAAATTATCCTGAAATCCTGACAATGCATTGCTATAAGTCACTGTGGTCTTTCTCTTTCTTCTCGTCAGTGGTGGCCCTGATGACTTCATATTTTATATTCTTTTTCTTGACGTCTTTCTTCTGTGGTGTGGTTTTCGCTTGATGACGCGTGACAACAAGACCTGGTTTCGGTCACAGCCTCCGACGGTGGCCGTCTTGCGCAACGGCTGTGGCTTGCGAGTCGTCAATATTTGGCTCCGGGGTGTTGTCAGTTGCGTTGTCTTGCTGGCGAGGCGGTGATGCTTGTTTATTTCCTCCTTCGGCGCGGTGTTGCGCTTCGGAGCCAGCAGGTTGTTTACTTGGTACTTCCTCGTACTGTTCGCACTGTATGGGCTGTGCACTCGATACGGTTATTGCAGCTGTGACCTCAGGCTCAGGGTCACATTTCTGTGAAAGGTCACTACCAGCTGCGTCACTATCTGCTCGTGGCGGTATAATTCCTTGTGCGGGAGTGGGAGCCAAATCGACCTGCATTTCATCTCCTTTTACCACTTCCAACAGGACTTGGCTTCGGCTTCCTGGCAACGGGTGTTTCACAGGAAGAGTCCTCATCAACATTTTTTTCAGTGTCCTCTAGAGGACGCTTTTTAGTGGGAGTCTCGCTGTCACGGGACGGAATTTCAGCAGTTAATGCAGGTTTTGAAGGCGGAAAGTCATTAACATTAAGTACAACATTTTCAGAGGTAGTAACAGGATCGACGACAGCCGCCGCCTCTGTTGTATTACTGGCTGGCAACAAATCGTTGAGTGTTAATTTCCGGCGTTGCGTAAGGTTATTTGTTAGCACAAAAACACGGCGAGGGCAGTCCTGACTCGTTACATACATGACATGTAGGGGTTTGCCCTGAGTAAATAACATGCGCCTTGTGCCCGTCAACAACGATGTGGGAGGGAATGTTTGCCTTCACTTCCATCTCCATGGAGCGAATGCCGTTAAAGCACTGCAGCTTGAAATGCGAAGCCCACCTTTCGTTGACTATTTGCCTGACAACCCCACACTTTGAAAGGACATCTTTAATTTTCGAGTTGTCTACTTCTACCGGAATATTCAAAACCCTAACATTTCTAATTACAAACTCGGAATTCCTGAGTTTTACAGTACTTGTAGTACCATCACGGTGTATAAATTCCGTTTCATAACCAAATTTTTCCAGAAAGTGGTCTACACTCACGGAATCGTTAAACTTTACAAACATGCAGTATTCATCAGGGTCTAGCTGCATGGTATGAGCAGATTCAGGATGAAGCCCAAATACCTCGGTAATCTAGTCGTGTATTTCCAGTGCAGAGGGCTGTACTCGACGGGTGTACTTGTCGAAGGTGAAAATCACGGTGTTTTTTCTCACGGAGTTTGCCATGGTGTTCTGCAGCGAAGAAATTTCGGACAACGCCGAAATCCCAACAGCACTACGTAGAAAGATAACATGAACGAAGACCAATAGCCAATAAACAGTCACGAAACACGAAAACACTGGCGTAAACACTGAACGTTCACGGAGCAAACTCGAGGAGCGTGCGACCGCGGCGACAGCTAAAGCCAGACTGCTGGCTTACACGATCTGTTGGTCTACCAATGTGGACTGTCCAAGTATCTGCAACGAATGGTGAACCACTCGTAGTGATGTGAGGCAGTGGCGTAAAAAGATTCTAGCTGACAGGGCTGTTGACGACTGTCACTCCAAGTGACTGGCGATCGCTTTCAAACCAGACGCAAATTGCCAATGCCTGGCAAAGCAGCTCCATCTGAACCAGCCGCCTAGCAATCGTTCGGAAGGCGGCTGCACAGACTAGACATTTGGAGTCGGCGGCCGTCGTTCACACAGACACACACAGCTGCGCGTCTTGAGTGGGCCAAACCACGCAGAGACGGACAGTGGCTGGGTGGAGGTGCGTCACGCGAGTCGCGCGATTTCGCCTCTTCTGAAATTATGGAGGTGGCGATGGGACCGACGGCCTATAGAGGATGCAGTTCAAGCCACTGGTGGTTGCATGGTGTCATAGGGGTGTTGCTGTCGCCGTGACTTGGATTCAGTCACCAAGGTTAATGTGAACCTGAAGCAGCACGTTTATTTCAACATTGTCGGTGACGAAGTGTTGCCCTATTCTCTGGACACTTGCGATGTAGAAGATGACACACACAGTCGTGTTCCCAGGGCTGCGTGCATACACTCCCGGTTTCACGAACACTCGGGCGCCCTACAGCACCTCGAGGCGACCACTAGACAACCCGGTCTCAGAGCCGCAGACGTTGTACGGTACTGTCTGGAACAGCAGCTGAGACGTGGCAGCCGACATCCCCACACACTGGTAGCTCTGCGGGATCTGATGCAGCAGTGGGAGGCCTCGGGCAGATGCTGCGTATCTGAAGAAACTTCCGGAACTCTCTTCCCCGCCGAGTTGACGAAGTCTTCGAGGCTAGAGGCGGCAATACCGTGATGCCATTTCATGATCTTTGAAGCAAAAGGTGGCTTGAATGTGACTGTCTTACTATAACTTAATGACGTACGGAAAGAATGGGAATCATGCACCAGCTAGTTGTACTTGACAAGTTTATTCGAATCCTTACCTAGGTTTAAACTTATTGTGTGAAAAGAGAAAACAGGTCATAAAGCTCAGTCAACACTAAAATGACCCATATAAATGCTAAGGTATAGCCACATGGCTTAATGAACAGTAAAGCAAGGTAAAAGTGTGAATAAACATCTGACGTGCCACTGGTTGGCTGTTCAATTCCTATGGCTTCCATAATTTTACTGTTGCTGACTGCTGCCATGTTAGAGATTTTAATTACGTATGTACAGCAAATGTTGTGGAGTATTACTGTAATCTGGTGGTGCAGGGTGTTGACTCTATAATTGCTTCTTTCGAAAAGTAATTAATTTAGCCACTTGCAGTGTTTATGGTTCACTTTTGAACTAATTTACAACTAACAACGATACCGAGCTACAGCTGTTGTCATCTCAAACGACGCTGTACTTTTATTGATTTTTGATAATACGGTTCGGAAATAGGAATATAAATTCAATTTTAGTAAGGCAAGCAGTCTCGATGAAAAGGTTTTATTGTTAGTCACCGCTTTCCGTCTTTGACTGTCATCATCAGATCATTTACTGTCTGCTGTAGCGACATGCGGAGACAGAGAGCGGAGAGAGACGTATGCCACGAGGCACATTCCATTGACTGCTCGGTGGAAAGTGTCAACAGAACAGGCGGCGGCATAAGGTATTACCGCGCTTCCTCTTTGGGTCTCACTAACGTGCCCTTATTGACAGATAGTTAGTATCGTAAAATAGGAAAAGTAGGTGACAGCATTGAGAATAAATTTATGGAAAGAATTAGTTGTACGGTTAGTAGTAATGGCGTC
This sequence comes from Schistocerca piceifrons, assembly GCF_021461385.2. NCBI lineage: Eukaryota > Metazoa > Arthropoda > Insecta > Orthoptera > Acrididae > Schistocerca > Schistocerca piceifrons. The sequence continues at coordinate 45,944,609 of NC_060148.1, read as the reverse complement.
GAGTGGTCTACATACCTCGGTACAGAGCAGGAGTCGATACAGTCGTCAACGATTTGGCAGTCGAGCTCCTCAACGAGTTGCAAGGATTGGGCCAACGTGAGGCGGCGGAGCTGCGCCAGGGCGCCGGCGCACCCCCCTCCCTCCGCCGCTCCAGCTGCTGGCGGCGGCCACAGTCCGGAGTCCCTGAGGCGGTCTGCCAGGCGCCGCGCAGCTGAGACCGCGGGGGGCTGCTCCGGGTGAAACGTCCCCTTTGAACAATTTATATAGGACTGTGCTTAACCTGACACACAATATTTTGTTAGCGCAACGCAATCTGACTTTCAAAATTCCCTGCAAAAGAATGGCCCTGACTAACATTAAACTATACCTTTCACAAATCACTTACCTCACAAAAATCTTCGCTGCTCAAGCTACTGCAATACAGCGAGCGCCACTACTGCCAGCTAAATAAAAGATTCAAACTACTAAAGGCACTAACTACTGATAGGGATAGTTAGCAAATGAAAGATATTAATAGAGAACAAACAATGTATTTACCTTAATATCATCACATATAAATATAGCAGTTCATGAAAAATTTGAAAACTCCGCCATCTCTCTCCTCACATCCACCACTGCTGGCAGCTCACCTCCAACTGCGCAACGCTACGCGCTGTTCACAGCCAGCTGCCTAACACTACAATGGCGAGTATTACAACAATGCAAAGCAGCCACAGACTGCACACAGCACAGCCAGTGATTTTCATATTGAGCGCTACGTAACGTTGCCAATAAGAAAACATAAACAGCCTACTTACATAGAGAAAACATAAACAGCCTACTTACATAGAGAAAACATAAACAACCTACTTACATAGCCCCCATGCTCCCCACAAAAAATTTTTACAAATGGGGTTGGGCAGTGGCCAATACAGATTTGAAAAAATTTTTTTTCATAATTACAATAACAAAGAAATCAAATGCACACACTTATTGATACAATGTTGGTCAAAAGCTAAAAATTTCTCACCGTCCATAAAGACAGTCCTGATCATTCATCACGGTAAAATAGTAGTGTTTTTCTCAAAGTCTGAGCAGTAGAAGAAAATGCACACAGAAGTAGTGGATTTCCATGCAGTCTTGAAGAAGTAGTGTTGTCCTTCCAACGGAAAGACAGTGCTGACTCTTGACATGTTGACAGATAATGGGCCACAACAGAGCAAACCCACAGCAGAGTTCATTCGACGTTTTGAAGAATATTGTAGGTAGGTCATCACAGAGCAGACCCACTGTAGTCCTGGTAGAGATTACGGGTTTGGTGGGCCATCAGAGGTGCAGACCCACTGCAGTCCTTGTAGAAATAAGGATATTGATGGATCATCAAAGATGTAGACCCACTGTAGTCCTTGTAGAGATAGCCAGCAGCCATCTGTTGTGACTGTGCAGGTGCACAATCACCATTGAAGAGTCTTGCGAATAATGTAGCAAGTCCATAACCACCACTTGTGCGCTCACAAAGTTTTTGGAATTGTCCTTAGAACCAGCAATGCTGTTATCCAGTCCCTTGCTGAATTATTAACACACGTGCAAACACTATCAGTTCCTGCTTCTCACATATTGTCCATGTACTATGACCAACAGAAACGTGTGCAGTGAAATGTAACTAACAAGTTAATAATGTCATGAACTGGTGACAATTACAATTTTATAACATAAGAATACAATTACAAAGGTACAAAATACATAATTAAAAACATAATAATACAGATAACATTTGTAGTACAGGCTTTACAAAAGAATAGAAATAAACATATACATGAGTGTTACAAAAATAGTGACATAAGTACATACATAAAATAATGAGAATAGTTTTCCAAACATTAATTTCACACATGAACATTGAAACAGAACAGAATTGTAAACAACTTTACAAAGAAAATAACATATTATTAATGCAACTTATATTTGAGGATAACAGTATTCCTCCTCATAGTGAATATAGCTTAGTATTAGAAGAGAAAAAAATTCTATGAAACAGTACACAGAGACAGGAAGAAAACAAATACTCAAGGGTACACAAACACATAGTGGGATAACACCGATAGGAAAGGACAGGGTTCGTTTTCAGTGTAACATTTGGTACTGCAGTCCAACCCAAAACTTCATATATCTTTCCTCTTATTTCATCCTTTGTTTCCACCAAAAAAATTCTATCTAAGCATGCTTTCTGTATTTATATGTTCACACATTTCTTACCTCAACATTTATTTCCAAGAAAATCCTACGTAAACCTGTTGTCCCTAAACCCTACTTTTTTGCTCATATCCTCTTTCAAAATACCTTTTTTTTGGCCAAACCATTTTCTTATAGCTTCTCAATGCATTTCTTCCAATTCATCACATCTCGTTCTCTCATATAGCCTACCCCATCTTAAGCTAACTTAAATCTACTGAGCTCAGATATATATACCAAGGGACGAGGCAATGCAGCATCACATAACAAATCAACACAAACAGCAATGCAAAAAAAATGCAAATTGGCAAAGCTAGCAGCATAAATGAGCAAAAGTCAAATTCAATAACACTATGCCTGGCAAACAGCAGCAACTTATACCTAAACATGACATAGCGCAAGCAGAAAAAAATATTACACTAAAATGGCCATGTCTAATACCTATGTCACATCTTAACATTAGAGTGATGCATCACAATTTATTCTACAAAAGAAATTACCAAGTACTTGAAAAGAAAATTATGAATGCAGTTACTGGTATTAGTCCCTTCTTATTGTTCTCTCCATTCCAAGAGCTCCTTTTTCGAAGAATGTGGATCAGAAAATAATTATTTAATAAATCTGTTGACAGAAAGTGTTCACATTAGCAAATGCATTTCATTTTATAAAAGCAATGCTGCAACACAGCTGAAAAACAGGTATCAAATGAAATAAGCAATTACGCAAACCAAAGCATAAAAATATCATTCAATAGTCATGTGACATTTCATAAGTTAGTAGAAATTCTCTCAACTCTCGTAGAAAGACGCTTGTCGTAATCAGGTGTGCAGATGTACGAATATTTCCCATCAGTTCATATGCATTTCAGTAATTAGCACAAAGTGCGAGTAATCATATGTTTTCAAGTAACGAGGGTGTCGCATTAGCGATGAAAGGCACACCCTAATGGCTTGTTCTCCAGGTGTTTGACACGTCCCACGTCCCCTTTTTTTTTCTACCTGTTCCGCTGAAAAGGGCTTGCAATAATGGCTTTTTCTCCAGGCGTCTGACACAGCTGGGTGCCCGCGACGCATTACGTGCAGGTGGTCACTTAACTTTCTTACGGAAATATTTACCGCTACAGTGACAGCCTCACATAAAAATATTTCACAGGTCAAGAATTAGCGTTGCAAATCTGTAGAAACAAAATCCTATAAATATAAGTGTCCAAAAAATGTTCAGTGGCATTGTGATACATTCACACATAATTCACACATGTCATAACTCTTAAAGTACGATTCTTGGTTTCCAACATCCTTTTTCACAAGTCAAGAGTCCCTACCCACTATTCATTACTCCTTACCTCATTACACATATACGTATCCATCGACACTCGTCAATATTTCGTCATTATAAATATGAAGCATAATCAAATAACTCATATAGCCTCAGCCTATTAATCGTAAACATACCTCAGCAGCATAATACACATCGTCGTCGTAAAAATAACATCATAACACCTCGGTCAAATCTCAAAATCGTCGTAGCTTCCTCCAATAATTAAAAAAATTCTCTGCTCATGTCAAAAGTGTCATCTGCCTCAACGTACTTTAAAAATCATGAATCCATACCAAATACATCATTCAAAGCTCTCATAGTATCACAATGGTTCCAAAAACATATGAACAGTTTACAAAGTACAGACAAAATACAATTTCATAAGTGTGAAGTTATCCAACTGTGTAATTGCGTAAACATCTGTCACTGATGTAATAAAAAAATGTTTATCTCTCAGTTAAATGATCAGATAGCTGTGTAATTTGTGTGTTAGAGAAATATGGTACCGATGTGTAAAGTTGTATAAGCAAATACCACATTAGCTAGGGTTCCTTGTGGTTGCCACACACATGGTACACAAAGCAGACGTGTACCCCCCTGAGGATTAATGTAATTATACCCTCAGGTGTTACAGATTACAGCAATGGAATGAAATGTATCATGGAAAAACTTCGTATCATTGTACTTCAAATATCTTAAAAAATAAATTTTTAAAGTACAAAATTAATCACTCAAATGCGTGTCCTGTAGCCCTAAATGTGCATCTTGTTGTAAGATAATCTCTGTGAAAGTGTCGTAGTTATTTTCCTCCGAAAGCTAAGTTCTGCAGAAGCCAATGTACTTACCTCATGATAAACAAAAGTGAAATGCTTTGCGTATAGATGTCGTAGTTATTATGCTTATTGGCGTGATGAACAAAGTACTGTACAGTAACGTATTGTTGTGCCACGAAAAAGCTGTCTCATTGTTGCTATACCACAAAAGTTACTACTAAAACATGTTTTTCTTTCCAGAAGAATTCAGAAAACTGTGCAGATATAAAACAGATACACCGCAAAAGCAACATTGTAAATTGTCACTCATTAGTAGCGTCGTGATAAAAATCGTGTAGCTGTCACATAAACTAACCTCTGTGTCATCTGGTATCTCTCAGAAAGCACTTTAAATACAGAATGTATTTTCAGGTAACCAAAATGTTGCATTAAAATCTCATTAGCAGTACTGGTAAATGTTCTAAGTATGTGAGCCTTATAGTCGTTACGTAATCGTGCAACAAACAAGCAAGAATGTACACACACAATAACACTGTGACGTCTGTTCACTATAACAATGCATTCGTCATTTCTGTTTAAATAAGTTCTCTTGGTTCTTGATTGGATATTTAACTTCAAACATTGTTGCATGGTAACAGTTTCTAAAGCATACTAGTAACGTGAAGTGAAACGTTTTATGGCAAAGACAAAGTTAAAAGGCAGATTATCTGTCAATAAATGGTTTTACATGAGAAATGTGGTGTAAACCTTTACTCTTCCTAGTACGCAGAATTTCAACTTGAATGCAATTATCATGCGGTATTCGTCCGTAAAGAATACTGGAATCTTGCTCAAGGTTAGCGTCAATGTTATTTTTCTCTGAGCCAGCCGGCGCAAGCGGCTGCCTGCGGTGTGAGTCATTGTCTGTTTCTTTGTTGGCGCGCGTCGTTATTGGGATTAGGAGACCTAACTTCTACAAATTCACGTTGTCGAAAGTGCCCTGCTCTGTTTGAATCCCGCCAGTTCTGATGCAATTCAGGTCTGTCGTTACGATCACATCGTCTGTCGTCATGTCGGTAGTTCGTGTAGTTTCTTTCTTGTCGGTCACATGGTGGAGAATTTCTCCCTGAATCGTAACTGCGCGCTGGTCCGTTGCGTCTAAAGTTATTCTGCCTCCCTTGATAATAATTGTTTTGGTTCCCATATTGTCTGTTTCTCTGATTGTCTCTGTGATAGTCATTACTACGGAAATGCGATCTTTCTCTGTAACTATTATTACTCTGCCAACGGTTGTCGTACGGGTGGTGTCTATTTTGGTCACGATTTGCGTTGTAAGAATAGACCAGCCGTGTCCGGTTATTGTTTCTGTCGTCACGGAATTGTGACGGATGTGACATGTAATTGTTGTGTCCTTGTTTTCGCGTTCCGCGATTATCAGTGTCAATTTCTAGTTCTTGTAACAGTCCCTGAAAAGCTTCAATGTCGTCTTTGCAACGTCCTGCTAAAATAATATGTCTCAAATGTTCGGGCAGTTTGATTAAGCAAATGCGGATGAGTTCTGAGGGGCTGTATGGGTTTGACAGGTACTGATTCTTGTGCAACATGTCTTCAAAATATTTGACAAGACTGGAAAATTCAGATTGTTCGAAATGTTTCATCATTATGATGTTATGTTTTACGCGGTCTTGTGTGGCTTGAGACCAATATGCTGAGAGGAAGGCATGGTAAAACTCTCCTTCACTGTGGCAATCGTGAATTACCGATCGCATTCTTACAGCTGGTTCATTCTCCAAGTAGCCACACATAAATTCTAATCTGTGCTCCAATGACCAGTTGGGAGGAAAACAATGAGAGAATTGATGGAGCCACGCTTGTGGATGAATGTCGTTGCCAGAATTCTTAAATGTTTTGAATTTACGTGTAGTAATGAACAGCTTATAGTCAAAATCATCATGTCGTCGAGTCGCATATCGGTCATTGTTAGGTCGTGTCGGCCGTTCCATCTCAAAATTCGGTGTACCTTGCCAATTTCTTTCATAATTACCGAAATGCCCTGTGTTATTATTTTGTGGCTTTTGCGTATTTCTAAGTTCCTCTTCCCGTGTTGGAGCGCGAGTGTCCTCTGAAATACGTAATTCTTGTATTACCTGTGTCAGCTGTTCTTGTACTTCCCGGATTTCTCTTTGGTGTTGCGTATTAATTTGATTCAGATTTTGTTTCAGTTTCTTAATTTGTTCGCACTCTTCTGTGTCATTAAAGACTACCGGTTTTGTGTCATTCAGATTATCATCTACCTTCGTAGATAAGTTAGTGACCTGATCCGAAAGTTCGGCTACTTTCTCTGATAATGAACTAATTTCCTCCATGTGTCTTTCTGAACCAATTTTCAGAGTATCTACTGTGTCCCTTAAGTTTTCCTGAGTTTTTGCAAGTTGTGTAACCGAATCGGTAGATGCAACTGAGTCAATTTTAGCCCACAAGGTCTCATGATTTTCATGAACAATGGTTTGCAGTTCTTTTATGGCTGCTTCGTGATTCTGTAATGCATTTTCATGCCGCGAAAAAATAGGCTGAAAATGCTCACAAATTTGTGTTTTTACGTCATTACACACTTTTTGACATTTCGATTCAATGTTATGTAACTCAGTAGTTAAATCTTCACGTGTTTGTTCAAGTGTGGTGTCTAACTTCCGAAGATTTTTTTCCATTGTGTCTAACTTTTTAAGATTTTGTTCCACTGTGTCTAACTTTTTAAGATTTTGTTCCACTGTGTCTAACTTTTGAAGCTTTTGCTGTGTTTGTCTCTGATTTTGTTCCATTGTGTCTAACTTTTGAAGCTTTTGCTGTGTTTGTCCCATTTGTTGTATTAATTGTAATAACAATGCATTGGTGTCTGAAATATGTTCCTCAGTGCTTTTCGGCTGTGAATTTGCACCGGAAACATTCACATTTTGACAAGCAGAAAATGTGTCTTGACTTATTTGAGAAAACGGTGAGGATCCAAAACCTGAATCTACAGTATTTGCGAAATCGTGTCGTGTCATTTCGGCTTCCTGAGGCGAGCTATTGCCGACCGATCGATCGATAATGCTTCCCTCTTCACTAATTGTTTCACTGTCCACGCCATTGTTTGCCGCCCGCTCCATTTCCCTATGCACAATTACCAAATTACTACTTTGAACATCAGTTAATTCATTACTCGGTGGCGCTAACATACTGCTTTCATTTTCACTGTCATTTCTCAGTTTACTTTGGAGCCTAGTATTACGTTTTTCACACGCCATTATTGTCACAGTATTTCACACGACAACACAGAAAAACACAATTTGAAGAGCAAAATAAAATAACGTAGCAATGGAAATAATGTCTAGTTAATTGCAGCTGCGAAATACTTGGTGCAAATCTACATGCATGCCACAACTGTTTTACTCTACAACAATGAAAAACTACAACTACAAAGGAGATTCTCTCTACAATTACGCGCTAGCAATAAACAAAAGCTACACTAAATACACAAACTACAAGAAAAAATCAGAAGATTCCAGTGAGGTATCCTCGGCTAAGGGTCGACATATGAAACGTCCCCTTTGAACAATTTATATAGGACTGTGCTTAACCTGACACACAATATTTTGTTAGCGCAACGCAATCTGACTTTCAAAATTCCCTGCAAAAGAATGGCCCTGACTAACATTAAACTATACCTTTCACAAATCACTTACCTCACAAAAATCTTCGCTGCTCAAGCTACTGCAATACAGCGAGCGCCACTACTGCCAGCTAAATAAAAGATTCAAACTACTAAAGGCACTAACTACTGATAGGGATAGTTAGCAAATGAAAGATATTAATAGAGAACAAACAATGTATTTACCTTAATATCATCACATATAAATATAGCAGTTCATGAAAAATTTGAAAACTCCGCCATCTCTCTCCTCACATCCACCACTGCTGGCAGCTCACCTCCAACTGCGCAACGCTACGCGCTGTTCACAGCCAGCTGCCTAACACTACAATGGCGAGTATTACAACAATGCAAAGCAGCCACAGACTGCACACAGCACAGCCAGTGATTTTCATATTGAGCGCTACGTAACGTTGCCAATAAGAAAACATAAACAGCCTACTTACATAGAGAAAACATAAACAGCCTACTTACATAGAGAAAACATAAACAACCTACTTACACGGGCTGTCGCACGTTGTCAACCCCGGTGGCCAATCTGCAAAACGTTCTTCAGTCACCTCGAGGTCTGCACTCTGACTCACGAGCTTCCACGGCCTACTCATATGCTCATCACTACTAGCAGCTACTGAAAGTGAAACACTAAGAGAACTGCAGCCAACGATAATGGACACGGCGTGAGGTGTGCTGCACACTTCTACAAGCAAAACGTCACCAAGTCAGCTGACTGTCAGCACGGCGGCCACTGCTGCGGCTGCCCTTGACGAAGGAGCGGGAAGAGCTGCGCCGACAGTACAACACTGGACACTGTGCCGTCATTCCGTATGAGCCCAAGTTCTGACTGCAGCATCGGTGTGGAAGATCCGTGCATCGAGGCCCTGAGCAGAGCGGAGAATGCCACGTTGCACTCTCGCCCATCTCACGGGGAGCCACTCGGTATACAATACGTAATTGGTTACACTGTTCTCAGCTGTTGCATTTCTGAGTCCTTGAGGCAGCTCGCTTGCGATAGTTTCGACATCCTTTCAACAAAATAATTTAATGTCACGTGTCAGTCATGCTGTTCTGCCCCAGCTTGACAGAGTTAGCACCGCTACCACAGGAACGTGCGATGTACCTGGCTAGGCGCAGACAGTAATATTTAAGTCGAAATCACACTTATCGTTAACTGGTTTGATTGGCGAGATTGGGAATAAGACATATGGTCTCACGTTGGTGTCAGAGCTGGCAGTGCGGGGCTGGAGAGGGGACTCCAGGCTGGCCGAGAGGCAGCTGGGCTGCAGGCGGCAGGGCGCTCCAGACTGGAGCGGCAGCCGGTGGGAGCCTTTCCTGGTGACTTCAGATCTCCAGTCCAGGCTGGGCCGTGAATGACGACCCCGGACATTCTGTACTCTCATCTCCTGGAGCGCCGCACACTTAGTCTGTCTCATCTCAGTCTACCTGCCAAGTACTGCGTCACAGTCAAATAACTGCAGCCAGAAAAGCTGGAATTCCCAATGATGTAATCGGCATACCACTCTCCTCTCGCTTTAATCTCTGGGATCCGCCTCTGAGCTGTATTTTCCTCTTAGCTGTAGCCGAGTTTACCCAGGGTATCTCGTTAGGTAAGCAGCAGAGGCGCTGCCATTCGGTGTTCTGTAAACTTCCGAGGCCGTAGTTGCACTTCTGTCTCTTTGTACTTGTGTGGGAACGTTCAGCGCTTACGGAGCAGGGAGAAAACAAATGTACAAATGTAATGGCTAAGTACCCATCAAATGTCGAGATCATTTTTGAAATAATCGAACTGAAATTGTCGACCGATATGCAAGTGCGGTTGACATACGGTTCCTCGCCGCAGATAAAGCAGCAATGAAGGCACCGAGTGGCAGAGAGTGGCTTTGCACTAAAAAGCGCTGATCTGTTCTCACCCGCCAGAAAGGTTACGGCAGAATCTCTGGACACACAAAAGATATTCTGCCTGCTCATTCCCTCACGAGGCTCACGTCTTTTTGAGCAAATGCGTGATAAAACCTGCAGTGAGCTAGACTGCAAAATGAAGCAAAAGGAAAGAAGAAAGCGTACTGTCTCTGTGAAGGAACAGACGGTCAGCCCGCGCAGCTTCACTCGTCAGATCCGCTTCGCTAAGGCAGCCCAGCTGAGGCTATCTCGGCGGTGAGCTGACCTCGCCGGTAAACATTCTGAAAGTTCCGTACCCGCCCAGTGAGACTGCTAATTCTGATGACGTCTCTCGCTGTCGGTGTGGCTACCGGGCTGTAAACATACAAACAGTCGCTTCTGATAGGACTGTGGGCAGCTGCTACTGTTAACCGAAAAATCGGGATGCCATTGCTGTATGCCTATTGTAATTAACCACTGCGAACGTTCGAGTAATGCACACCTGATATCAATGAACGTAATTGACTCGTACAGAGGGAAGTCCACGCTCCTGACCCAACACGGAGACCTCCGCCTCGTCGTGTCTGAGGGCCGACTGACTCACTTGGCGCTCTCCGTAACCTGCGACGTACAATTGTATGACTCGGTGTTTCTCGTATATTCTCGCGAGAGCCTGTCCCCGCCAACTGTGTAGCGATACCTGAAGCTTCCCGTACTGGAATAATGCCACAGTTACGGCCAATGCCTCAGGGACTTTCCCTGACAATTTCTGTAACGAAAGGAAACTACTCCTATTGTGATTAAGCGAAAGTGTGTTTACGGCCGACTGGCGCGCCTCCTCCACGTACTCCCCGACCTGTGTGTCTGGCTGCAGGCAGGCCGGCCTCCCACGCAGCGGGCCACGGGCCCCGCCCCCGCACTGGGCGACTCGCGCCGCGGGCCGCTCGCGTTCTCCGGCCGTGGGAACACACTCCAGCCACAGCCTGGGATCTCTAAAGTCTGGAAACTCTACATGCCCCAGAAAAGAGCTGGTTGTGCAAATTACAAATGAATGTAACAATCGTCCACCGTTTCTGCCTCGTGTGAGACCATTTTATCTCCATTTTCAGTTTTTATCGTATGATAAACTTTAAGTTGTTCAGATAGCAAGCGTATGTCTGAAAGCATTACGCGGGGACTGTTAAGGTTCACTTCGTCTTCTGAACCTCCGCGAGGAAGTTTATGGGCATTCCTACAGCAGGCAGGAGTGATGGGAAAGATCGCCAGTAATATACTGGCGGAAAAAAATAGCAGCGCAAAAAATATAATTAGTGTGAAGTAATGAAATTGCGGGAGTACATATCTCTAGATGAAACACCTTAAAGCTTCGAAGGGAATTATGAAATTCAGAGGCCGCCGCCTCAGCTCGAGTTAAGGCAACCGTAAACAAGCCGAGGTAAGGCATCCTCCAGCCGTGTTAATGTAAATGGACGTAAAAGCAACATTTGCATTGCCTGCTTCACTCCTACCAATAGCCCATTTTGTTTTCCGTGTTTGCTGTTAGCTAAGGGTAAAGGCACAAGCTGTACATGCTTTGGCATGTC